>NC_041392.1:289441009-289457206 GCF_002162155.2 Triticum dicoccoides
TGACTACTTCATATTTTTTTGCCTCTTTTGTTCTAATATGTCAGTTTTTTTCTAATATTTTGCTATTTATATTTTTTCCTTCTTCTTTCCTAATATTTGCTATATTATATTATTTTCCTATTTTGTTCTAATATCATCGAATTTGAAAAAATATTCATGAATTCAAAAAGTGCCCATGAAATTTAAGCAGGAAAAGGAACACCGAAAAATAAAATACAGGAATAGATATAAATAAAAATTTGTATATCAATGGCGCACCTCATTCGGGTGCGCCATAAATACCTTCATAACAATGGCGCACCCTCCCCTGGTGCGCCATTACTAACTGTTTTTTGGATTTTTAGTTGCATCTAATAATTTTTTAGAAAATGACGATCAAATTTGAAAACAACATTTATGAATGTGGAAAAATATCATCAGATTTCAAAACATTTATGAAAAAAATATGAATATGAAAACATTTATGAATATGAAAAATATCATCAAATTTGTTATTTGATTTTTTTTGGATTTTTAGTTCATCTAATAATTTTTTAGAAAACATTTATGAATATGAAAAAATACCAACATATTTCAAAATATTCAGGAATTCAAAAAGTGCGGCCCATTTCCATATGTCGAAATACGATCGAGAAATGAAGACTATGATTTAAATACAATCGATCTTAGCTAGCTATATTTTCACAATCTTCTTGCCCTTCTTTTTCGCAAATGGAGTTCTTCTGTTGAATGGACGTCCTTTAGGTATGGTGGTCCTGCTTCTTCTTGTGGTGTATGGCACTTCATCGTTGCCGTCATGTTCCATCTTCGGGTCGCCGTACTTGTCGAAGTCTTACTCATTGGCGACTCCATCCATTCCGATGATCTTCCTTTTGCCTCTCCTCACGATAACACGACTGGGCTTTGACGGGTCGGTAATGAAGAAGCATTGGTCCACTTGGGAAGCCAGTACCCATGGCTCATTTTCCGCGGTGATGTTTGCGCCCGTGGTCTTGGATTTGGCTTCAGGTATAACCATGGTGGTGAAATACCGGTCTTCTTTTATGACGCTCTTGGCCCATCTGACTCGGAACATCGAGACCTTCTCTCCAGCGTAGCTCAGCTCCCAGATATCCTCGATCATTCCGTAGTATCTGTCCTTGTCATTACCGGTGTAGGATTCCGTCGTTACCCCGGAGTTCTGATAACCATCGCTCTTCATGTCCTTTCTCTCGGTGTAGAATGTGTAGCCGTAGATATCGTACGCCTCATAGGTCATCAAGTTGTGCTCGACGCCCTGTGACAAGGCGAATATGTGTTTTTCTTCCACGGAAGAATCCTCATGTAAAGGGCACAACAGAAGCTTCTCCTTGAACCAACGCGTGAAACATGAGTTGTGCTCTTTGATTATATCTCCATCTGTCCTCTGTTGGCCTCCGTCATTGTACGTCTTCTCAATAAAGGTTTTGTGCTCTACCACCCAAGGATCGACCACGTCTATGTGTTGCAGGGCGACTAGGTTTGCTCTTTCAAAGTTGGCGAGTCAACCCTCGAAGTCAACATGCATTTCGCGGCGACCATCGCGGTGACCCCATCCAGCGAGCCTACCGAGGTGCCTGTTGACGGGCAGACCAACGGGGTTCTCGATGCCTAGATAATTCATGCAGTAGGAGATGCACTCTTCGGTCAGAAAGCCCCTGGCTATGCTTCCCTCTAGACGTGACATGTTGCGAATGTATCCTTTGATGACACCATTCATCCTTTCGAACGGCACCATGATGTGGAGGAACGTCGGCCCGAGTTGGATGATATCCTCCATGATATGGACCAGTAGATGCACCATAACATCGAAGAATGCGGGCGGGAAGTACATCTCAAGCTCGCATAGTATCACCACGATCTCTTCCTGTAGCCTTCTGAGTTGCCTCATGCCAACCGACTTCCGAGCGATGACATCGAAAAAGTTGCATAGGCCAAATAATGTTTCACGGACGTGCGCGTCCATGATCCCACGGATTGCAACTGGAAGTATCTGCGTCATCAACACGTCACAGTCATGAGACTTCATCCCGCTGAACTTCTGCTTCGCTGAGTCTAGGTATCTGTTTATCTTCCCCGCGTAACCGTAAGGAAGTTTTACTCCTACGAGGCAGGTGAAAAACTGCTCGATCTCCTCCTGACTTAGAGTGAAGCACGCGGGAGGGTAGTCATTTCCGGTCTTCTTGGCCTTTTTGGCTTTGCGACGACTTTCCGTGTCCTGCTTCGCCTCATCATCATCATCATTAGCGTGAAGCTCCTCCCTGATGCCCATTGATTTCAAGTCTGCCCTTGCTTTTGGCCCATCTTTGGTCCTCTCTGGCATGTTGAGCAGGGTACCAAGCAGACTCTCGCACACGTTCTTCGTGATATGCATGACATCAAGGCTGTGAGGCACACGGTGGATCTTCCAGTATGACAAGTTGCAGAAAACGGACCTCGTTTTCCATACCTTCAGCAACGGTTCTGGCGCCTTTCGCTTCTTTCCCGGCTCTGGGCACTCTTTCCAATTTTTCAACAACTCGTCTATTTCCTCGCCGCTCCTCGTACGCGGACATCTTCGGGGTTCGGTTTCACCATCGAACAGATCCTTGCGTTTTCTCCATGGGTCATCCTCGCGAAGCCACCTTCGATGTCCCATGAACACGGTTTTCGAAGATCCGGGATCTCTATCTAGCTGGCGATACGTTGTGTCATCCATGCACCTGACGCATCCAGAAAATCCGTGGACCACCTGCCCCATGAGATATCCGTAACCGAGATAGTCGTGCACCGTCGTGAGCAGTGCGGCTCTCATAGGGAAATATTCTTTCTCTTCGGCATCCCACGTATTGGCTGGCGTTTTCCACAGCATGTCTAGCTCCTCTTTCAGCAGCCCCAGATACAGATTGATGTCGTTCCCTGGTTGTTTCAGCCCTTCAATTAGCATACTCATGTGAATGTACTTCCTCTTCATGTACAACCAGGGGGGGAGGTTGTACATCCACACAAACACTGGCCAGGTGCTATGTGTGCTTCTTTGGCTGCGAAACGGATTGACTCCATCGGTGCACGCGCCCAGCATGATGTTCCTTGGATCGTCCCCAAATTCTGGGTGTTCGAAGTTCAACGCTTGCCACTGGCTCGCATCCTTAGGGTGACTCAGCATCTTGTCTTTTCTATTTATCTCCGGATCATTTCCGTCATCTTCTCACTTCTTCTCCTCCCTATCCGCATGTCAATGCAGGAGCTTTGCTAGCTTAGGGTCCGCGAAATACCGCTTCAGACGAGGAGTGATCGGAAAGTACCACACCACTTTTTGAGGAGCTTTCTTCCTCTTCTTGTATCGAGTGACGCTGCACACCGGCCATATGGTAGACTCCGCGTGCTCGTCCCGATAAATGATGCAATTGTTCATGCACACATGGTATTTCACGTGCGTTAAATCCAGAGGACACAGGATTTTCTTTGCCACCTCGAAACTGGTCGGTCACTTGTTCCCCTTGGGAAGACGTTCGTGCCAGAATGACATGTTCTCGTCGAAGCATGCGTCGGTCATTTTGTGTTTTACCTTCATCTCCAGAGCCATGAGCGTTACTTTCAGGCGGGTATCCTTGGGCCTGCATCCTTCATACAATGGAGTAACTGCGTCTATCTCCAGTTGATCTAGCTTGGCTTTCTCTCGGGCGGCAGCTCTTGCGTTATCTGTCTGCTTGAGAAGCAGCTCTTGAATATGAGGGTCCTGTACCCAGCCCATCAATGGTCCATCGTCGTCTGCCCCGACAACTTCATCTTCATGATCATGCCCTTCGTCTTGATCTTCCTCATCATCATGTCCGGCATCTTCTACATGATGACTGTGTACTGCATCACCATCGTGATCATGTCCTGGAGATTCTTCGTCTTCTCGCCTGCCCTTGCCGCGGTGGTTGTCTTGCTGCCCTTCCTCATTTCTTGCCCGGCCCCCATGGATGACTTCATAGTCATATTCATCACCTTGCCACCGATAGCCATCCATGAAACCACGCAAGAGCAGGTGGTCCCGCACCTCTCCGGAATCCGAGTCCGTAATAAGGCTCTTCAGCTTGCATCTTCGACATAGACATTTTATCTCCGTCTCGTTCTTTTGAAGCATCTCTGCCTTCGCGGAGCTCAAAAACCTATTCACGATGCCTTCGGTCATCGTGCGGACCATGGTCGCCTGCGGGGTAGAGCAAAATGATATTTTAGAACCAAGAAAAAATTTGGCATGACTTTGCCTAAAAATAGGACAAAAAAGAATGCATAGTGCCAAATTCTCGCTGAAACGGAAATGAATCAACATTCTGGCAAAATATTGGCAACTATCGCATTTCAAATACCGGTACATGCAAACACAAACATATATGCAACACCGCAAACATATGCAACACCACAAACATACGTAGATCTAGCTAGGCCATAAAAAGTGCATGTGCACGTTGTTGGAGGGAGAAAAAAGTAGATCTACAACATAAAGAAAGCTTTCCCCTTACTTACCTATCAAAAAAAGGTAATTTAACCACTTAATTTGGGTGAATCTATGGTGCAAATGAGGTGAGGAGGAGGAGGCATCCGGGACAAGCTTGGAGGAGGAGGTGGAGAGAATGAAGTGGGGAAAGTGAGTGAGGTAGGTGGCAGTCCAAAATATCTAGTTGGTCTCAGGTTACTAATGGCGCACCACCTAAAAATGCGCCATTTGTAACCCTGGTTACTAATGGCGCACCTGTAACGTGGTGCGCCATTACTAGTTTTGCAAAAAAATAATAATTGTTAGTAGTGGTGCACCGTGGTTGTCGTGCGCCATTACTAGTTTGAATTAGTAATGGCGCACTGTACCCAGGTGCGCCATTACTAGTTTTGAAAAAAAGTAAAAAAATTGTTAGTAGTGGCGCACAGAGTGTGTGGTGCACCATTACTAGTTAAAACTAGTAATGGCACACTGAGCCCTGGTGCGCCATTAATAGTTTTGGAAAAAAAAATTTGTTAGTAATGGTGCACCATGTGCCTGGTGCACCATTAGTAATGAGGACACTAATAGCGCACCTGTATCTGGTGCACCACTGCTATATAGCAGTGGCGCACCACATACATGGTGCGCCATTAATGTCCATATTAGCTACAACCCTTTTCCTAGTAGTGAAAAACTTATATAGTTGACACAATCATATATAACATCATAGCACACCGAACTTGCATACAAAAATTTCACGCAAGCGGCACAATCAGGGTGGAAGCAGTGGATCACTACGGGTAGTGCTATGTTGAAACCAACGAACTCGTACATAATGGTTCATCATATTTATCAATGACGGGGAAATATCTTGAATGTTGTGCAAAGAAAACAAACAAACAACACAATAAGTTCTGCTAGCACATTAAGTTGACGTACAACCCTTTCTAAAAAAAGTTCAGGTACAAAAATAGAACAGGTCATAATCAAATATACTGGCACATCAGTGCTTCACACCCATAGCTCGGATTTAACTAGTATCTGACAAGATTCAGTTGTTACCTCAAGTTAGAGCACATCCAAGCAGCCAGCCCTGCCTCTTCTCCCAATGAAGCAGTGGCCTCCGCCGCGCGATGGAGTTGGCCATGTGCCATCCATCATTCCGAGCAACACGGGGAAAGTCTGATGTTGACTCCAGTAATGGACATTGTCGACAGACCTTGGCACCAGCAGAAGTGGCAGGACTTCGATTGATGGATTGGCCACTTCTTTGACATGCATGGACACTCGATAGAGGTACATCCCTAACCTGGTCCGCGGCGGCCTTGGTGGCGATGAATAGTACAACCCCGGTTCCTGCATCGATATCTCAACACTAATCACCTTCGGTATGGTGGACGGCTTCTTCATCCATGCCATAACCGTCAGAGCCCAGCTATAGGAAAAAACATACTTAGGATCTCACCTCCAAGGTTGTTGATAAGCTCATTCATGGACTCTCTGTTCCAAGCACGCCGAGGCATGTCATGGAAGGTAAGCTTTGTTAAAAACTCAAGATCAGAGGGCACCGAGCCCCATCCTGGGTGCCACCGATCAAAGCTCACCAGTGTGCCATCGCAGAACAAACACCGGGAAGATTTGAACACACGACTGCAGTCGAAAGTTGTCCGGAACCTGACGAAGAAATCAGCCAGTGGCAGATGGATTTCGATGAGCAAGTCACCTATTTGGATGTCATGTGCAATGCCAAGTCACCTATTTCGATGAGCAAGTCACCTATCTTGCAAGGTCGTCTAGCGACACAGGAGGCCGGTCGCCGTTGATGGTTACCATCAGCACTTTGCCGGCAAACTGGTCGTCAAGCGCCACCATGCCAGTGTTGAGCGACAACAAGCAACGCCCGAAGGTAGGACGAACCTCAGGATCTCCTGCTCGGAGATCTGTGTTGACCGGCAACATGATAGTGCGCTTGAGTAGAGGGAGTACAGGAGGGGGATTTGGGGGATCTGGAGATTCCGTAGGTGGGGGAGGGACGAGAGATTGGGGATGAAAAGGTAGCATGAATTTTGAACACAAGCCAATATGCTCTCGGCGCACAAGTGCACGAAAACTCCGGTGGATCCCACATGTCGACCTAAGAGTCCTTATTCTTTCTTTTCTTGAGAGCCCGACCATTTTTTTGAGGATGTTTTGAGTGCCCGGCCTGAGAGTCAGAATTGACCTGTTTGGCATTGCGTTACTACTGGGCCCATATTCATTGACACCTCACTAGCCCAAACAAGTGTACATCATCGAGAAGACACTGAGCTCAAATTATAACTTGAAAAAAGGAGATATACTCTGAACACTGGAGAATGGTGATGCCCTCATTTAGCCCACCAGCAGTTCGAGAAAATAAATAGTTCGAAACAACTATATATACAACATTCAAACACTGACTAGTGACTACTACTGACATAAACAACAAGACACAATAGTTCATAAGAAGTCTTGCTACACCACCAAAACACACCCATCTGCAGCACTCAGACTCTCGTGATCCAGATGAGAATGACATTCTAAATAGAGGCAACTATTACATAGTAAGAGTGACATAGATGAGGATGACCAAATGACAAGGAATATGCATAACAAAAGAGAGAACTATCGATCCAGAACAAGCAGCAAAGACAAGAAGTCATACAAAGAGGGATGATCCAACACCATCATAATTTGTAGCCCCGCTTCGGCCACCAGTAATCCGGAGACACTAGTACTCCAGCCTTTCGACACAATAGCCCAATTACCTATCAACATGAAGGCTTGAACCACATCACTGCTTGTCGGACTTGACACATCCAAGGATCAAAGTTAATCCAGATGCCTTTGTCATTCTCACCTTCTTTTGGCTGCAGGCAGTATCGCTGACAATCAAGGGAGTTTGATCCCGAACTCCTATGGCTCGCCATGTAGACACAGTTTTCCATAGCAAATAAAGCCTTTCTGCCATCAAGGTCCTTGCCAACGGTGATCTCCTGGTTTATCGGATAATTAAGTCCGAGAAACAGAGAGTGTGAAGCAAGGCTGTTTACCCACCTGCAGCTCAATAATCCTGAAGGCCCCAACAAGCTGTTATCATGCTAGCAGACGTAACAGCCACTGTCCGAATACTCACGTATTTCACGGTCCTTGTACACAGTGGTTTTTTTTTGCAATATAACTTTTCTGGCTCATGTGTGCGAATGATCATAAGTCTTTTGCCGTCGTCTGATCGAGTGATGAACCAGTTGTGCTTCCCTGTTTTTGGCAAAGGTGGTGTGATTAGAAAGGGCAGTAACTATAAGGACACTACATTATATCAAAAAGGACAAGCATTGTTAATGTAAGATCAGCATTGTTCAGAGTATGAGTAGGATAATGCAAGAAACAACATCGATATGTCCCTGTTGGAACTGAGAGGGAAATACAGGGAAATGTATACTGGGTTCTAAAATATAAAATTGCCATGCATGGTTATACTCATGTTATCTCACAACCAATTCTTCACAGGAAACTACCATGTCATGCATGTTATGTACTCATGTTCTGTCCTAACAAATAAATTCTCAAGGAAACTAACAGACCATGCATTGTTATATACTCATGTTATGTGGGAATTTTTTTGTGAGGATATTATTCTAGCCATTGATTGCTGAAGGGCGAATATAGGTATGTACACGTGGTAAGCATTACAGGATTTCACTACTTCCAAATATAGAGTTCTCCATATGCACATTTACTTCCCTAATGTATGGTTAGATGAAACCAACAGTGTGATGCATGTTTGTACATCATGAAAATGAGGAAACTAACATGGCCATTGATATAGACTCATATTTAGTAGTATATAGATTACTATAAAATAAGAAAAATATCCATATCTTCCTAACTGTTTGATTATTCAAGGGAACAAATTGGCTGTAATGACATGGTCACAATCGCATGAATTAACTCATTCCAAATATAGCTGATTTACGACATCTCTAATACATTGCCATAGTTCTCATCAAATTCTGCTCAAACAGGGATATGCCAATCATCACAAAAAGTTCAAACAGTGTCATGGCGTTATCATTAACATTATTCGAAAACAACTTACTCGCGCCATCCTAGCAATACGTGGTGCCATCTGCTTTGTCGATTGCGTAGATGATGCCACTGTGTTCAATAGCATCACAGAAGTGTGTATCAGCTTTGACAATCCAATGCAAGGTGAGTTGTCTCCATCTAAAGAAGGCACCAGCGGAAAGATAGGCGAGTCCACGGTCGAACATGGCAATTAGCTTGAAGTCTGCGTAATTCCCATCTTGT
The DNA here is from genome assembly GCF_002162155.2 of Triticum dicoccoides. Classification (NCBI taxonomy): domain Eukaryota; kingdom Viridiplantae; phylum Streptophyta; class Magnoliopsida; order Poales; family Poaceae; genus Triticum; species Triticum dicoccoides. The sequence continues at coordinate 289,449,804 of NC_041392.1, forward strand.
GTGGGGACTTGGCAGATTACAATCTTGTGCAAAAAAAGGTGCATCCAACTAACGATGTAATCTAGATGACTTGGACCGCCATGGTAAAACCCTATATAATACAATGTAGGAAGGATAATCTCATGGGAGGTGTGGAAGTTCACAAGCACCAAATTTTTCCGGTCTTCTCTGACGACAACCATCTAGTGGGAGTTCATGCTGACCTAGTACATACCTGCCAAGAAGTTTTGGGTGATGGCGATCAGATCGAAGTCGAGGGAAATGATGTATGGCGACCCACTACATACCTGCAAAGAAGTTTCGGCTAATGGAGGTCGGATTAAAGTCGAGGGGCACATGTACGCCTCCGTATCATGGTGAGCAAATCTCGCAAGACCAGATAGCAGCAAGCAGGGTGTCTTGAAAAATCTTAGGCCTCGCTTTGATGATGGTCGTGTGCATGTCCCTCGAGCATGCAGCCAGTCGCACAGCGCTGAACATATCCATACACGAACAACAGAGGTCGGGGATGTCACTGGGGAGATTGCTCCAATCACTGCTCATATGGATGCTGCGCGGTTCGCGTTCGACCATGGTGGAGTTTGGAAGGTGGGGTTTTTAGGGGCTTGATTTACGGGGGAGAAGGCTCTCGGTGCTGGAGTGACTGGCAAGGGAATAGTGGTACCGGGGGAGGTGAGGGAGGCGAGGGTACGCGGGGGCACAGTGAGATGATGAAGAGTGACCTCATGATCTCTAGCGAGATGGAGATGGAGATGGAGTGGTGCTAGGGGAGAGGCAGATGAGGCGAGGCATGCTATACAGCGGCAGTGACAGTCACTACACGTGCACAAGGTGAGGCTGACTTTGGTAACCCAAACATGCCGTCTGGACTGGTGTCACCTACTACCTCTTGAGCACTACGTTGGTTTTCCCCGAAGAGGAAGGGATGATGCAACAAAGTAGCATAAGTATTTCCCTCAGTTTTTGAGAACCAGGGTATCAATCAAGTAGGAGGCTATGCGTGAGTCCCTCGCACCTGCACATAACAAATAAATCCTCACAACCAACGCAATAAGGGGTTGTCAATCCCTACACGGCCACTTACGAGAGTGAGATATGATAGATATGATAAGATAATATTTTTGGTTTTTTTGTGATAAAGATGCAAAGTAAAATAAAAGCAAAGTAAAAAGAAAAGGAAATAACTAAGTAGTAGGAGATTAATATGATGAAGATAGACCCGGGGGCCATAGGTTTCACTAGTGACTTCTCTCGAGAGCATAAGTATTCTACGATGGGTGAACAAATTAATGTTGAGCAATTGACAGAATTGAGCATAATTATGAGAATATCTAGGCATGATCATGTATATAGGCATCACGTCTGAGAAAAGTAGACCGACTCCTGCCTGCATCTACTACTATTACTCCACTCATCGACCGCTATCCAGCGTGCATCTAGAGTATTAAGTTAATGAAAACAGAGTAACGCCTTAAGCAAGATGACATGATGTAGAGGGATAAACTCATGCAATATTATGAAAACCCCATCTTTTTATCCTCGATGGCAACAATACAATACGTGCCTTGCTGCCCCTCCTTTCACTGGGAAAGGACACGACAAGATTGAACCCAAAGTTAAGCACTTCTCCCATTGCAAGAAAGATCAATCTAGTAGGACAAACCAAACTAATAATTCGAAGAGACTTGCAAAGATAACCAATCATACATAAAAGAATTCAGAGAATATTCAAACATTGTGCATAGATAGACTTGATCATAAACCCACAATTCATCAGTCTCAACAAACACACCGCAAAAAGAAGATTACATCGAATAGTTCTCCACAAGAGAGGGGGAGAACATTGTATTGAGATCCAAAAAGAGAGAAGAAGCCATCTAGCTACTAACTATGGACCCGTAGGTCTGAGGTGAACTACTCACACTTCATCGGAGGGGCTATGGTGTTGATGTAGAAGCCCTCCGTGATCGATGCCCCCTCCGGCGGAGCTCCAGAACAGGCCCCAAGATGGGATCTCATGGATACAGAAAGTTGCGGCGGTGGAATTAGGGTTTTGGCTCTGTATCTGATCGTTTGGGGGTACGCAGGCATATATAGGAGGAAGGAGTACATCGATGGAGCAACAGGGGGCCCATGAGGGTGGAGGGCGCGCCTGGGAGGGGGAGGGGGTAGGCGCGCCCCCTACCTCGTGGCCTCCTCTTTTGTGTCTTGACGTAGGGTCCAAGTCTCCTGGGTCTTGTTTGTCGAGAAAATCACGTTCCTGAAGGTTTCATTTCGTTTGGACTCTGTTTGATATTCCTTTTCTTTGAAACCCTAAAACAGGCAAAAAAACAACAATTCTGGGCTGGGCCTCCAATTAATAGGTTAGTCCCAAAAATAATATAAAAGTTGATAATACAGCGCAATAATGTCCAAAACAGTAGATAATATAGCATGGAGCAATCAAAAATTATAGATACGTTGGAGACGTATCAAGCATCCCCAAGCTTAATTCCTGCTCGTCCTCGAGTAGGTAAATGATAAAAAATAGAATTTTTGATGCAGAGTGCTACTTGGCATAATTTTAATGTAATTCTTCTTAATTGTGGTTTGAATATTCAGATCCGAAAGATTCAAGAAAAAAGTTTATATTGACATAAAAATAATAATACTTGAAGCATACTAACAAAGCAATTATGTCTTCTCAAAATAACATGGCCAAAGAAAGTTCATCCCTACAAAATCATATAGTTTAGTCATGCTCCATTTTTGTCACACAAGAATGCTCTCATCATGCACAACCCCGATGACAAGCCAAGCAATTGTTTCATACTTTAGTAATCTCAAACCTATAAACTTTCACACAATATATGAGCGCGAGCCATGGACATAGCACTATGGGTGGAATAGAATATAATGAGGGGGGTTATGTGGAGAAGACAAAAAAGGAGAAAGTCTCACATCAACGAGGCTAATCAATGGGCTATGGAGATGCCCACGGATTGATGTTAATGCAAGGAGTAGGGATTGCCATGCAACAGATGCACTAGATCTATAAATGTATGAAAGCTCAACAAAAGAAACTAAGTGTGTGTGCATCCAATTTGCTTGCTCACGAAGACCTAGGGCACCTGAGGAGGCCCATTGTTGGAATATACAAGCCAAGTTCTATAATGAAAATTCCCACTAGTATATGGAAGTGACAGAACAAGAGACTCTCTATCATGAAGATTATGGTGCTACTTTGAAGCACAAGTGTGGCAAAGGATAGTAACATTGTCCCTTCTCTCTTTTTCTCTCATTTTTTGGGCCTTCTCTTTTTTATGGCCTTTCTATTCCCTTTTTTGGGCCTTTTTTATGGCATTTATTTTTTTGTAATTTCTTACTTGGGACAATGCTCTAGAAAATGATGATCATCACACTTCTATTTATTTACAACTCAATGATTACAACTCGATACTAGAACAAACTATGACTCTATATGAATGCCTCCGACAGTGTACCGGGATATGCAATGAACCAAGAGTGACATGTATGAAATAATTATGAATGGTGGCTTTGCCACAAATACTATGTCAACTAGATGATCATGCTAAGCAATATGACAATAATGAATGTGTCATGATAAACGGAATGGTGGAAAGTTGCATGGCAATATATCTCGGAATGGCTATGGAAATGCCATAATAGGTAGGTATGGTGGCTGTTTTGAGGAAGATATAAGGAGGTTTATGTGTGAAAGAGCGTATCATATCACGGGGTTTGGATGCACCGGCGAAGTTTGTGCCAACTCTCAATGTGACAAAGGGCAATGCACGGTACCGAAGAGGCTAGCAAGGATGGAAGGGTGAGAGTGCGTATAATCCATGGACTCAACATTAGTCATAAAAACTCACATACTTATTGCAAAAATCTACAAGTCATCAAAAACCTCGGCACTACGCGCATGCTCCTAGGGGGATAGATTGGTAGGAAAACACCATCGCTCATCCCCGACCGCCACTCATAAGGAGGACAATCAAATAACACCTCATGTTTCAAATTTGTTACATAACGTTTGCCATACGTGCATGCTACGGGATTTGCAAACTTCAACACAAGCATTTCTCAATTTCACAACTACTCAACTAGCACGACTTTGATATTATTACCTCCATATCCCAAAACAATCATCAAGCATCAAACTTCTCTTAGTATTCAAAACACTCATAAGAAAATTTTACTAATCTTGAATACCTAGCATATTAGGATTTTAAGAAAATTACCATGCTATTTAAGACTCTCAAAATAATCTAAGTGAAGCATGAGAGATCAATAGTTTCTATAAAACAAATCCACCACCTTGCTCTAAAAGATATAAGTGAAGTACTAGAGCAAAACTATATAACTCAAAAGATATAAGCGAAGCACATAGAGTATTCTAACAAATTCCAAATAATGTATGGCTCTCTCAAAAGGTGTGTACTGCAAGGATGATTGTGGTAAACTAAAAAGTAAAGACTCAAATCATACAAGACGCTCCAAGCAAAACACATATCATGTGGCGAATAAAAATATAGCTCCAAGTAAAGTTACCGATAGAAGTAGACGAAAAGAGGGGATGCCTTCCGGGGCATCCCCAAGCTTTGGCTTTTAGGTGTCCTTAGATTATCTTGGGGGTGCCATGGGCATCCCCAAGCTTAGGCTCTTGCCACTTCTTGTTCCATAATCCATCAAATCTTTACCCAAAACTTGAAAACTTCACAACACAAAACTCAAAGTAGAAAATCTCGCAAGCTCCGTTAGCGAAAGAAAACAAAATACCACTTCAAGGTACTGTAATGAACTCATTATTTATTTATATTGGTGTTAAACCTACTGTATTCCAACTTCTCTATGGTTTATAAACTATTTTACTAGCCATAGATTCATCAAAATAAGCAAACAACACACGAAAAACAGAATCTGTCAAAAACAGAACAGTCTGTAGTAATCTGTAGCTAGCTCAAGATCTGGAACTCCAACAATTCTAAAATAAATTTCTGGACGTGAGGAATTTATCTATTAATCATCTGCAAAAAGAATTAACTAAATATCACTTTCCAAATAGAAATGGCAGCAGTTCTCGTAAGCGCTAAAGTTTCTGTTTTTTACAGCAAGTGTAACAAGACTTTCCCCAAGTCTTCCCAACGGTTCTACTTGGCACAAACACTAACTAAACACAAAAAAACACAACCAAAACAGAGGCTATATAAATTATTTATTACTAAACAGGAGAAAAAAGCAAGGAATAAAAATAAAACTGGGTTGCCTCCCAACAAGCGCTATTGTTTAACGCCCCTACCTAGGCATAACAAGCAAGGATAGATCTAGGTATTGCCATCTTTGGTTTTCAACTTTTTAGCGGAATCTAGCTCGAATCCGGGAGGTTTTTTACGTTTCCCTTCATACTCTGAAATTTTTAGATCTAATGAATACAACCGCTTATTACAAAGGGTAATCAACATATTCATGCGGTGAATATTTCCACTAATGTTCTTAAGAGGTTCAAGATACTTCTGTAAAATTTTAGTAACTTCACAAATTTTTTCAAAAACCTGCGTCTCTTTCTAAGTAGGATGAGGTCCCTTTTGTTGATGTAGTGTTCCCACTATACCTTCTATAATTTCAAGCACAATATGGGGATCGATTTCAATAAAATTTCCTTTGGCAACCCAATCCAAGAGTTGTGTATGAGACATATTTAATACAACATAAAAATTGCGAAGCAAAATTCTCAGGTTTATTTCAGAGGTACAATTACGATAAGACTCCATTATTCTCAACCATGCATCTTGTAAGTTTTCTCCTAGCCTTTGTTCAAAGTGAAATATTTCGAACTCATGGGACAACGTTGAAGATAAGGGACTAGCCATAACGACAAGCAAACGAACTAACACAAAAGCGAACAAAAAGCAAGCAGGCAAAAAGAGGCAAATAGAGAAAGAGAGGGAGGATAGAGAGAGAGAGAGAGAGGATGAATAAAACGGCAAGGGTAAAGTGGGGGAGAGGAAAACGAGAGGCAAATGGCAAATAATGTAATGCGGGAGATAAGGATATGTGATGGGTACTTGGTATATTGAATTTTGCGTAGACCTCCCCGGCAACGGTGCCAGAAATCCTTCTTGCTACCTCTTGAGCACTGCGTTGGTTTTCCCCGAAGAGGAAGGGATGATGTAGCAAAGTAGCGTAAGTATTTCCCTCAGTTTTTGAGAACCAAGGTATCAATCCAGTGGGAGGCTATGCGCGAGTCCCTCGTACCTGCACAAAACAAATAAATCCTCGCAACCAATGCGATAAGGGGTTGTCAATCCCTACACGGCCACTTACGAGAGTGAGATCTTATAGATATGATAAGATAATATTTTTGGTATTTTTGTGATAAAGATGCAAAATAAAATAAAAGGAAAGTAAAAAAGCAAATGAAATAACTACGTAGTAGGAGATTAATATGACGAAGATAGACCCGGGGGCCATAGGTTTCACTAGTGGCTTCTCTCGAGAGCATAAGTATTCTACGGGGCCATTGGTTATCTTTACAAATTACAGTTGAGCAATTGACAGAATTGAGCATAATTATGAGAATATCTAGGCATGATCATGTATATAGGCATCACGTCCGAGACAAGTAGACCGACTCCTGCCTGCATCTACTACTATTACTCCACTCATCGACCGCTATCCAGCATGCATCTAGAGTATTAAGTTAATGAAAACAGAGTAACGCCTTAAGCAAGATGACATGATGTAGAGGGATAAACTCATGCAATATGATGAAAACCCCATCTTGTTATCCTCGATGGCAACAATACAATACGTGCCTTGCTGCCCCTACTGTCACTGGGAAAGGACACCGCAAAATTGAATCCAAAGCTAAGCACTTCTCCCATTGCAATAAAGATCAATCTAGTAGGCCAAATCAAACTGATAATTCGAAGAGACTTGCAAAGATAACCAATCACACATAAAATAATTTAGAGAAGATTCAAATATTGTTCATAGATAGACTTGATCATAAACCCACAATTCATCGGTCTCAACAAACACACCACAAAAAGAAGATTACATCGAATAGTTCTCCACAAGAGAGGGGAGAACATTGTATTGAGATCCAAAAAGAGAGAAGAAGCCATCTAGCTACTAACTATGGACCCGTAGGTCTGAGGTGAACTACTCACACTTCATCGGAGGGGCTATGGTGTTGATGTAGAAGCCCTCCGTGATCGATGCCCCCTCCGGCGGAGCTCCGGAACAGGCCCCAAGATGGGATCTCATGGATCCAGAAAGTTGCGGCGGTGGAATTAGGGTTTTGGCTTTGTATCTGATTGTTTGAGGGTACGCAGGTATATATAGGAGGAAGGAGTATGTCGGTGGAGCAACAGGGGGCCCACGAGGGTGGAGGGTGC
>NC_041392.1:289457485-289465214 GCF_002162155.2 Triticum dicoccoides
TAGGGTCCAAGTCTCCTGGGTCTTGTTCGTTGAGAAAATCACGTTCCCGAAGGTTTCATTCCGTTTGGACTCCGTTTGCTATTCCTTTTCTTTGAAACCCTAAAACAGGCAAAAAACAACAATTCTGGGCTGGGCCTCCGGTTAATAGTTTAGTCCCAAAAATAATACAAAAGTGGATAATAAAGCCCAATAATGTCCGAAACATTAGATAATATAGCATGGAGCAATAAAAAATTATAGATACGTTGGAGACGTATCATCACCTCGGGCGCAGGGTCTTGTCACTTAACTATGACGACCGGATGAATAATATTTTGACCATCAAGTGTACCATAGTAGTAGTAGGAACATGAGTAGTACTGTATAGCGGAAATAGGTCTCCCGTGCTAGCATGCCTCTAGGTTCACTTCATCCTTCAGGTATCATCCATATTGCGAGCAGAACCAAATTCTCGTCATGCGCGAGGAAGGCTTTTTCTTTTTTGAGGATAACCACATATTCCTTAACCAGAAAATGTTGTGTCTCCCAAGCACACGCCAATATCCATCCGAACCTGCCACTACACATTTTTCATATCCATTTGCATAGGTACCACCTGTCAGGAGAGGTGCATAAATAAAAAGGAATCATAAAATGTCTCACCAGGTGATTCGAAAGAGTGACCTCAACTAGCCAGTGGCACATGTAGTGCTAGAAGGATGGGCACGTACATATACATGTACCACTCCTCAGTCTACCCGCATAGCATTTACGTTTAGTCTACCTAGCCGTCTAATCAACTGCCTGCAGGTCACTTCTCCCATTTACTTCTCCACCAGGAACCGATTTTCCTCGGCTTCTTCACCTCGCCTTCATCTTCACTTGCATCCAAACCACACTGCATTCACATTGTTTTAACCTCTTCACATAGTCCTGGAGTAATTCCGAAGCCCCTTTAAATAATCATCTTCTTCAGTTAGACTAGCCATCTAATCCTAATTCTCCAAACCATAGCCCTCCGGTCTAGCGGTTCCAAATGGCGAAGGAGATCGAGATGTAGGTTTTTAGCGTCCAACATGTCCTCGTCAAGGGCTCGTTGAGCATAGTTGCCACCGTAACCGACCACCCAAGGGTTGTTCGGAAGTGGATCAACAATGTATCCAACTCCCTAAAAGGTGGAGATGAAGGTCATCGGTCTCGACGCAGCGTACACGGAGCGTGCCACTAGGAACATCCAACGCGCCGCCGTCCTTCAGCTGTGCCTCAAAGATGATGTTTTGGTGTACCACATCATACACGCGCCCTCCATACCAGGTGAGATCCACGGTTTCTTGTCTTGGGAGGATATATACTTTTGTGGGGTAGCCATTGCAGGGGACAAACATAAGTTGCAGCCGTACAACCTTGATTTGAAAAGCATCGTTGACGTACAAGCCAATATAAAAATTCCTGTAGAAGATTGTGATAAGCCGACACCATCCCTATTCGATGTAGCAAATTTTATGCTCGAAACAAATCTTCAAGGGTGACAAGACGCTGGCATTAAGGTCATCTAGATGGGAGCATTATCCCTTGACGTACGAGCGGATAAAATATGCTGCCCTTGTTGCCCGTGTGAGTTCCGAGATAGCTACAAGGTCCATAGAGCTTGTTGCAAAGCCGTCTCCCACATAAAATGAGAACAAGAAGAAGAAGAAGAAGAAGAAGAAGAAGAAGAAGAAGAAGAAGAAGAAGGAGAAGAAGAAGAAGAAGAAGCTGCACCATCAGCAGGGCATTATGGATGGATGAACTATTTCCTCTCATAAAAAAATATTTCCTCTCTGTGTATATATTTATATAGATGGACTATTTCGATGGTGTGCATGTCTTTGGAACAAGTAGTAGCATAGGTCCGCTTGACTATACGAAACTATTTATCCGCCTAGCTTTCTCTACTACTCCTTCTAGTGATCGATATGCAATGCATGTGTCCGTAGAGATGACAGCTTGTCCATGGAAGTTCAACTACGGTGACCATCACGTTTCATCCACTGCCACTCACGATTCCCACGACGCCGCTCCAATCCACGGCACCACGTTTCCTGATGTGCACCTCACCCCTCTCGGCCGCACCGCCCCTCTGCCTTTGTGTGCATGACATGTGGGCCACCGGAAATGCGGCGAGCATCAAGTTTGTACCACAACCACATGTGATTCCCACGATTCCGCTCGAACCCATGACACCACCCACCCCGACCTGCGGCTCACCCCTCCCGGCCCCACTGCCCCTCTGCCTTCGGGAGCCTTACATGTGGACTAGCCACCTATCGGGTCCACATGTTATTGACTCAAAGGCAAGTATAGAAAGGCGCTGAAGGTTAGTCCCGAGGGCCCCGAGAGGGAAATGTAACTCCTGCGCCAGGCCTTGTGGTGCTACTGCTGTACGAACTCATGCCAAACTCGAGATTTGTTTCTTACTAGTACATGCACGCAACGATTTAATGGACATTCTAATCTCAACATGCGATGGGGAGCTCTAAATTTGAATTTGAAACTTATAAAACAAAAAATTCAAAAATAAATAAACTAAAGAGAGGGAGTATACCGTAGGATGTGTCCCATACGAAACAAGTCCCCTGGTTTGTCACTCGAAGATGCGGTTAGAAAGGAACACAACATTTTCTTACTCGTACGACAACAAATTAGCCGCAGACAGCTTGGTCCACCTTTGACCACCATGTGTAGGTTTCGTGAAAGCAACCGCGATGTCGAACACCACAATGAGAGTGTAATTTTGGTTGGCAGACAACCTTATCGGGGCTTCCATGATTGCTATCTTCTTCAATCTCATCGTGGTTCCATCGTACCAATTCAGGCGGTGGCCCGTTGCATGGCTGATCCCAATGTTGGACAAAGTTTCTACGGGAATGGTGTCACCGTTGTAAATGTTGTGCAAATTGATGTTGGTACCCTCCCGTACATATGCAAGCCAATCTCCACCAGCACCAAGCCTAACCTGTGAAACAGTGGGCAGCGGGAGAATTATGAAATGGACACAGAAGTAGTCTTTAGAATGCATTTACTACGTGATCAAACTCATCAATTACCCACTCATCGGACAAAATCTGTGTGCCCCTCAATGTCGGCATGTCAAGGGGCGTCAACTTGCAACTACAGCCACGCCGCACTGGAGAGACCCCCAAGGAAACATCCTCGTGCGTTGCATGTAACATCAAGATGCATTTGTATGAGTAATTTATCTTATGAGAGAAAAGGATTTATGAGGGAAGGCCTTATTTGCAAATGTGGAGAGGGGTGTGGGTATATTTTTGCAAAATTGCCATATTTTTCTTCCTACCCGTCACATATAAATCAATATTGCAGGATGGTAGGCACACCATCATCACCAACTCTGTTTTTTATAAGAGTAGTAAACTAGCAAGATGCCCGTGCGTTGCACGGAACATCAGGATGCATTTGTATGAGTAGTTTATCTTATGGGAGAAAAGGATGAACGAGGGAGGGCCGTATTTGCAAATGTGGAGAGGGGTGTGTGTATCTTTTTGCAAAATTGCCATAGTTTCCTTCCTCCGTCAGATATAAATAGGACGACCTATATTGCAGGATGGCACGCACACCATCATCAACAACTCTATTTTTTAAATGAAGTAGAGATGAGTAGTTTATCTTGTGAGAGAAGAGGATGAACGAGGGAAGGCCTTATTTGCAAATGTGGGGAGGGGTGTGGGTAACTTTTTACAAAATTGCCATAGTTTTATTCCTATCCGTCAGATATAAATCGGACGGACTATATTGCAGGATTGCAGGCACACCACCATCACCAGCTCTGTGTTTTATAAGAGTAGTAGACTAGCAAGATGCCCGTGCGTTGCACGAAACATCAAGATGCATTTGTATGAGTAGCTTATCTTGTGGGAGAAATGGATGAACGAGGGAAGGCCTTATTTGCAAATGTGGAGAGGGGTGTGGGTATCTTCTTGCAAAATTGCCATAGTTTCCTTCCTCCGTCAGATATAAATAGGACGACCTATATTGCAGGATGGCAGGCACACCATCATCAACAACTCTATTTTTTAAAAGAAGTAGAGATGAGTAGTTTATCTTGTGAGAGAAGAGGATGAACGAGGGAAGGCCTTATTTGCAAATGCGGAGAGGGGTGTGGGTAACTTTTTACAAAATTGCCATAGTTTTCTTCCTATCCGTTAGATATAAATCGGACGGACTATATTGCAGGATTGCAGGCACACCATCATCACCAGCTCTGTTTTTTATAAGAGTAGTAGACTAGCAAGATGCCCGTGCGTTGCAAGGAACATCAAGATGCATTTTTATGAGTAGCTTATCTTGTGGGAGAAATGGATGCACGAGGGAAGGCCTTATTTGCAAATGTGGAGAGGGGTGTGGGTATCTTTTTGCAAAATTGCCATTGTTTCCTTCCTATCCTTCAGATATAAATCAGACGACCTATATTGCAGGATGGTAGGCACACCATCATCACCAGCTCTGTTTTTATAAGAGTAGTATACTAGCAAGATGCCCGTGCGTTGCATGGAACATCAAGATGCATTTGTATGAGTAGTTTATCTTGTGGGAGAAGATGATGAACGAGGGAAGACCTTATTTGCAAATGTGGAGAGGGGTGTGGGTATCTTTTTGAAAAATTGCCATAGTTTCCTTCCTATCTGTCAGATATAAATCGGACGACCTATATTGCATGATGGCAGGCACACCATCATCGACAAATCTGTTTTTATAAGAGTAGAGATAGAGACTACTACTACCAATGTGCCGGCCCGTGCGTTGCAATGGTTCCAAAGTAGTAGAATAATACTTGTTCACGAGTTTGAAATATAAACACTTCAGTTTTGATATACATATATCAGTAAAAATAAATCATGCTTCACTCAACATATATTCCTCGGGCTATTTTGATGAGGTGAGGGACGGGTGTGGCTGGTTTGAAGATAACATGTTTTGAAAAATTGGAGCTGTTTTTTAATTTTGTAGCGTGGCACGACACCTGGTGCACCTAAGCGTCAGATTTTTTTTTTTGAGTTTGGGTCGGTGGCAGACCCTGCGGCAAGATGCCCGTGTGGGCTTCTTCTATAACTAGCAACCTGCCCGTGCATTGCAGGGAACATCAAGATGCATTTTTTTACAAAACACATGTTGTGATTGACCCTTGCAGGAGTAATTCCGTGTGTTAAAACTAATGATATCTCTATAATTTTATCGGAAAAATGTTATCTTTGGAACAAGTTTTCTCTACTACAGCTCCTTGCAGTGAGCGGTATGCAATGCATGTGTCAGCAAACATGACAGCTTGTACATGGAAGTTGAACCACGACGACCATCACGTTTCTACCACTGCCACACACGATTCCCACGACGCCGCTCTAACCCACGGCACAACGTCTCCCGACGTGCGCCTCATCCCTCTCAGCCCCACCGCCCCTCTTCCTTTGTGTGCATGACATGCGGTCCAGTTGAACTGCGGTGACCATCAATTTTCTACCACATCCACACCCGATTGGATGCAGTTTGCCTGCTCTGCTCCCGTGCTCCGATCCGCACTACCGCACCATCGAATTTTCATCTAGCGGCTATGATATATTTCATCTCGGGCATCACTCGTCAGCTAGAGTACTATTGTACTATAGGTAGTACCCACTGGTGTGGCCATCTACGCCTTGTAACGCCTTGACGCCCAGCTGTGGCACCCTCGCAATGGCCAGGGCCACCACCGGCCAGTTCATGTCGAACGAGTGAGTCGCGGACTACGCCACCACCATGAGAATGACATATGGACCAGCCGCATTTAAGGTCCACATGTCATTGACTCATAGGCCGGTGCAATAAGTCACTGAAGCTTGGTCCCGTGGGCCCCGAGAGGGAAATGTAACTCCCACGGGAGCCGGGAGGCCTTGTGGTGCTCCTGTAGTACGAACTCGTGCCAAACCCAGAATTTTTTTCTTACAACTACCAATGTGCCGGCCCGTGCATTGCAATGGATCTGAAGTATATCTATTTAGTGGAGTGCACTCTAAACACATTATCTATTTATTTTTCTCTAGCCCTTCCTAGCCATGCAACCAAGCTACATAAGCTTCATGGGTGCCCCCCACATCATATTTAGTGGAGTACCACATTGACTGAAAAAAAGTCACCCAAAACAAGATCTTCCCGTTTTTTGTTCCTACAATGCTATGCCGTGCACGTACCTAGTAGTTGTTTAGTGGTAGTACTAGTTGTAGTACAAACTTCATACTAGTAGGAGTAGTAGCACTGAGTGCTCCTACTCTATCAGCGAGTGCCACCTGACACAAAATTTCTTGGCTTCCATGCTATAGCTAGATCTTCCCCTCCTCGTTTCTGTTTTCCAATGCGGCGGGCGGGGTGCGGTTTTCCAATAGTCCGTTTGCTCAACTGCGGTCCCACATGAAAGTGAAAATGCTAGGAAACATGCCTTCCCTAGCTAGGTGGTGTGCCGGACGGGCTGTGGAATACACCTGATTCCCTGGCATGTGGGGGTGTGCTACGTATTGAGCTTGCATTGGTTTTCCCCGAAGAGGAAGGGATGATGTAGTAGAGTAGCGCAAGTATTTCCCTCAGTTTTTGAGAACCAAGGTATCAATCCAGTAGGACCCCACACTCAAGTCCCTCGTACCTGCACAAAGCGATAGCTACTTGCAACCAACGCGATTAGGGGTTGTCAAGCCCTTCACGGTCACTTACGAGGGTGAGATCTGATAGATAGAATATTTTTGGTATTTTTGATATAAAGATGCAAAGTAAAAAGTAAAAGCATAGTAAATAGCAAAACAATATAAAAGTGATGGAGATTGATATGATGAGAATAGACCCGGGGGCCATAGGTTTCACTAGTGGCTTCTCTCAAGAGCATAAGTATTCTACGGTGGGTGAACAAATTACTGTTGAGTAATTGATAGATTTGAGCATAATTATGAGAATATCTAGGCATGATCATGTATATAGGCATCACGTCCGTGACAAGTAGATTGAAATGATTCTGCATCTACTACTATTACTCCACTCATCGACCGCTATCCAGCATGCATCTAGAGTATTAAGTTAAAAACAGAGTAATGCCTTAAGCAAGATGACATAATGTAGAGAGATAAATTCATGCAATATGAAATAAACCCCATCTTGTTATCCTCGATGGCAACTATACCATACGTGCCTTGCTGCCCCTTCTGTCACTGGGTAAGGACACCACAAGATCGAACTCAAAGCTAAGCACTTCTCTCATGGCAAGAACTACCAATCTAGTTGGCCAAACCAAACGGATAATTCAAAGAGACTTGCAAAGATAACTAATCATGCATAAAAGAATTCAGAGAAGATTCAAATATTATTCATAGATAGACTTGATCATAAACCCACAATTCATCGGTCTCAACAAACACACCGCAAAAACAAGATTACATCGAATAGTTCTCCACAAGAGAGGGGGAGAACTTTGTATTGAGATTCAAAGAGAGAGAAGAAGCCATCTAGCTACTAACTATGGACCCGAAGGTCTGAGGTAAACTACTCACACTTCATCGGAGGGGCTAGGATGATGTAGAAGCCCTCCGTGATGACGGCCCTCTTCCGGCAGAGCTCCGGAACAGGCCCCAAGATGGGATCTCGTGGATACAGAAAGTTGCGGCGGTGGAATTAGGTTTTTGGCTCCTGTTCTGATTGTTTGGGGGTACGTGTGTATATATAGGAGGAAGGAGTACGT
>NC_041392.1:289465566-289475139 GCF_002162155.2 Triticum dicoccoides
CCCCACCCTCGTGACCACCTCTTTGATCCCTTGCATTAGGGTCCAAGTCTCCTGGATCACGTTCGGTGAGAAAATCACGTTTCCGAAGATTTTGTTCCGTTTGGACTCCGTTTGATATTTCGTTTATCCGAAACACTGAAATAGGCAAAAAAACAGCAATTCTAGGCTGGGCCTCCAGTTAATAGGTTAGTCCCAAAAATAATATAAAAGTGGAAAATAAAGCCCAATATAGTCCAAAACAGTAGATAATATAGCATGGAGCAATAAAAAATTATAGATACGTTGGAGACGTATCAGGCATCCCCAAGCTTAATTCCTGCTCGTCCTCGAGTAGGTAAATGATAAAAAGAGAATTTTTGATGCGGAGTGCTACTTGGTATAATTTCAATGCAAATCTTCTTAATTGTGGTATGAATATTCAGATTAGAAAGATTCAAGATAAAAGTTTATATTGACATAGAAAATAATAATACTTCAAGCATACTAACAAAGCAATTATGTCTTCTCAAAATAACATGGCCAAAGAAAGTTATCCCTACAAAATCATATAGTCTGGCTATGCTCCATCTTCCCCACACAAAGTATTTAAATCATGCACATCCCCGATGATAAGCTAAGCAATTGTTTCATACTCTAACTTTTTCAAATCTTTTTCAATCTTCACGCAATACATGAGCGTGAGCCATGGATATAGCACTATAGGTGGAATAGAATGGTGGTTGTGGAGAAGACAAAAAAGGAGAAGATAGTCTCACATCAACTAGGCGTATCAACGGGCTATGGAGATGCCCATCAATAGATATCAATGTGAGTGAGTAGGGATTGCCATGCAACGGATGCACTAGAGCTATAATTATATGAAAGCTCAACAAAAGAAACTAGTGGGTGTGCATCAAACTCGCTTGCTCACGAAGACCTAGTGCAATTTGAGGAAGCCCATCATTGGAATATACAAGCCAAGTTCTATAATGAAAAATTCCCACTAGTATATGAAAGTGATAACATGAGAGACCCTCTACTATTAAGATCATGGTGCTACTTTGAAGCACAAGTGTGGTCAACGGATAGTAACATTGTCCCTTCTCTCTTTTTCTCTCATCATTTTTTGGGGCCTTTTCTCTTTTTTTATGGCCTCTTTTTTTTCGTTCGGAGTCTCATCCCGACTTATGGGGGAATCATAGTCTCCATCATTCTTTCCTCACTAGGACAATGCTCTAATAATGATGATCATCACACTTTTATTTTTCTTATAACTCAATAATTACAACTCGATACTTAGAACAAAATATGACTCTATGTGAATGCATCCGACGGTATGCCGGGATACGCAATATGACAATGATGAAGTGTGTCATGATGAACTAGATGGTGGAAAGTTGCATGGCAATATATGTCGGAATGGCTATGGAAATGCCATAATAGGTAGGTATGGTGGCTGTTTTGAGGAAGGTATATGGTAGGTGTATGATACCGGCGAAAGTTGCGCGGTATTAGGAAGACTAGAAAAGGTGGAAGGATGAGAGTGCGTATAATCCATGGACTCAACATTAGTCATAAATAACTCATATACTTATTGCAAAAATCTAGAAGTTATCAAAGCAAAGTATTACGTGCATGCTCCTTGGGGGATAGATTGGTAGGAAAAGACCATCGCTCGTCCCCGACTGCCACTCATAAGGAAGACAATCAATAAATAAATCATGCTCCGACTTCATCACATAACGGTTCACCATACGTGCATGCTACGGGAGTCACAAACTTCAACACAAGTATTTTTTAAATTCACAACTACTCAACTAGCATGACATTAATATTATCACCTCCATAACTCAAAACAATTATCATGCTTCAATCTTTTCTTAGTATTCAACACACTCGAAAGAGAGTTTCACAAATCTTGAATACCAATCATATTATTATTAGGCAAATTACCATGCTATTAAGAGACTCTCAAATTAATTTAAGTGAAGCTTGAGAGATCAATAGTTTCTTTAAAACATATCCACCACCGTGCTCTAAAAGATCTAAGTGAAGCACATAGAGCAAAAATATAACTCTCAAAAGATATAAGTGAAGCACATAGAGTAAAATTATCTAGCTCAAAGGATATAAGTGAAGCACATAGAGCAAAACTACTTAGCTCAATAGATATAAGTGAAGCACATAGAGTATTCTATCAAATTTCAATTCATGTATGGCTCTCTCAAAAGGTGTGTACAGCAAGGATGATTGTGGAATACTAACAAGCAAAGACACAAATAATACAAGACGCTCCAAGCAAAACACATATCATGTTGGTGAATAAAAATATAGCTCCAAGTAAATTACCGATGGAAGTGGACGAAAGATGGGATGCCTTCTGGGGGCATCCCCAAGCTTTGAATTTTTGGTGTCCTTGGATTATCTTGGGGGTGCCATGGGCATGCCCAAGCTTAGGCTCTTGCCACTCCTTGTTCCATGATCCATCAAAAGAATTCACCCAAAACTTGAAAACTTCACAACACAAAACTCAAAATAGAAAACTCGTGAGCTCCGTTAGCGAAAGAAAACAAAAGACCACTTCAAGGTACTGTAATGAACTCATTATTTATTTATATTGGTGTTAAACCGACTGTATTCGAACTTCTCTATGGATTATAAACTATTTTACTAGCCATAGATTCATCAAAATAAGCAAACAACACACGGAAAGCAGAATCTGTCAAAAACAGAACAGTCTGTAGTAATATGTAGCTAGCGCAAGATCTGGAACCCCAAAAATTCTAAAATAAAATGCTGGACGAGGAATTTATCTATTAATAATCTACAAAAGGAATTAACTAAATATCATTCTTCAAATAAAAATGACAGCAGTTGTCGTGAGCGCTAAAGTTTCTGTTTTTACAGCAAGTTCAACAAGACTTTCCCCAAGTCTTGCCAACGATTCTACTTGGCACAAAAACTAATTAAACACAAAAAACACAACCAAAACAGAGGCTAAATAATTTATTTATTAGTAAACAGGAGCAAAAATCAAGGAATAAAAATAAAATTGGGTTGCCTCCCAGCAAGCGCTATCGTTTAACGCCCCTAGCTAGGCATAATGAGCAAGAATAGATCTAGGTATTGCCATAGTAATAAGATAGGTTGGTGAAACTCATTTCATATTCTCTACGTTCGGCAGAAAGTTTTCTTTGAGGAAAGCAAAAGTAATCAAAAGGACTAAATTTAACGGGACAAAATTCCCCAAGATCAACCTTGGGAGGTATAGGTTCCTCCTTCGGTCCTTTATAATGCACAACCAATTCATCATTATAAGCATTCTTTTGACAGAACTTCGTGAGCCTATATTCAAGAGAATATCCTAGTTCATTATTTCGAATAGCCAAATCATCATTAAGTTCAGAAATTCTATCAACTAAAACATTGGTAGGAACCTTTCTTCTAAGATTTTCATTAAAAGCAACATAGTCTAGAGATTGAAAACGCATTATTTCTTCTTGATCAAAGAGGATAGCGTCTATGGGAGGACGGCAAGCGTCCACCCTATAATGTGCAGAGATTTTTTTGGCTTCTCTTATTATGAATCTAAACTCATGAGCCAAAAATATAGTAGCGACACGCTTAACAGAAGAATGCTCAATATTAGAGAATTCCAGAAAAATCTTTTGTATAGAAGGTAAAGCACCGGCACAAGTAAAGAAATCTTGAATAACTCCTTTTCCAATAATATTACCACTACCAACACGGAATTTTTTTGTATGAAAGATGGTAGGTTCTTTAGCAGGAGTATCAGAATCTTCCATGATATTGTTATCGCCCAAATTGGCGATAACTTCCCCAGTTTCAGACTTAACGACAAGCAGGCAAACAAACTAACACACAAGCAAACAAAAAAGGTAAATAGAGAGGGAGGATAGAGAGAGAGGGCGAATAAAACGGCAAGGGTGAATTGGGGGGGAGAGGAAAACGAGAGGCAAATGGCAAATAATGTAATGCGAGAGATAGGGATTGTGATGGGTACTTGGTATATTGACTTTTCGCGTAGACTCCCCGACAACGACGCCAGAAATCCTTCTTGCTACGTCTTGAGCTTGCGTTGGTTTTACCCGAAGAGGAAGGGATGATGCAGCAGAGTAGCGTAAGTATTTCCCTCAGTTTTTGAAAACCAATGTATCAATCCAGTAGGAGCCCACGCTCAAGTCCCTCGTACCTGCACAAAGCGATAGCTACTCACAACCAACGCGATTAGGGGTTGTCAAGCCCTTCACAGTCACTTACGAGGGTGAGATCTGATAGATAGAATATTTTTGGTATTTTTGATATAAAGATGCAAAGTAAAAATTAAAAGTATAGTAAATAGCAAAACAATATAAAAGTGATGGAGATTGATACGATGAGAATAGACCCGGGGGCCATAGGTTTCACTAGTGGCTTCTCTCAAGAGCATAAGTATTCTACGGTGGGTGAACAAATTACTGTTGAGCAATTAATAGAATTGAGCATAATTATGAGAATATCTAGGCATGATCATGTATATAGGCATCACGTCCGTGACAAGTAGATCGAAACGATTCTACATCTACTACTATTACTCCACTCATCGACCGCTATCCAGCATGCATCTAGAGTATTAAGTTAAAAACAGAGTAACGCCTTAAGCAAAATGACATGATGTAGAGAGATAAATTCATGCAATATGAAATAAACCCAATCTTGTTATCCTCGATGGCAACGATACCATACGTGCCTTGCTGCCCCTTCTGTCACTGGGTAAGGACGCCGCAAGATCGAACCCAAAGCTAAGAACTTCTCCCATGGCAAGAACTACCAATCTAGTTGGCCAAACCAAACGGATAATTCGAAGAGACTTGCAAAGATAACCAATCATGCATAAAAGAATACAGAGAAGATTCAAATATTATTCATAGATAGACTTGATCATAAACCCATAATTCATCGATCTCAATAAACATACCGCAAAAAGAAGATTACATCGAATAGATCTCGACGAGAGAGGGGGAGAACTTTGTATTGAGATTCAAAGAGAGAGAAGAAGCCATCTAGCTACTAACTATGGACCCGAAGGTCTAAGGTAAACTACTCACACTTCATCGGAGGGGCTAGGATGATGTAGAAGCCCTGCATGATGACGGCCCTCTTCTGGCGGAGCTCCGAAACAGGCCCCAAGATGGGATCTCGTGGATACAGAAAGTTGCGGCGGTGGAATTAGGTTTTTGGCTCCTGTTCTGATCGTTTGGGGGTACGTGTGTATATATAGGAGGAAGGAGTACATCGGTGGAGCACCGAGGGGCCCACGAGGCAGGGGGCGCGCCCTGGAGGGGTGCCCCCCACCCTCGTGACCACCTCTTTGATCCCTTGCAGTAGGGTCCAAGTCTCCTAGATCATGTTCAGTGAGAAATCACGTTTCCGAAGATTTTATTCCGTTTGGACTCCGTTTGATATTTCGTTTATCCGAAACACTGAAAAGGCAAAGAACAACAATTCTGGGCTGGGCCTCCGGTTAATAGGTTAGTCCCAAAAATAATATAAAAGTGGAAAATAAAGCCCAATATAGTCCAAAATAGTAGATAATATAGCATGGAGCTATCAAAAATTATAGATACGTTGGAGACGTATCAGGGTGCGACGCGAACGCGGCATGCCTTTTCTTTTACTAGCAATGTGCCCGTGCGTTGCGACAGATCCAATGTACTAGTAGAATAGTACTAGTACTTGTTCACAAACTTGAAAGAAAACACTCTTATTTTGATATACATATATACCACTAAAGATATATTACTTTTCACTCAAAATATATTTCTCAGGCTGTTTTGATGAGGTGAGGGAGGGATGTGGTTGCTTTCAAGATAATAAGGGTTTTTCTACAAATTGGAGCAGAGAAGTGGGTTATTGTTGCAAAAATGCCACAACTTACGTCACAGCCATTGGATGCAGATCTAATGGTCAGAAATGAAGGATGGCAGACACACCACCATCACCAACTGAGTCTTTTAGAGTAGGGGTAGAGAAACCAGTATAAATTGTAACATTTGGTTCTGCTCCTTGGCACGATCGATAGATAGAAACAACGATTCGAAATGCTAGGTAAGCAGGGTAGTAGCTAGGTAGGCACATCGTCGATTTGGTCACATGCGGTCCGACATGTTCTAGTGTTTCTAGCAAGATGCCCGTGTGTTGCACGAAGTTGATGGAAAAGGTAAGCACAACTTATAAATTGATGGATGGAGTACTAGTTACAGTGATGCATATACTAGAACGAGAATGCAGTAGCACAATAATAATTAAGTCCATGATGATGCGATCATAGTGGTGGTTACAGGAGGCAAGAAGGAAGATGCATCCATCAATGTAGGACCTCCTCATCGTCAACTAAGTGCGCGGGGGCACCGACCAACGGCTAAGGAGTGACGGCTTTTGTGGCGAGGTCAAGGTGCTTCTCAGTAAAGGCATCCAAGGCTTCCAGCCGGTTGAGGAAGGCCAACGTCGTAGCCTCCTCACTGGCCTCGTAGATACCTATGTACACGATTTTCTCATACACGTGGATGTGTAGGTCGACGAATTCTTGCAGGGCGAGGCGCCTCGCGGCGAGCACGACCTCCAGGTGGACATTCTTCATGGCGTCGGCGGGCAGTCGCAGGGCCACAAGTGGTTGAAAGAGTTTCCGGTCATTGAGGCCGATTAGGGTGGCAGGTAATGAGGAGCCCGAGCGCGCGGGCTGGAGGAGTACATCGATGTCGTCCGCGAGCTTCTTGACAACGGTGAACTTGTTGGTGGTGGCAACGATAATCTGGTCTAACAGAGAGTCGTAGCTGGTGTCGACAGCGGCCATCCACCAACCGGTCGCCAACACCGCCTGGAGATGATCCTCGGCGCCATGCCGTAGGCCGGCGTCGTGGACCATCTGGCACAACCGCTGGCCACTCGCGCGCATCACCGCCATTGGTCTGGAGTGAGCACTTATGCACTTAGTGTAGGTGCTTAGGAAAATGCTTAGGTGCATACGATGTGGTAGATGCATTGGAATGGAGGGGCGCCTTATATGACTGCAAACGGTGTTGCATTCACATCATGCTGCCTCTTTTCCCGGTCCTCCTCCCATTACTTCCCTCATGCATTCACATTGCTAATTGAAGGATGATGCATTGTTGGCTGTTTAACATTTCATGTACCGCTACCCTCTCCCTCGTCTGCATTAAAGCTGTATCGGGAACTGCACCTCCCACTGTCAAATCAAATAGTACTGCGTCGCCTGCTGCACGCCTGGCTGAACACGCCTCCTCGCCTCTATCAAACGCCTCCGTTAAACCCGCATGCAAATCGAGAAACCAACTCCGGCCACACGTCCGTTCATGAGCGGGCCTGAATTAAACACAATGCTGGACGAGCTCCTCCCGCCCGCCCTCAGTTTAAACGAGGCCACACACCGGCCAAGCTCCTACCGTCCACCCTCTATTTAAACGAGGCCAAATAGACATTAAGTAAGAATCGCACCCCTCCGCCGTTGCCTCATCTCCTCATTTATCATTTTCTCCAATCTTTCGATGGCTTCTGAGGAGACATTCTCCAGCATCCTACCCGACTGGGTGGCCCGTCGAGCCCTCCGGATACGAGCGAGGCTGCTCGGTGCTTCACCAACCTTGCTTGGCCTGACGGAGCCAGTTGCCGCCCCAAGCCGTCGCGTGGTTCAGCAATTCGCCGCTCCAGTTCATCTTGATAAGGAGTGGTGAGTTGCTCCACGCCGACACGTCGGCGAGCACGGCGGCACGGGCATCGTCGCTACCACGTCGTTCCGCGTCACCAGTGTCTGTAGTGGCCACGCCTTCCGTGACTGTAGCAGCTCCATGCAGGTAGAGACAGAAGTCGGGTACATGGAGAGCGACGAATCGGTGGCCAGCTTCTCTGTGTCCGCCGCCATCATCTAGGAGAAGTAGAACATGGGAGGCTGCCATCACTTTGCTCCAATGGAGGCCACCGCCGAGGCGACGACAGCGTATTCAAGTGGTTTCTGTGCTGCTTCCTCTCTTCCGAGGACCTTCGTCGACCCCACAAGTGTCTGCCGGACATGAGGAAGACAAAGGGATCCGCGGGAGGCCATTTAGATTAGGTATCCCCTCCGTCCGGAAATATTTGTTCTCAAAATGGATAAATTGGATGTATCTATACTAAAATAAGTCTAGATACATCCATTTGTAGGACAAGTATTTACAGATGGTGGGAGTATTAATTATACCACAAGGGCCAGATTAGCATCGCTTAGTTCATGTAAATGTAATGAAATCCATCATGTTTAGATGAAGATCCACCTTTTTATACGAAATCCTTCATGCTTATATGAAATCAGTCAGTGTTTGCACGAATTTCCTCCAGTTGGTTAGAGTTGTGAAAATGTATGCCACTGGCATTTGATGTCGTCCTCCGCGGAAGGAAGCGGGAGAAAATTTGCCGGCTGCCATTGGAGATGCTCTTATGTCGGAAATAAGAGAGTCACATCCAATCCATTTGAGTTAATTGCGTGTACGATTCTCCCTCTGTAAAAAGTTAATTGCATGAACAGTGTACACGTGACTTGCAGGGTGGCTACAACTTCGTACAGGAAGTAAAAAAGAAACAAACCCATCCTTAATCTTGTATTGTAAGTACTCTGTGGGTTCCATTGTTAGTACAATAGCGAAAGAAGTATATATTAAATATAAATAATATATAATATAAAAATATGAAGTTAAAGACAGAATTCGAACTCAGGTCATTGCGTTGCGAGCATTCGACGCTAACCAGTCCATCACATTTTCGTTGTGGACCATGCTAGAGATATATATCTATGTCTACTCTTATACTCCCACCGTTCCTAAATATTTATCTTTTTCAAATTTGAAATGCACTACCACATACGAATGTGTATGTAGACATATTTTAGATTCTAGATTCACTCATTTTGCTCCGTATGTAGTCACTTGTTGAAATATTTAAAAAGACAAATATTTAGGAACGGGGGGAGTAGAAAACAGAATTGGTGATGATGGTGTGCGTGCCATCCTGCAATATAGGCCGTCGGATTTATATCTAGCGGATAGGAAGGAAACTATGGCAATTTTGCAAAAAATATACCCACACCCCTCTCCACATTTGCAAATAAGGCCTTCCCTCGTTCATCCTTTTTTCTCACAAGATAAACTACTCATACAAATGCATCTTGATGTTCTGTGCAACGCATGGGCATCTAGCTAGTTTCTTTTAAAATAGTTACTGCGATAATTGGGTTGAAGTGATATATTTTATGTCTGCCCCGAATGATTTCAGATTCACTAGTAGTAACAAAGAAAAGGTTGCCTTGTTAATTAATAGAAAGAAGGATGGAAACTATCAGATGAGGCCGGTAAAAACATGGCACACTAGGTTCAGCATCATCGTGACTACAGCTGTGCGTGCGCGAGAAGTCTACATATAGAGGGGGGCTACGGAGAGAAAGACATATCGAGTGTGTTTGAGCGAGGCACAGAGACACAACTAGCATGTGTGAGAGAGAGAGAAACCACTTGATAGATAAAGATCAAGATCGAGTTGTCACCCTTC
>NC_041392.1:289475567-289512239 GCF_002162155.2 Triticum dicoccoides
AGAGAAGCCCGTAGATAGATTAGTATCAAGATCGAGGTGTCACCCTGCTCCTTTGGTGTCGGGAAGTGTGTGTGTGTTGGGGGGGGGGGGCAGTGACACTTATATATAAGGAGAAGGAGTTTGTGTGACACGTATCTATATTAAGGGATAGGTAGATAGCATGTGTGTGAGGCATACTTAAAGCATAACGGAGATAAACAAATGGTGTCGTGGTTTTGACACGGCAGATGTCCTAGAGAAAGGACTTAGTCGTGGAGCCATCGCGACTGGTTAGCTTGAAGGGGTTAAAGCGGACACAAGGACGCAAGAGAGTTTATACTAGTTCGGCCCCTTCAAAGAAGGTAAAAGCCTACGTCTAGTTGTGATGGAATTGATGGGGTCTCGATGACTTGGGAGCAAACAAGCTTCACCTAAGTCTCAAGTTGTGGTCGTCTGTCCTTGAACTGCCGCCGGGTTGTCCCCTTATATACACGGGTGATGCCCGTCGGTCCACAGAGTCCCAACTCCGGTTCATACTCATATCCGGGTTGGTCTCTCCTTATTCCTAACTTACAATACAAGTTTACATACCAAGCCGGTTTACGGCTACAGGTCTTGAACTGACTACAGGCCTTGGGCCCCTATATTCCTCCTTGGGCTTTAACACCTTTGAACTACTGATGACGTTAACCCGGCCCGGATAGGCCGGTTTACGCCCAGTTGTAATATCCCCAACATTAGGCCCCAGATTGATTTGAACTGGTTCATGTCAATCCTTAGCAGAAAATCTTCGTTTTCATCATCTTCTTGTATTTGAACCGCCATGATGTCACCTTCTCTGGTTGTTGTAAACCGGCATGACGTCATCATAAAGAAAAAATTCATGATATCTTCTTTGTTAAATAGATCCGCAATAACCGAGGCGACAGCTCCGCCTCCAAGATTTGTGGTTCCTTGATTCACGCGCCTGACACATGTCTCTTGCCTTATAAATAGGACCGAAGGGTCATTTATTTTCTCCCCTTCGTCCCCTTTCTCTTCGTCTTCCTCGAGTCGCTAGCCTCGGAGCTCCGCCGCCGCCCTTGATCTCTGCACCGTCTTGGGCCGCTGCATCAACCTGAACGCACCAGAGCACTGCGGTAGCTTTCTGCATCCTCCTTGATTCTGGTAAGCCTTCTGTTCTTCTTAACCTAGATCTGATCTACGGCTTCGTGTTCTTGTGTTGTTCATCACTTGTTCATACTCATGTACTAGCTCCTGGATGCACATGTGAACCCTTTGCTTTGTGTAGCAGTATTTTTTAGTATCCACCGCTAGTTTGCTGCCCAAAACCATAGATCTCACGTATACTCCTGCCCATTGATTCAATACTGTTCTGTTTTGATCTTCGACTATTTTTCTTATTGTCACATCCCTAGCTGCTGGTAGTGCTCTAGGCTAGCTCATGTGTGCATCATGTTTAAATTCTGAAAATTTGAACTGAGGGAATTTTGGAAGCCCCAAAAACTTAAATAAAAGAGGGGCAAAAACCCTAGAAATCTCATTCATTGCTCCAAAATGCTCTTCTTAAATGTTTGATAATTTTTTGGTAAGGGTTCTGGTCCCAACCAAATTTTGAACATTTATAAGGAATTATTTTTGGGACTTTGGATTTAAATCATTAGCTATTTGAATTTGAATTATATTCATATAACTAGAATATAATTTCAAATACCCCTGAAATATTTTAAGAGCTTTTGGAAAAGTCCATATAGCAAAATAAAAATATTCAGAGGAGCTTTGGCATTGTTTGAATTATTATTTTTAATTCAAAACAGTGGCAAAAGAATTAAATAAAAGAAAAACAAAACAGAGAGAAAAAAATAAAAAGAGCAAAGCTTACCTGGCGCTTACCTGTTCAGCCCAGCCGGCCCAGCTCCCCCAGCGGCCCAGCCCGCCACCGCTACCCCCCTGTCGCCATCCTCCTCTGCCAGGAGGACGGGCACGCGCCCGGCGCGCGCGGCCACGCGCCCCGGCCACCTCCTGCTTCCCGGCCACCTCCTGCTTCCCCCCCGGTCTCCCTAGCGACGCCACGAGGACGCCTCGTGCCCCTCGCCCCTCTTCCTCCCTCGCTGCTCCCTCTCTCTTCCCCGAACACTCGCCCCCTCCTCTGTTCCCCTCACCGAACGCGCCCGCCGCCGCCGACGAGAACCACCGTGGCCATGGTCTCTCCCTCGTTCCCCTGAGCAGCCCAGAGGCTCCGCCTCGACCCCCTCTTCCCCTCCACCAAGCCACGAGGTCCCGGACGCACTGCAACGCCGCCACCATCGCCGTTCCCCTCGTCGTCCACCGGAGATCGCCGCCGTCAATTCTCCGTCGCAGAAGCGTCCCCGAGCCCATTGAGCCACCCTGCTGCCTCCCCGTGAGCTCCTCTTCTCTTCCCCTCACTCCCCGCACCTGTTTTCGTCCCCTAGCTCCTTCTTCCACCACGGCCGAAGCTCGCTGCCGTCGTGGCCAGAGCCACTGTGGCTCGAAGCCGGGCACACCATCGTGCTCCACACCTCACCAGGAGCACGTAGCACGCACCAACGCCTCCCCTAGCGCCCTGCATCGCCTAGCCCGCCGTTGGCTGAACTCCGGCCGCCGCTCACGAGCTCGCCGTCGTCGGTACCGGCCACCACAGGCACGGCCACCACCACCATTCGATGCGCACCAGCAAGGGCTCTCCAACGAGCCCAAGCACAGCCTCGCCCGTGCCCTGTAGCGCGTTTCCGGCTCGCGCCGCCGTCTCGGGCCTCGCCGGCGTCATGTCGCCGGTGGGTTTGACCCCACTGACCCGGGATTTGACCCTGCTAATTAACCCTGTGACACTGACATCAGGGCCCCACCTGCTAATTAATCCTAGATTAGTTCTGTTTAGTTTTTAACTAATCCTAGTGGCCCCACGCGTCAGCCTTGACTAAGCTGACGTGGCTGTTGACTGGGCCCACATGTCAGCGACACTAATCAGCCCCAGTCACTGACCAGTGGACCCCACTGGTCAGGTTTGACCTGAACCTGCCTGTTGACCTGATGACGTCAAGGTGATGTCATGCTGACGCATTAAATGATTTTCTGGATTTAAAATAATTCAGAAAATTCCAGAAAATGCCTAAAACTTCTAAAAATCATAGAAATTCAACCGTAACTCCAAATTAAATAATTTATATATGAAAAATTATCAGAAAAATTCAAGGAATCCATCTGTACCATTTTCATGCATGATAGAACAACTTATAGCTGCTGTTTAGCACAAATCAATTAAATGGCATTTGAATAATCACATATGGAGTTTGAATTTGAATTTTGTATTCAAACCAACTTCATTTAATCTGTTGCTAGTTGCATTAGCTCAAAACACATTCATTTTGCCATGTCATGATCATGCATCATATTGTGCATTGCATTGATTGTGTTCCCTTCTGTGTTGCCGGTATTTGTCCCCTCTCGATAGACGTGATACCGATGATGTGATCGTTGACACTGATGAAGACTCAATGTTACCTTCAGAAGTGCCAGGCAAGCAAAACCCCCTTGTTCATTCCGATACAATCCTACTCTCTCGCTCCTGCTCTCTTTTACTGCATTAGGACAACATCGATTCATCTGTTACTTGCTGCGGTAGCTGAACCCCTTTATCCTTTGCATGACCTGTCATTGCCACAGTAAATAGATGAAACCCACTAGCATGAGTAGGAGTTGTTTGAGCCCTGTTGTGCCTACTCATTCATGTTTGTTTGTCATGCCTGCTACTGCTTAGAGTTGAGTCAGGCCTGATTCATCGGGGATGAATCAGAGGCGTGTGAACATGTCCTACTGTGTGTGAGCTAAGTGTGTGAACACGATTTGGTAAAGGTAGCGGTGAGAGGCCATGTAGGAGTACATGGTGGGTTGTCTCATTGCAGCCGTCCTCAGGAACTGAGTTCTGTGTTTGTGATCCATGATTCAGCTACTACCATACATTGGGCCCTGAAATATGACCCCGCTCGACTTCTTATTCACCCTAGTCCTCTGTCCAGGAGTTGCAAGTAGTTTCTGGTGTTTGTAGCTTACTGGAGGCCGTGGACAGCGCTGACCGTAGGGGTGGGCTGTGATGCGGTAGGTACGTGGCACGGTGTACCGGATGCCCGTTTGGTATCTCGGGAACCCTGTTCACATCGTTTGGGGCTGTGAGCGAAACTCCAGCCGGATCTCCTCATGGATGGAACCCGAATAGGCGATAAACCTGGACTAGAGACTTGAGTGTTTAGGTAGGTCGTGGTCTACACCCACGTCGGCTTTCGCTTGAAGTCTGCCGAGCACATGTCGTGTGCAGACGCTAAGTGGTGGAAACATGTATGAAGAAGTACACCCCTGCAGGGTTAACATCATCTATTCGAATAGCCGTGTCCGCGGAAAAGGACTTCTGGGTTGCTTATATCAGTTCATAGACAAGTGAAAGTGGATACTCTAAAATACGCAAGATAAGCGTGAGTGCTATGGATGGCGTTCTCGTAGGGAGACGGGAGCGGATCCATAGTGGTGTATTGATATGGTGAATATGTGGACTCGTGTGCGCCACCTCAAAAGAGTCGCCTGCAGTCGTAGTTTAGGATAGCCACCGAGTCAAAGCTGGCTTGCTGCAGTTAAACCCCACCATCCCTTTGTTGATAATGATGCATATGTAGATAGTTCTGATGTAAGTCTTGCTGGGTACATTTGTACTCACGTTTGCCTATTTATGTTTTTGCAGAGAGACTTCGGTCTCGCTAGTAGTTTCGCGTGGACTTCGACGTTTAGCTTGTTACCTCAGCTACGATCTTGTGCCCTCGGCAGGATCTGGTAGATAGTCAGGCTTCTCAGCCTTTTTCATTTATAGATGTCTGTACTCAGACATGATAGCTTCCGCTTGTGCTTTGATTTGTATGCTCTGATTGTTGGGTCATGAGACCCATGTTTGTAATATCTCGCTCCTCGGAGCCTATTGAATAAATTACTTGAGTCGTAGAGTCATGTTGTGATGCCATGTTGTATTTGCACATATCGAGCATATTGTGAGTATGCTATTGAAATGCTTGGTATGTGTGGGATCTGACCATCTAGTTGTTTATCTTTAGTAGCCTCTCTTACCGGGAAATGTCTCCTAGTGTTTCCATTGAGCCTTGGTAGCTTGCTACTGCTCCGGAACACTTAGGCTGGCCGGCATGTGTCCTTCTTCGTTCCTGTGTCTGTCCCTTCGGGGAAATGTCACGCGATGAAACCGGAGTCCTGTTAGCCCGCTACAGCCCGGTTCACCGGAGTCCTGCTAGCCCAGTGCTACAGCCTGGATTCACTCGCTGATGACCGACACATTCGATGCTGGGTCATGGATGCCTGTCCCTGTAAGTTTGTGCCACTTTGGGTTTACGACTAGCCATGTCAGCCCGGGCTCCTTATCATATGGATGCTAGAGACACTGTCATATACGTGTGCCAAAAGGCGCAAACGGTCCCGGGCAAAGGTAAGGCGACACCCGTGGGAATACCGTGCGTGAGGCCGCAAAGTGATATGAGGTGTTACATGCTAGATCGATGTGGCATTGAGTCGGGGTCCTGACAGCGTTGGTATCAGAGCTTGACTGCCTGTAGGTTTACCAAGCCAAACTGGTCGAAGTTGAGTCTAGAAATTCTTTAGTTATATAAGGGAATTGATTGTGGGATGGAACGTAAGGCTCTTTTTACTCCTTATACCTCATGGCCTTCTGATCCGAGTCATCATCTTCTCTTCTACGGGGATTAAGAACTAGGCTATCTCTTCTTTCTATTAGGATCACGTGTTACTAATCAGTAGACTTATAAGATTGTTGGATTTAAGTCTCAGTTCAGTTCCTACTACTTCCGTATGTTAATTGTTGATCTCGGAACCTTGATATTGTGCTTCTGAGTGGTTATGCCACCATTTTGTAGTATGTCTCAAATCTTTTCTGAGCATTTACAGCCGTTATGCTGTCCGAGTCATTCCAGGTTTCTAAATAGTCTGATGCATTTGCAAAATCCTTTCCCTCTGGTTTCGATGTTCCTTTATGCCAGCTCAATCACACTAATTGTTGAGTTGAGGTATTCTATTGCCTTGACATTATGTTGGAGTTACTATTATGACCCTAGGTGTCTTAGGGGATCATCTAGTAATTTAGCCATGATTTGTGTTCCCAGTGTGATGATTCTGGCCATCATTCTCGAAAGCATCCCGTGATGCTACTTAGTAATAGGTATTCTACTCCTGGGTTTTGAACCCGAGATTCACTCTACTTACATCATGTTGATAGTGTTGCTAGTTCCTTTAGGATATTAGTAACCTTAGCGATAGTCCTTGAAGTCCGTGGTATCTTCTTCTTCCAAATACCATGAACTACTTATGGCAGAAGTTCCTCGTTGAACTGAAATATCACAACAGGATTATTCTTGATGAGTTCCCCATTATATATTGTGGCTCTGCCAGTTCAACCTTTCTGCATAGTTATCCGGAAGAAACATGTTGAGCTCTGCTCGACATACTAGTCTATGCATCCACAACTCAGAAAGTTATATGTTCCTTTGAGTTGTCCCTCTTTAGTTGTCTACTGACCTTCGTCTATCAATTGATAGTCAAGAGTATGCGTGCGTTCGTTTATCGATGCCTATTACTCTTGTGGTCCGTCAAGCCATTCTATCGCAGAATGACTAGGAGAAACAAACTCCAGTACCTCATCCATATCTAGGATTGGGTCAAAGTAGTTGTATTCTGCAGATCAAGTTGCTAATCCAACTTTTGTTCTGTTCTACCTTGGAGTATTACCATCTTTATATCAAGAATTTCATGAGAATTGCACTACCTTTTGTGAATTCTTGACATAGTGATACTTCTCGCCATCCTTTTTCATTCCTCGGTTCCATGTTGTTGCAGCCGGAGTGCCGACAAGTGAATCATGATGTGTGAACTCAATACTCCTAGCAATCCCATTGCTTGGTAGTTAATGGACAATAATCTTATTCTTAGTATGTTGGTTATTGAATCACCATTCTAAGATTGATCGTGCTACCTAGTCCTTATTTTGGTGCACCCTTCGATTGATGAGTTAGGATCTTGTCAAGTCCTCATCCATTTGATCATATCGTCTTGCCCTCAAAAGCGAGATTGTTCTCGAGCTTAGTAACATATCCGTGGTTCGTGATTTCCGAAGATCTTCTCGGAAGTATTACCAGGTTGTCACCTGACCGCTATGTTGAGCTCGTGATCAAGTTGGTTTCTTGTGAACCACCTTCTCTCCAAGAATCGGTGTTAGATATCCCTGAGCTAGTTGGTTAAGCTAAACGACAACTTGGAGGGTTGGAAGATAAAAGCTTGCCTGACTTAGTTCATTCCAAAGGGATATTCTTGTGTAGTGTGTGTTGAAGAAAGATGATATCTTCATCGATTGGTCCCTGTGATCAGTTGCTGGACCTATTGTCTCATCAATCCTTTGATTTGAGTGTGGGCTATCGTCAAATCAAGTCAGAACCAACGATGTTCGTAATGTTGTCTTACTCGTGGTTGATCCCTCGAGCATACACCATTATATCTTTTGGGTCTGACCAATGCTATCACCGTGTTCACATGATGGTGGAAGTCCAGTGATATGGAAATTCCGATGAGTTGTTGTTGAGCCCATTGACAACATCCTTATCTCCTCCATGATGTTGTTGAACATTAAGTTAGTGTTGGAAACTTTTGAAAGCATTTTCTTCATGCTAGCTCATGAAGTACTTGTTTGATGAAAGGAGTGACTTCCTTTGATTCACGTGCATTTTGATGTAAGTTGCCGTCGTGAATTCGAGAAAGTTTGTTTTTGCTTTTTTGGAATCATCCCAAGTCGGTCATGCACGTGCGAAGAATTCTATGGTCTGTTAGACTGATCATCTTCATTCCATATGTATATCCTAGCACACCAAGCCACTGACTGATTTGTTCAAGGAGAAGGAGTATCTTCATAAGAGCTAATCCGGACTTATGAAAGAACTTCGATATCCTCGCTGATGGTTCCCAACTAGAACTCGGTAGTGTTTTATTGTAAGACTACCATGTGATCATGTTGTCTGAGGCCGCGTGTTCACACATGTGTAGCAGAACCAGCTCATGTCTTGGAGCTTGCTATCGTAGTTCATTTCCCGAGATTCTCGCAACGCCATTTCGTCGATTTGTGTTGCAAACTTTCATTTTTCTTCCTAGACTCAATGAGTCTGGAATATCCTGACACCAACCAGATCTGAGTCTCAGGCAGATATGATGGTTGGAACATTTCCCAAGAACTATAATACTGGTCCCTCGTTAACCGGTAAAGTGGATGTCATGGACAACACCCCGCCGGGAGACCTAATATTATAATATCTTGATTGATGAAGTTGGCCACCTCCCCATAGGGATTTCGTAGGGTTTACTCCCTAATTGCCCCTATGGATTTTTGTGTTCCCGAAGTCCGGCCTTTAACTTGATGTCCTAGATACCAGACCATTCCTATGAATGGGTTACACTAGCACATCAAGGAGAACATTAGAAGCGGAGTGCTAAATGTCTCTCGGTCGATCATCCAGATTTTGTTTCCTTGGCCTCGCTAGGATGAAATCTGAGTTGATGTTATCTTCCTATGCATCTGCATCATCCATCGTTGTTCATCATGGTGGTATGTTGTGTTGCCAGGATCCTTGACACGGATGTTGGTAAAACCTTGATGAATATGGAAATGCTCAAGTTCTTGAGAGCACGCACAAGCGCTAGGTGTTATCATCGGCACTAACTGGGTTTGCTCTCAGTTTCCTCGGCAATGCTATGACCTTTTCAAACAGTGAATTCACTCTCTGTTGTTGGGTTCTTCCCCAGTTACCAGAATCATTCCCAGCATTTGCATTTTGTTCCTAGCTTGCACCGCCAATGTGCCATTCTACCATGGGTCTCTTCCATTTCCGGTGATAAGCAAATTCATCCATTACGTTGTCTTCAACAAGGTAATCCACATCATCCAAGTCCGAGTATGCCATTCTACCGAACCCCTCCAAACGATCACTCAAGAATTGCCTTAGGCTGGTATAAAGAGTTTCAATGATCTCGGTATCAAAAGTAATTCTTTTTGCCACTTAAGGGGATATATGTTCGAGTCACCTTCCCTAAGGTGCATCATTATGGTGTCATGTCAACTTAACTCCTCGCTACGTTGACAATCGTTGACCACCTTCTTAAGTGTGGAATTATTGTCCACCTAGTGAACCTTCGTCATCCGTTTCTTTCCACCCCTCTTGATGTGTATCTCGTGTCTCAACCCGAGAGATGGTCCTATGTCTCATTCCGTGAGTTTTTCGATCTTCGAGAAGATCGACCCCTCTAGAGTCTCCTTCTTCCCTCCATGTCATGTTGACAGGATTTCTCAGAGCAAGACTTCAAGACGATGATGGTGTTCAAATCAACGTTCATTTGAAGTGCAACCTGGATCGTGAAGATTGTACTAGTTTGCGTTTCCCCTTCATCCTACCCTAGACTTGAATCTCGAGACGAGATTCTTGTTTAGTGGGGGTGAGTTGTCACATCCCTAGCTGCTGGTAGTGCTCTAGGCTAGCTCATGTGTGCATCATGTTTAAATTCTGAAAATTTGAACTGAGGGAATTTTGGAAGCCCCAAAAACTTAAATAAAAGAGGGGCAAAACCCCTAGAAATCTCATTCATTGCTCCAAAATGCTCTTCTTAAATGTTTGATAATTTTTTGGTAAGGGTTCTGGTCCCAACCAAATTTTGAACATTTATAAGGAATTATTTTTGGGACTTTGGATTTAAATCATTAGCTATTTGAATTTGAATTATATTCATATAACTAGAATATAATTTCAAATACCCCTGAAATATTTTCAGAGCTTTTGGAAAAGTCCATATAGCAAAATAAAAATATTCAGAGGAGCTTTGGCATTGTTTGAATTATTATTTTTAATTCAAAACAGTGGCAAAAGAATTAAATAAAAGAAAAACAAAACAGAGAGAAAAAAATAAAAAGAGCAAAGCTTACTTGGCGCTTACCTGTTCAGCCCAGCCGGCCCAGCTCCCCCAGCGGCCCAGCCCGCCACCGCTACCCCCCTGTCGCCTTCCTCCTCTGCCAGGAGGACGGGCACGCGCCCGGCGCGCGCGGCCACGCGCCCCGGCCACCTCCTGCTTCCCCCCCGGTCTCCCTAGCGACGCCACGAGGACGCCTCGTGCCCCCTCGCCCCTCTTCCTCCCTCGCTGCTCCCTCTCTCTTCCCCGAACACTCGCCCCCTCCTCTGTTCCCCTCACCGAACACGCCCGCCGCCGCCGACGAGAACCACCGCGGCCATGGTCTCTCCCTCGTTCCCCTGAGCAGCCCAGAGGCTCCGCCTCGACCCCCTCTTCCCCTCCACCGAGCCACGAGGTCCCGGACGCACTGCAACGCCGCCACCATCGTCGTTCCCCTCGTCGGCCACCGGAGATCGCAGCCGTCAATTCTCCGTCGCAGAAGCGTCCCCGAGCCCATTGAGCCACCCTGCTGCCTCCCCGTGAGCTCCTCTTCTCTTCCCCTCACTCCCCGCACCTGTTTTCGTCCCCTAGCTCCTTCTTCCACCACGGCCGAAGCTCGCCGCCGCCGTGCCTCGTCGCCGTCGTGGCCAGAGCCACTGTGGCTCGAAGCCGGGCACACCATCGTGCTCCACACCTCACCAGGAGCACGTAGCACGCACCAACGCCTCCCCTAGCGCCCTGCATCGCCTAGCCCGCCGTTGGCCGAACTCCGGCCGCCGCTCACGAGCTCGCCGTCGTCGGTACCGGCCACCACAGGCACGGCCACCACCACCATTCGATGCGCACCAGCAAGGGCTCTCCAACGAGCCCAAGCACAGCCTCGCCCGTGCCCTGTAGCGCGTTTCCGGCTCGCGCCGCCGTCTCGGGCCTCGCCGGCGTCATGTCGCGGTGGGTTTGACCCCACTGACCCGGGATTTGACCCTGCTAATTAACCCTGTGACACTGACATCAGGGCCCCACCTGCTAATTAATCCTAGATTAGTTCTGTTTAGTTTTTAACTAATCCTAGTGGCCCCACGCGTCAGCCTTGACTAAGCTGACGTGGCTGTTGACTGGGCCCACATGTCAGCGACACTAATCAGCCCCAGTCACTGACCAGTGGACCCCACTGGTCAGGTTTGACCTGAACCTGCCTGTTGACCTGATGACGTCAAGGTGATGTCATGCTGACGCATTAAATGATTTTCTGGATTTAAAATAATTCAGAAAATTCCAGAAAATGCCTAAAACTTCTAAAAATCATAGAAATTCAACCGTAACTCCAAATTAAATAATTTATATATGAAAAATTATCAGAAAAATTCAAGGAATCCATCTGTACCATTTTCATGCATGATAGAACAACTTATAGCTGCTGTTTAGCACAAATCAATTAAATGGCATTTGAATAATCACATATGGAGTTTGAATTTGAATTTTGTATTCAAACCAACTTCATTTAATCTGTTGCTAGTTGCATTAGCTCAAAACACATTCATTTTGCCATGTCATGATCATGCATCATATTGTGCATTGCATTGATTGTGTTCCCTTCTGTGTTGCCGGTATTTGTCCCCTCTCGATAGACGTGATACCGATGATGTGATCGTTGACACTGATGAAGACTCAATGTTACCTTCAGAAGTGCCAGGCAAGCAAAACCCCCTTGTTCATTCCGATACAATCCTACTCTCTCGCTCCTGCTCTCTTTTACTGCATTAGGACAACATCGATTCATCTGTTACTTGCTGCGGTAGCTGAACCCCTTTATCCTTTGCATGACCTGTCATTGCCACAGTAAATAGATGAAACCCACTAGCATGGGTAGGAGTTGTTTGAGCCCTGTTGTGCCTACTCATTCATGTTTGTTTGTCATGCCTGCTACTGCTTAGAGTTGAGTCAGGCCTGATTCATCGGGGATGAATCAGAGGCGTGTGAACATGTCCTACTGTGTGTGAGCTAAGTGTGTGAACACGATTTGGTAAAGGTAGCGGTGAGAGGCCATGTAGGAGTACATGGTGGGTTGTCTCATTGCAGCTGTCCTCAGGAACTGAGTTCTGTGTTTGTGATCCATGATTCAGCTACTACCATACATTGGGCCCTGAAATATGACCCCGCTCGACTTCTTATTCACCCTAGTCCTCTGTCCAGGAGTTGCAAGTAGTTTCTGGTGTTTGTAGCTTACTGGAGGCCGTGGACAGCACTGACCGTAGGGGTGGGCTGTGATGCGGTAGGTACGTGGCACGGTGTACCGGATGCCCGTTTGGTATCTCGGGAACCCTGTTCACATCGTTTGGGGCTGTGAGCGAAACTCCGGCCGGATTTCCTCATGGATGGAACCCGAATAGGCGATAAACCTGGACTAGAGACTTGAGTGTTTAGGTAGGTCGTGGTCTACACCCACGTCGGCTTTCGCTTGAAGTCTGCCGAGCACATGTCGTGTGCAGACGCTAAGTGGTGGAAACATGTATGAAGAAGTACACCCCTGCAGGGTTAACATCATCTATTCGAATAGCCGTGTCCGCGGAAAAGGACTTCTGGGTTGCTTATATCAGTTCATAGACAAGTGAAAGTGGATACTCTAAAATACGCAAGATAAGCGTGAGTGCTATGGATGGCGTTCTCGTAGGGAGACGGGAGCGGATCCATAGTGGTGTATTGATATGGTGAATATGTGGACTCGTGTGCGCCACCTCAAAAGAGTCGCCTGCAGTCGTAGTTTAGGATAGCCACCGAGTCAAAGCTGGCTTGCTGCAGTTAAACCCCACCATCCCTTTGTTGATAATGATGCATATGTAGATAGTTCTGATGTAAGTCTTGCTGGGTACATTTGTACTCACGTTTGCCTATTT
This sequence comes from Triticum dicoccoides, assembly GCF_002162155.2. Lineage (NCBI taxonomy): Eukaryota > Viridiplantae > Streptophyta > Magnoliopsida > Poales > Poaceae > Triticum > Triticum dicoccoides. The sequence goes on from NC_041392.1 coordinate 289,488,440, forward strand.
ATGTTTTTGTAGAGAGACTTCGGTCTCGCTAGTAGTTTCGCGTGGACTTCGGCGTTTAGCTTGTTACCTCAGCTACGATCTTGTGCCCTCGGCAGGATCTGGTAGATAGTCAGGCTTCTCAGCCTTTTTCATTATAGATGTCTGTACTCAGACATGATAGCTTCCGCTTGTGCTTTGATTTGTATGCTCTGATTGTTGGGTCATGAGACCCATGTTTGTAATATCTCGCTCCTCGGAGCCTATTGAATAAATTACTTGAGTCGTAGATTCATGTTGTGATGCCATGTTGTATTTGCACATATCGAGCATATTGTGTGTATGCTATTGAAATGCTTGGTATGTGTGGGATCTGACCATCTAGTTGTTTATCTTTAGTAGCCTCTCTTACCGGGAAATGTCTCCTAGTGTTTCCATTGAGCCTTGGTAGCTTGCTACTGCTCCGGAACACTTAGGCTGGCCGGCATGTGTCCTTCTTCGTTCCTGTGTCTGTCCCTTCGGGGAAATGTCACGCGATGAATACCGGAGTCCTGTTAGCCCGCTACAGCCCGGTTCACCGGAGTCCTGCTAGCCCAGTGCTACAGCCTGGATTCACTCGCTGATGACCGACACATTCGATGCTGGGTCATGGATGCCTGTCCCTGTAAGTTTGTGCCACTTTGGGTTTACGACTAGCCATGTCAGCCCGGGCTCCTTATCATATGGATGCTAGCGACACTGTCATATACGTGTGCCAAAAGGCGCAAACGGTCCCGGGCAAAGGTAAGGCGACACCCGTGGGAATACCGTGCGTGAGGCCGCAAAGTGATATGAGGTGTTACATGCTAGATCGATGTGGCATTGAGTCGGGGTCCTGACACTTATTTTCTGAATTTGCTTCAGATCCAACGCCGTAACCAGACCTTGTGAAACCTGTTTCTGCATACTTAACCATCCGCAATCTCGATTGCTTCAATGTTTAGATCTGGCGGTTTAACCTTATAGAAAATTTTCCAAACCGGTATAAGCCATTAGTCCCCTTGTTGAACCGCCAGATGTTGGTTGGTTCATGAAACTCCGGTTTAGATAGGGTTGTTTCCGATTTAACATTGTATGTACCAGTGCATTTTAATCAATGCATTTTTGAACTGGGATCTTTTACCTTGTAGATTCCATCATGGCCAAGCAAGTGTATGAGTGCAATTGGGTTCCTTCTCGCGTCACAGAGGCTGAACTGGACGATTTAGTCCTGATTGGTGCTTTAGGCAGTAAGGATACAATCCATTGGAGGGCTCATGGCAAAGAATGCCCTCCCACACCTCAGGAAGGAGAGGTTGTTGTTTTCATAGATCACTTAGCCCGGGGCTTTAAACCGCCCGGTTCTAAATTTTACCGGGATGTTTTAGCCGATTTCCAGCTCCATCCACAAGATACTGGCCCCAACTATGTTACCAATATGTGTCACTTCCAAGTGCTCTGTGAAGCATTCTTTCAAGAGGAGCCCACGGTGGAACTGTTCAGAGACCTATTCCATCTAAACCGTCGTACTGAATTTACTGACGGTTCCAACACGGAGTTGGGTGGCGTGGTGATTCAGAAAAGGAAAGAAGCCACGTACCCTCACGCTAAACTGCATAGCCACCCCAAAGAATGGAATCAGACATGGTTCTACTGCAGAGACACCTCCCCTGCTGGTGAGAATCCTTTGCCTGGCTTTCGACCGGAGCGGCTCAGCAACACACACCCTCTTCCACAAAGATTAACTGCACAGGAGAGAAGTAAATATGCTCCTCAGCTATCAAAGCTCAGAGCTTTCATGGCCAACGGTTTAATAGGGGTTGACCTTGCTCGCTGTTGGATATCATGGAGCATACTGCCTCTTAGCCAGCGCTCCGGTTTGATGTGCGAGTACACTGATCGTATTGATGACCCACTGCAACATTCAAAACTCCAGCTTTCTGGTGCCGAAATCACAAAGGCCGTGTGTAAGATACTGAATGAACCGGAGCATGTCTGTGCTAGAACCGGCCTGCTTCCCTTCTGTGCCACCAACAAACCGCCAGCTGTAAGACTTTGATTTTTTGCTTTGCTGAATCTGTTATTGATATGTCTGGTCATTGTTTTTTAATATTAGTGTCTGCATAATCGGGGCGATGATCCGTTTTGGAGCAAAAAACTGCCGCAGGAGAAACTAGAAAAACCGGAAAGAGCAACCCGGCAAAAGACTAAGGTTGTGAAGAAGACTGCCCACAGGAAAAGAACCACTGCATCTTCTAATCCTGCCCCTGATGATGAGGTGGATAATCCAGACTTTGAGGTAGAGCTTGACTCACTTGGTTTATTTTTCACGCGTCTTATTGATGATGATATTTGTCAGGATGATGCCGAAGCCAGCCACGCGGATGTTGCAGAGGTAATTATTCTCTCTTCCGATTCAGAAAATTTGCCTTCACAAAAAATCCGTCAGGCAAACCAGAAAGTTAAATTTTCTCATCCTCTTGCTTATTTGGATCCTAAACTTCTTATGAAGATCCAACAACATGAAGCTCGTCGCACCACCCGGCACAGCGGCCAGGTAGTTACCTCCGCCGGTTTACCGAACAGTCCGGTTCGGAAACGCCATTCAGAGGTCTCTAATTTTCTTGTCAGTGCTTGTCCTAAAGCGGACTGCTTTCGTCAACCTCTTAATCTGTCTGACTCCGATTACCAGGTCACTTCCCACTCATCTTCTGGCGAGTCATCGGCTACTCAGCCCCCACCGCTCAAAACGGTGCTTGGGTAGGCTATACTTATTGTGATGTTTGCAGTACATTGCCTTAGAACATATGCTGTATTTGATTTTGCTATTCTTCTCAGGGCCAAACCTAGGCCAAGCAAGAAAGCCCGCCTGGACAAAGCGGTCGAAGAAGATGTCATTCTTGAACCAGGCAAGACACCCAATCTTGCAACGGCTATTCCTGAGGATATACCCAACGATCCACCGCAGCAGGACGATGACCTTATTGCTGAAGAGAGACCTACTGATGCCTCAGGTCCTGTCAATCAGCCCACAGGTTCCATCCGGATTGAAAGTTCCACCGGTCCAGCAGAACCGACTATCAAGCCAACAGCCCCAGTGCAAACCGGTGGTACCCAGGATGATGAGGTTGTCATTACTGGCACTGGCCATACTGAGTCGAGCAATCCTGTCGCTTTATCCAAACATTCTGCCAAGGAAGAACTTGCTGCCTTTGGTAAAGGCAAGTGGAACGCTGATCTGACGACTTACGCTGCTCTGAACGCCCAAAATATCCATTCCGGCTATCTGAACCGGCTGTATACCAGCCGTGACTATGAAGCCGGTCTGGTCAACATGATGAAAGACAAATATGAGGTAATTTCCATATGCTCCTTCCTGCTTGTATGCTTCTATTCCTGACTCTCCTAGCCCCCAAGGTCTGGTTTGGAATATTCTTTGAAACTGGGACTTAAATAATATAAATCTTGTTGCTTTGAAATTTGCTGATGTATCCCCCAAGGGCCGGTTCAACTTTAGCGTAGTTAAACCGGTACTTTAAGTAATTGAAATTGCCGTTTCAGAATATATATGATCAAGTAGCCATTAGTCCCCAAGTGCCAAGTTGAATACTTGTATTGATCTTGGGACTTTGTAAACAATCGAAAGATGAAAGGGGTAAACCGGAGGCCGCTTTAGATCAAATATGCATTAGCCCCCAAGTACTAAGCGCATAACTTGTTATGTGGTTGGTACTTGAATCCTTCCACCCGTTGGTTGAAGCATATATCTGTATGCATGCAGGCGGAGCTGAAGACGAAAGAGAACCAAGTCATCGATCTTCAAGAAGCCCTGAAAACCCAACAAGCTGAAACCTCGAAAGCAAAAGAGGAATTGGCCATTGCTTTAAGCGCCATGGAACAACTTAAGGAGAACTTCAAGAAGAAACGGGCGGACTGGGCCACTGAGAAATCCGCTTTGATCAAACGAGCAGAGGATGCTGAGGCTACACTAAAACCAGTGGCAGATGAACTGACCAGCATAAAGCGGCACGTGCATGCCATGACTGCCGCTATCTTTGGTAAGCTAGTTTTCCTACTAAATTGGCTCTGCCTTCTAACAAAAGTCGCCAGTTTATTAACCCTTTATGGTATTTCAGGGATACACATTGGTCACTTGGGGTCAGATGTACGGAAGAAGCTAAAAGCTGCCTATACATTGGTTGAACAATTGTATACTGGTGCCCAGCGGATCATCTGTACTGCCTCTCATAACAAACCGGCGCCTACTTTGATTCAAGATACTCTGATGAAACTGTCGGTGCTTCCTCCCGGATTAAAGAGCTAAAGAAATCTGCTGCTCGAACCGGCACAATCAATGCTTTAATCCGGGCAAAAGCCTGGGTGCCGGATTCTGATCCTGTTGAAGCGGCTCAGGGCTATCCCAGCTTGAAGGAAGACAGATCAGAATTTGGTGAAGCGGATCTGCGAGCGATAAACCGGGAGGTGCGTCCACTAGCTTGTTAGTTGGCTGAGGAAGCAGACTTGTCTCGTTATCAAGCGCAGTATGATAGTCAGAACAAGCGAATAGCTGCGCCAATCCATGAATCGGAAAATCTGATTCCTCATTTCTGTAAGCATACTTACGCTCCTGACATTGACCCGTCCTTGCTGATCCACGATGAAGCTGTTTTTCAAGCATTAATGGGAATTGACTGGACAACTGTGGATTTCCAGCCACTGGGTAGGGATACGGAGGCTGAAGCGGCGCAGGACGACCCACAACCATCAGGCCAGGCTAATGACCAATCTTGAACCGGACGCCGGTTTAAAACTGCCTCTTCTTCGCGAAAAACAATTACATTATTATGGGCACCATGTTGCCTTGCAATAGGCTAGCTGACACCTTTGATGTTGATATGCCTTCGTGCATCATTTGTTCTTCCTGTGGCAATGATCTTTCCAAAACACTTTCTGCCGTCATTGAGCGTGAAGTTGGTTTGGCCAATCTTGAAGCTGAGTTTTGCAAACCCATACTGTTGGAGGAGATAACAGCTCCTGTATATATATATGACGCTGGTTTACCATGTAAACCGTGCCGGGTTATTATAAACACCATGTTACTCCATAAGAGGATGTTAACAACACGGATCAAACCGGTCAAATAGCCTCTGGATTGACCTGAACTGTGTTCCGTCAATTGAATTTTTTTTGTCGGTTTAAGAAACACAATGAAATGCAAAAAAAACCCTTCAAAGAAAAGTGTGAAGCAAAAGAAAAGTTTTATTTAAGCTATTCAAATGGCGTTACCATGGCTAAACACGACCAAGTTCCCGTTAGGTGTAACTATGGTTCTAGTCAGCCAGGTCCCCAGATGAAATCGTGGCATTTATGCCGACCAAATGGCGTGGTCATGGTTCGGGTTCGACCAAGCCCCCAAGTGATTTTGTGGCCTTAAGCCGACCAAGAGGCATGACTGGTTCAGACATGACCAAGTCCCCAAGTGATCTGGTGGCTTTCGCCTATCAAGAGGCATGGTATTGGTTCGGACACGACCAATCCTCCAAGTGATATAACACGATGCTTTTAGCAAAGCGAACTCAAGGGGTAAACCGGAGGCCGCTTTAGAGCAACTCCGTGTAACCTCACATGATGTAAAAGAACAGACACCCCGCTTTAGCTGAGGTTCTAGTTTATTATATTTAATCATAATATATACGTTGTCGTAATATGTACATAAGTATAGCCAATGGCTTAGGTGTAGTAAGGCCGAAGATGAGCTATATTCCACGGCCTGTTAGTTTCCTCCTCTGATGTACGTGAGTCCTTATGCTCTCGGATATCGATCAGATAGTACGACCCGTTGTGCAGATTCTTGCTGACCACGAAAGGCCCCTCCCAAGGTGGGGATAGCTTATGCATATTAGTCTGATCTTGGATGAGCCGAAGCACCAATTCTCCTTCCTGAAAGGTTCAGGTTTTTTACCCGGCGACTGTGGTAACAACGAAGATCCTGCTGGTAAATCGCCGATCGGGCGGCTGCGATGTCATGCTCTTCATCCAACCGGTCCAAAGCATCTTGCCGTGTTGTCTCGTTGTCCGCTTCAACATAAGCCGTGACACAAGGTGAATCATGGCGGATATCACTTGGGAGAACCGTCTCTGCTCCATAAACCATGAAGAACGGTGTGTATCCTATTGATCTGTTGGGTGTTGTATTGATGCTCCATAGCACAGATGGTAACTCTTCTACCCAACAACCCGGCATTCTCTGCAAAGGAACCATGAGCCGGGGCTTGATACCTCTCAAGATCTCTTGATTAGCTCTTTCTGCTTGACCATTGGACTGTGGATGTGCCACTGATGAAATGTCGAGCCGGATATGCTCCCGTTCGCAGAACTCCTTCATAGTACCTTTGGATAAATTGGTACCATTATCTGTGATAATACTGTGTGGAAAGCCAAACCGGAAAATCACCTTTTTGATGAACTGAACCGCCGTGGCCGCATCACACTTGCTAACCGGTTCTGCCTCCACCCACTTTGTAAACTTGTCAACCGCCACCAGGAGGTGGGTCTTCTTATCTTTGGACCTTTTGAAAGGCCCAACCATATCCAGCCCCCAAGTCGCAAACGCCCAAGTAAACGGAATCATTCTCAATTCTTGAGCCGGTACATGAGCACGCCTTGAAAACCTTTGGCAACCATCACACCGTCTGACCAGATCCTCCGCATCAGCATGAGCAGTTAACCAATAGAAACCATGGTGAAACGCTTTAGCCACCAGAGACTTTGAACCGGCATGGTGACCACAATCTCCTTCGTGGATCTCACGCAAGATTTCACGGCCTTCTTCAGGAGACACATATCGTTGAAAAGCCCCTGATATACTGCAATGATGCAACTCGCCGTTGATGATAGCCATGGACTTGGATCGCCGGATTATCTGCCTTGAATTTCATCCTCTGGCAACTCACTCTGGTTCTTGTACGTCAGGTAAGGAAGCGTCCAATCCGGAATAACATGAAGAGCCGCCACCAATCGAGCCTCCGGATCAGGAATAGCCAAATCCTCTTCACCAGGGATCTTGACCGACGGGTTGTGCAGCACATCCAAAAAACATTGGGTGGGACCGGTTTGCGCTGAGAGCCCAACCGGCTTAAAGCGTTTGCCGCTTCATTTTTCCGTTGGTCCACGTGGTCCACCTGATAACCCTTGAAATAACCTGCGACAGTATCCACCTCACGACGATATGCTGCCATGAGTGGGTCCTTGGAGTCCCAAGTGCCAGACACTTGCTGAGCCACAAGGCCCGAGTCACCGAAGCACTTAACTCGACTTAGATTCATCTCCTTAGCCATCCGGAGACCATGGAGCAAGGCTTCATACTCGGCTGCATTGTTAGTACAAGGGAACATTAAACGGAGAACATAACAAAACTTATCACCTCGTGGGGAAGTTAATACGACCCCAGCCCCCGAGCCTTCCAACTGCCTGGACCCGTCAAAATGGATGGTCCAATATGTATGATCCGGTTTTTCTTCAGGTGCTTGCATTTCCGTCCAATCATTGATGAAATCAACAAGTGCTTGAGACTTAACCGCTGTCCGAGGCACATACTTCAAATCGTACGGCCCCAGCTCTATGGCCCACTTTGCAAGCCGGCCAGTTGCTTCACGGTTCTGGATGATATCTCCCAAAGGAGCAGAACTGACTACCGTAATTGAGTGCCCTTGGAAATATTGTTTAAGCTTCCGGCTTGCCATAAAAACTCCATACACCAGCTTCTGCCAATGCCGATACCTTTGCTTGGACTCAATGAGCACCTCACTGATGTAATAGACCGGACGTTGAACCGGATGCTCCTTACCTACCTCCTTTTGCTCTAATACAATTGCTACACTGACCACCCGAACATTAGCAGCTACATATAGCAGTAACGGCTCCTTGTCAACGGGAGCGGCGAGCACAGGCGGATTGGCCAATTGCCACTTTAAGTCCTCAAATGCTTCATCAGCAGCAGAACTGCAGGCAAGCTGATCCGTCTTTTTCAACATCTGATACAAAGGGATTGCCTTCTCACCCAAGCGACTGATAAACCGGCTTAGCGCAGCAATCCTGCCTGCCAAGCGTTGAACATCGTTGATACACTTCGGTTTAGCCAGGGAGCTGATAGCCGTGATCTTCTCCGGATTAGCCTCAATTCCCCTATTGGACACTAGAAAACCCAATAGCTTGCCCGCCGGTACACCAAAGACACATTTGTCCGGATTAAGCATCATCTTGTATGTTCTCAGATTATCAAAGGTTTCTTTCAAATCATCAATCAGAGTCTCCTTCTCCCTAGATTTAACCATGATATCATCCACGTAAGCATGCACATTACGGCCAATTTGCTTATGAAGACAATTTTGTACACACCGTTGGTAAGTTGCCTGGGCGCTCTTGAGCCCGAAGGGCATAGACACATAGCAGAAGCCTCCAAAGGGAGTTATAAATACTGTCTTCTCCTGGTCCTTAACTGCCATTTTGATCTGATGATAGCCAGAATACGCATCCAGAAAACTTAAATGCTCACAACCCGTCGTAGCATCAATAATTTGATCAATACGGGGGAGGGCAAAAGGATCTGCTGGACAAGCTTTATTAAGATCCGTGTAATCCACACACATGCGCCAGGTGCTGTTTTTCTTGAGAACCAGCACCGGATTGGCAAGCCACTCAGGGTGAAAAACTTCAATAATAAAACCAGCTGCTAAGAGCCTGGCCACCTCTTCTCCAATCGCCTTGCGCCTTTCTTCGTTAAACCGGCGGAGGAACTGTTTCACCGGTTTATATTTAGGATCCACATTAAGTGTGTGCTCAGCGAGTTGCCTCGGTACACCTGGCATGTTGAAGGGTTGCCATGCGAAGATGTCCCGATTCTCATAGATGAACTCGATGAGCGCACTTTCCTATTTCGGATCCTAGTTGGCACTGATGCTGAACTGCTTGGACGAATAGCCAGGTACGAAGTCAACAAGCTTAGTCTCTGCTGCCGATTTGAACTTCAGGGCCGGATCATGCTCCGTAGTTGGCTTCTTCAACGGAGTCATGTCTGCCGGATCAACATTGTCTTTATAGTATTTCAACTCTTCGGTGGCACAAACCGACTCTGCATAAGTTGCATCTCCTTCCTCGCATTCCAAAGCGATTTTGCGGCTTCCGTGAACCGTTATTGTCCCCTTATGACCCGGCATCTTGAGCTGCAAATACAAATAACAGGGTCGGGCCATAAATTTGGCGTATGCAGGTCGCCCAAACATGGCATGATATGGACTTTGGATTTTCACCACCTCAAACGTCAACGTCTCTGACCTGGAATCATGATCATCCCCAAAGGCCACTTCCAGAGCTATCTTACCAACGGGATATGCTGATCTGCCAGGCACTACACCGTGGAATACTTTATTAGACGGTTTGAGATTCTTATCTGTTAATCCCATACGACGGAAGGTCTCATAGTACAGGATGTTAATACCGCTCCCTCCATCCATGAGCACCTTGGTGAACTTATAACCTCCCACCTGAGGCGCCACCATCAGCGCCAACTGACCCGGATTATCGACCTGGGGTGGGTGATCCTCTCTGCTCCATATGATCGGCTGTTCAGACCAACGTAGATAACGGGGTATGGCCGGTTCAACAGAGTTGACCGCCCGCCTCTGAACCTTCCAGTCTCACTTGTCCAAGCTAGTGGTAAAGACATGGTACTTTCCACCACTCAACTGCTTTGGGTTGCTCTGATAGCCCGACTGCTGCTACTGCTGGTTGTAACCACCCTGGTTGTTCCGATTATTTTGACCATTATTTCCGCCCGGATTACAATTAAATCCTGAACCGGAACTTCCTCCACCGTAACCCGGCCCGGACCCTGAGCCATTGCCAAATTCGTGATCATACCGGAAATTATTAGAATTCTTGAACTCCTGCATAATAAAGCAATCCTTCCAAAGGTGGTTTGCTGGTTCCTCCTTCGTCCCATGTCTTGGACAGGGCTGGCTTAACAGATAGTTTAGGCGGTTTGGGTTAGGGTTGGGTGCCCCACTACGATTTCTTGGTCTACCCTTGCGTCGCTGGCCATTGTTCTGTGCGTTGGTAGTCACAAAGTCCATGTTACCATCCGCTTTACACTTGCCTCCTCCGCCATTGCCTACCCAGTGATGCTACTATTCTTCTTTCCTTTCCCTGTCTTATCATCATCAGGTTCGGGATCCTTGGTACTATCAGAATCAGCATATTTCACCAAAGCGGCCATGAGAGCCCCCATGTCGGTGCAATGACGTTTCATCCGTCCCAACTTCAGCTTCAGGGGTCCAAACCGGCAGTTGCCCTCTAGGGTTAATACTGCGGTGTCAGCGTTGATGCGGTCTGAGGAGTGCAATACTTGTGAAACCCGGCGCACCCAATGAGTCATTGATTCTCCTTCCTCCTGGACGCATGCAGCTAAGTCCACTATCGACATAGGCTGTTTACAGGTATCTTTGAAATTGCTGATAAACCAGGCCCGTAATTGGGCCCATGAACTGATAGAATTAGCCGGCAAGCTTTTTAACCAGGTACGGGTCGTTCCTTCGAGCATCATGGTGAAGTATTTTGCACACGCCGCGTCATCCACATCAAGCATCTCCATGGCCATCTCATAGCTCTCCACCCATGTCTCTGGAGGTTGATCCGCCGTGTAATTTGGTACCTTGCGCGGGCCTTTGAAATCCTTGGGCAGGCGCACGTTGCGTAAAGCTGGGATAAGGCAAGGCACACCCAATGAACTGGAAGTAACACCAGGTTCAGTCAAGGTGGTTGGATGAACCGATGTGAGCTGCCGAGCCTGATGCTGTGCGGCTAACTCGGCCTCCCTGCGCGCGCGGGCCCGGTCCACCACTCCCTGAGCGTCATCAGCACCACCCGCCGGGTTGTTGTCCCGGGGTGCCCCACGTCGTTCATTACTCGACACTGCCGGTTCATCCGTATGTCTGCTATAGCTCCAGCTTGGACGAGGGGTCGAGTGGATCCGGTCGCGGCTGTACGAGTATGCTTCCTACTGGGCCAAAGCGGTCCTCAGAAGTTCCTTGACCCGCCGTGTTTCTACTGCTTGCGGTGATTCACCTTCAATTGGAATGGCCTCCAGCCGTGCAGCAGCGGCAACAAGATTGTCCATTGGGTTGGAGTAGTGACCCGGGGGCGTTAAAGCAGCCTGATGTACAACGGTGTTTTGACGAGGCAGGTCGATCTGATGAGGCTGCACCGGTGCACTGGTCCCAGGGGCAACTGCCCGGTTCCCCTCCAGCGGATCGCCGGCTCTTGGCCCTGGAGTGTTGAAAAGGTCTCTGGCCTCAAAAACCGGAGGTAAGCGGGATCGGTGCTTCCTCCTCATGACTTCATGCGATGCGCTCTTGTCTAACATAAGCCTGTAGGCCTGTGCGTCTAAAGCAGCCCGCTCTGCGGCCATCCTGGTGTCCTCAGCCGCCTGATCCACTTTGGCATGGCTGATCTGTTCCTTTACCCTTTCAATCTCCGTATTGTGAACGTCCTGGTCTGGCGGATTAACTTCCGCCATAAGCACAACCAACGCCTCAAATAGCTCTGATAGGACCTGAGCCGGCGGACGCACAGGGCCTCCTGCCCCGGCGGCCGTCTCTGCTGGTGAACCGGAAATCGTTGCCGCAGCTGTCGAAGAATGAAGCGCTGCTTGTGTTCCGGCCATGAATATTCCAACCCGGTTGGGCAGATCAGAGGGGTCCGGAATACTGTCGCCATCGGAACAACTCCCAATCCGGCCATCTTGTAGCTGATAAAGAGATTCGATTTCTTCGGTTGAAGATTCGTCACCGGAACAAACGGCAGTCGCCCCGCGAAATCCCGACCCATCCTCATAACTTCCTCCATGGATGACTCCCACGAAGGCACGCTTCATGGCCGGTCTAACCTGGGCGGATTGCAAACGCTGAGGCGTCTCGACGAGGTCGGTGCAGATGTCCGGCTCAGGGCCCGGTTCACCGATCTTGCCAATGAAAACATGAATGCCACCAAATGGGACTCGGTACCCGTACTCAATTGAGCCGGCCTCGGGGCCCCAGCCTGCGTCGTCGACGTAGAGCCTGCCGCGACGACTCTTAGTCATCCGGCCTACAGCGTAGCCCTCGAGTCCTTCAAAGCGGCCCTCCAAGAATCGGAAACCATCGTGCGATAGCCCCACGGTGGGCGCCAGCTGTCGTGGTTTTGACACGGCAGATGTCCTAGAGAAAGGACTTAGTCGTGGAGCCATCGTGACTGGTTAGCTTGAAGGGGTTAAAGCAGACACAAGGATGCAAGAGAGTTTATACTAGTTCGGCCCCTTCAAGGAAGGTAAAAACCTACGTCTAGTTGTGATGGAATTGATGGGGTCTCGATGACTTGGGAGCAAACAAGCTTCGCCTAAGTCTCAAGTTTTGGTCATCTGTCCTTGAGCCGCTGCCGGGTTGTCCCCTTATATACACGGGTGACGCCCGTCGGTCCACAGAGTCCCAACTCCGGTTCATACTCATATCTGGGTTGGTCTCTCCTTATTCCTAACTTACAATACAAGTTTACATACCAAGCCGGTTTACGGCTACAGGTCTTGAACTGACTACAGGCCTTGGGCCCCTATCTTCCTCCTTGGGCTTTAACACCTTTGAACTACTGATGACGTTAACCCGGCCCGGATAGGCCGGTTTACGCCCAGTAGTAATATCCCCAACAAATGGTGAGCATGCAAGTGTCAGAAAAAATGAAGAGAGAAACAATGTCTACACGCGCGCGTGTGTGTGTGTGTGAGAGAGAACAAAATCTCAAAACAAAAGGTCCTCTGCTAGAATCCATTGTATTTATTCATATGGTTCCGAAACTTGAGTTAACCTTAGGCATATGTGTGAGAGACATAATTATACTTTGAGACATTAGTGGCGGTGGGTGGGCGGAATTAAAGGGGTTGGCATGTTCGACAGAGCGAGCGTGTGTGTTTTTGTGTGAGAGACTTGTAGGACGGGGTAGAAAGACAAATTCTGACCTTGACGGAGGGAGAGAAATACATGAAGTGCGCATGTGTTATTCCGATGCCCACGGAGAAATGAGATATGTATGCGTGTGAGAGAGATTGCAAAATTCATTCATGTATCACTATCTAGCGATCGTGGACGTGCATCGCTTGAACATAAATCAATATATACTTCGTGTTGTGGCCAAAGATACACTATCGATTTAATGCTATAAAGATTAGACACTCGCATATCACATTGTTTTCTAAATAATCCTTTTCAATTGTGCATGTCAAATTTGTAGTGATGTTTCTTCAAATAAAAAATGTAGCTACCATGTACATGCAGCATTGTTAGTCTTGGATTCAAATCCATTAGTCTTGGATGATTTAAGGTTCTATTATGAAGTAATATACATATTATCATATATGAATTCAACATCCATTTCTTTTTGTGTGCCTCTACAATATCCATTTCTTTTGTGGGACTACAATATACATTTCTTTTTATGCGCCTCTATAATAACCCGTCAATGCATTATGTTTAAAGTAAATAACCTATTGTTGGGTTTCGTAGTAATTTCAAAAATTTTCCTACGCGCACACAGGATCATGTGATGCATAGCAACGAGAGGAGAGTGTTGTCTACGTACCCAACGCAGACCGACTGCGGAAGCAATGACACGACGTAGAGGAAGTAGTCGTACGTCTTCACGATTGAACCGATCAAGCACCGAAACTACGGCACCTCCGAGTTCGAGCACACGTTCAGCTCGATGACGATCCCCGGACTCCGATCCAGCAAATTGTCGGGGAAGAGTTTCGTCAGCACGACGGCGTGGTGACGATCTTGATGAACTACAGCAGCAGGGCTTCGCCTAAACTCCGCTACAGTATTATCGAGGAATATGGTGGCAGGGGGCACCGCACACGGCTAAGGAATCGATCACGTGGATCAACTTGTGTCAACTTGTGTGTTTAGAGGTGCCCCTGCCTCCGTATATAAAGGAGGAGAGGAGGGGAGGCTGGCCGGCCAAAGAGGGAGGCGCAGGAGAGTCCTACTCCCTCTGGGAGTAGGATTCCTCCCCCCAATCCTAGTCCAACTAGGATTCCTCGGAGGGGAAGGGAGAGAGGGGGGCCGGCCACCTTCTCCTAGTCCTAATAGGACTAGGGGAGGGGAAAGAGGCGCAGCCACCTTGGGCTGCCCCTTTCTCCTTTCCACTAAGGCCCATGATGGCCCATATGGCTCCCGGGGGGTTCCGGTAACCTCCCGGTAACCCGGTAAAATCCCGATTTCACCCGGAACACTTCCGGTGTCCAAACATAGGCTTCCAATATATCAATCTTTACGTCTCGACCATTTCGAGACTCCTCGTCATGTCCGTGATCACATCCGGGACTCCGAACAACCTTCGGTACATCAAGATGCATAAACTCATAATATAACTGTCATCGTAACCTTAAGCGTGCGGACCCTACGGGTTCGAGAACAATGTAGACATGACCGAGACATGTCTCTGGTCAATAACCAATAGCGGGACCTGGATGCCCATATTGGCTCCTACATATTCTACGAAGATCTTTATCGGTCAGACCGCATAACAACATACGTTGTTCCCTTTGTCATCGGTATGTTACTTGCCCGAGATTCGATCGTCGGTATCCAATACCTAGTTCAATCTCGTTAACGGCAAGTCTCTTTACTCGTTCCGTAATACATCATCTCACAACTAACATATTAGTTGTAATGCTTGCAAGGCTTATGTGATGTGTATTACCGAGAGGGCCCAGAGATACCTCTCCGACAATCGGAGTGACAAATCCTAATCTCGAAATACGCCAACCCAACATCGACCATTGGAGACACCTGTAGTACTCCTTTATAATCACCCATTTACGTTGTGACGTTTGGTAGTACCCAAAGTGTTCCTCCGGTAAACGGGAGTTACATAATCTCATAGTCGTAGGAACATGTATAAGTCATGAAGAAAGCAATAGCAACATACTAAACGATCAGGTGCTAAGCTAATGGAATGGGTCATGTCAATCAAATCATTCTACTAATGATGTGACCTCGTTAATCAAATAACAACTTATTGTTCATGGTTAGGAAACATAACCATCTTTGATTAACGAGCTAGTCAAGTAGAGGCATACTAGTGACTCTCTGTTTGTCTATGTATTCACACATGTATTATGTTTCCGGAAAATACAATTCTAGCATGAATAATAAACATTTATCATGATTATAAGGAAATAAATAATAACTTTATTATTGCCTCTAGGGCATATTTCCTTCAGTCTCCGACTTGCACTAGAGTCAATAATCTAGATTACACTGTAATGAATCTAACACCCATGGAGCTTTGGTGCTGATCATGTTTTGCTCGTGGAAGAGGCTTAGTCAACAGGTCTGCAATATTCAGATCCGTATGTATCTTGCAAATCTCTATGTCTCCCACCTGGACTAGATCCCGGATGGAGTTGAAGCGTTTCTTGATGTGTTTGGTCCTTTTGTGAAATCTGGATTCCTTTGCCAAGGCAATTGCACCAGTATTGTCACAAAAGATTTTCATTGGACCCGATGCACTAGGTATGACACCTAGATCGGATATGAACTCCTTCATCCAGACTCCTTCATTTGCTGCTTCCGAAGCAGCTATGTATTCCGCTTCACATGTAGATCCCGCTACGACGCTTTGTTTAGAACTGCACCAACTGACAGCTCCACCGTTTAATGTAAACACGTATCCGGTTTGCGATTTAGAATCGTCCGGATCAGTGTCAAAGCTTGCATCAACGTAACCTTTTACGATGAGCTCTTTGTCACTTCCATATACGAGAAACATATCCTTAGTCCTTTTCAGGTATTTCAGGATGTTCTTGACCGCTGTCCAGTGATCCATTCCTGGATTACTTTGGTACCTCCCTGCTAAACTTATAGCAAGGCATACATCAGGTCTGGTACACAGCATTGCATACATGATAGAGCCTATGGCTGATGCATAGGGAACATCTTTCATATTCTCTCTATCTTCTGCAGTGGTCGGGCATTGAGTCTTACTCAATTTCACACCTTGTAACACAGGCAAGAACCCTTTCTTTGCTTGATCCATTTTGAATTTCTTCAAAATTTTGTCAAGGTATGTGCTTTGTGAAAGTCCAATTAAGCGTCTTGATCTGTCTCTATAGATCTTAATGCCTAATATGTAAGCAGCTTCACCGAGGTCTTTCATTGAAAAACTTTTATTCAAGTATCCCTTTATGCTATCCAGAAATTCTATATCATTTCCAACCAGTAATATGTCATCCACATATAATATCAGAAATGCTACAGAGCTCCCACTCACTTTCTTGTAAATACAGGCTTCTCCAAAAGTCTGTATAAAACCAAATGCTTTGATCACACTATCAAAACGTTTATTCCAACTCCGAGAGGCTTGCACCAGTCCATAAATGGATCGCTGGAGCTTGCACACTTTGTTAGCTCCCTTTGGATCGACAAAACCTTCTGGTTGCATCATATACAACTCTTCTTCTAGGAATCCATTCAGGAATGCAGTTTTGACATCCATTTGCCAAATTTCATAATCATAAAATGCGGCAATTGCTAACATGATTCGGACGGACTTAAGCATCGCTACGGGTGAGAAGGTCTCATCGTAGTCAATTCCTTGAACTTGCCGAAAACCTTTTGCGACAAGTCGAGCTTTGTAGACAGTAACATTACCATCAGCGTCAGTCTTCTTCTTAAAGATCCATTTATTCTCAATCGCTTGCCGATCATCGGGCAAGTTAACCAAAGTCCATACTTTGTTCTCATACATGGATCCCATCTCAGATTTCATGGCTTCTAGCCACTTTGCGGAATCTGGGCTCACCATTGCTTCTTCATAGTTCGTAGGTTCATCATGATCTAGTAGCATGACCTCCAGAACAGGATTACCGTACCACTCTGGTGCGGATCTTACTCTGGTTGATCTACGAGGTTCAGTAGTATCTTGATCTGAAGTTTCATGATCATTATCATTGGCTTCCTCACTAACTGGTGTAGGTGTCACTGAAACAGTTTTCTGTGATGAACTACTTTCCAGTAAGGGAGCAGGTACAGTTACCTTGTCAAGTTCTACTTTCCTCCCACTCACTTCTTTCGAGAGAAACTCCTTCTCTAGAAATGATCCATTCTTAGCAACGAATGTTTTGCCTTCGGATCTGTGATAGAAGGTGTACCCAACAGTTTCCTTTGGGTATCCTATGAAGACACATTTCTCCGATTTGGGTTCGAGCTTATCAGGTTGAAGCTTTTTCACATAAGCATCGCAGCCCCAAACTTTAAGAAACGACAACTTTGGTTTCTTGCCAAACCACAGTTCATAAGGCGTCATCTCAACGGATTTTGATGGTGCCCTATTTAACGTGAATGCGGCCGTCTCTAAAGCATATCCCCAAAATGATAGCGGTAAATCAGTAAGAGACATCATAGATCGCACCATATCTAGTAAAGTACGATTACGACGTTCGGACACACCATTACGCTGTGGTGTTCCGGGTGGCGTGAGTTGCGAAACTATTCCACAGTTTTTCAAATGTACACCAAACTCGTAACTCAAATATTCTCCTCCACGATCAGATCGTAGAAACTTTATTTTCTTGTTATGATGATTTTCAACTTCACTCTGAAATTCTTTGAACTTTTCAAATGTTTCAGACTTATGTTTCATTAAGTAAATATACCCATATCTGCTTAAATCATCTGTGAAGGTGAGAAAATAACGATATCCGCCACGAGCCTCAATATTCATCGGGCCACATACATCGGTATGTATGATTTCCAACAAATCTGTTGCTCTCTCCATAGTACCGGAGAACGGTGTTTTAGTCATCTTGCCCAAGAGGCACGGTTCGCAAGTACCAAGTGATTCGTAATCAAGTGGTTCCAAAAGTCCATCGGTATGGAGTTTCTTCATGTGCTTTATACCGATATGACCTAAACGACAGTGCCACAAATAAGTTGCACTTTCATTATCAACTCTGCATCTTTTGGCTTCAACATTATGAATATGTGTATTACTACTATCGAGATTCAATAAAAATAGACCACTCTTCAAGGGTGCATGACCATAAAAGATATTACTCATATAAATAGAACAACCATTATTCTCTGATTTAAATGAATAACCGTCTCGCATTAAACAAGATCCAGATATAATGTTCATGCTCAACGCTGGCACCAAATAACAATTACTTAGGTCTAATATTAATCCCGAAGGTAGATGTAGAGGTAGCGTGCCGACTGCGATCACATCGACTTTGGAACCGTTTCCCACGCGCATCGTCACCTCGTCCTTTGCCAGTGCCCGCTTATTCTGTAGTCCCTGTTTCGAGTTGCAAATATTAGCAACAGAACCAGTATCAAATACCCAGGTGCTACTGCGAGCTCTAGTAAGGTACACATCAATAACATGTATATCACATATACCTTTGTTCACCTTGCCATCCTTCTTATCCGCCAAATACTTGGGGCAGTTCCGCTTCCAGTGACCAGTCTGCTTGCTGTAGAAGCACTCAGTTTCAGGCTTAGGTCCAGACTTAGGTTTCTTCTCTTGAGCAGCAACTTGCTTGTCGTTCTTCTTGAAGTTCCCCTTTTTCTTCCCTTTGCCCTTTTTCTTGAAACTAGTGGTCTTGTTAACCTACCTCCGCAGCTTTCAGCATTGCGAAGAGCTCGGGAATAGTCTTGTTCATCCCTTGCATATTATAGTTCATTACGAAGCTCTTGTAGCTTGGTGGCAGTGATTGGAGAATTCTGTCGATGACGCAATCATCCGGAAGATTAACTCCCAATTGAATCAAGTGATTATTATACCCAGACATTTTGAGTATATGCTCACTGACAGAACTGTTCTCCTCCATCTTGCAGCTATAGAACTTATTGGAGACTTCATATCTCTCAATCCGGGCATTTGCTTGAAATATTAACTTCAACTCCTGGAACATCTCATATGCTCCATGACGTTCAAAACGTCGTTGAAGTCCCGATTCTAAGCCGTAAAGCATGGCACACTGAACTATCGAGTAGTCATCAGCTTTGCTCTGCCAGACGTTCATAACATCTGGCGTTGCTCCAGCAGCAGGCCTGGCACCCAGCGGTGCTTCCAGGACGTAATTCTTCTGTGCAGCAATGAGGATAATCCTCAAGTTACGGACCCAGTCCGTGTAATTGCTACCATCATCTTTCAACTTTGCTTTCTCAAGGAACGCATTAAAATTTAACGGAACAACAGCACGAGCCATCTATCTACAATCAACATAAACAAGCAAGATACTATCAGGGACTAAGTTCATGATAAATTTTAAGTTCAATTAATCATCTTATTAAAGAACTCCCACTTAGATAGACATCCCTCTAATCCTCTAAGTGATCACGTGATCCAAATCAACTAAACCATGTCCGATCATCACGTGAGATGGAGTAGTTTCATCGGTGAACATCATTATGTTGATCATATCTACTATATGATTCACGCTCGACCTTTCGGTCTCCGTGTTCCGAGGCCATATCTGCATATGCTAGGCTCGTCAAGTTTAACCTGAGTATTCTGCGTGCGCAACTGTTTTGCACCCGTTGTATTTGAACGTAGAGCCTATCACACCCGATCATCACGTGGTGTCTCAGCACGAAGAACTTTTGCAACGGTGCATACTCAGGGAGAACACTTCTTGATAATTTAGTGAGAGATCATCTTATAATGCTACCGTCAATCAAAGCAAGATAAGATGCATAAAAAGATAAACATCACATGCAATCAATATAAGTGATATGATATGGCCATCATTATCTTGTGCTTGTGATCTCCATCTCAGAAGCACCGTCATGATCACCATCGTCACCGGCGCGACACCTTGATCTCCATCGTAGCATCGTTGTCGTCTCGCCAATCTTATGCTTCCACGACTATCACTACCGTTTAGTAATAAAGTAAAGCATTACATCGCGATTGCATTGCATACAATAAAGCGACAACCATATGGCTCCTGCCAGTTGCCGATAACTTGGTTACAAAACATGATCATCTCATACAATAAAATTCAGCATCATGCCTTGACCATATCACATCACAACATGCCCTGCAAAAACAAGTTAGACGTCCTCTACTTTGTTGTTGCATGTTTTACGTGGCTGCTACGGGCTTAAGTAAGAACCAATCTCACCTACGCATCAAAACCACAACGATAGTTTGTCAAATAGACTCCGTTTTAACCTTCGCAAGGACCGGGCGTAGCCATACTTGGTTCAACTAAAGTTGGAGAGGCAGTCGCCCGCAAGCCATCTCTGTGCAAAGCACGTCGAGGGAACCGGTCTCGCGTAAGCGTACGCGTAAGGTTGGTCCGGGTCGTCTCGTCCAACAATACCGCTGAACCAAAATATGACATGCTGGTAGGCAGTATGACTTGTATCGTCCACAACTTACTTGTGTTCTACTCGTGCATATAACATCAACATCATTAACCTAGGCTCGGATGCCACTGTTGGGTTTCGTAGTAATTTCAAAAATTTTCCTACGCGCACACAGGATCATGTGATGCATAGCAACGAGAGGAGAGTGTTGTCTACGTACCCAACGCAGACCGACTGCGGAAGCAATGACACGACGTAGAGGAAGTAGTCGTACGTCTTCACGATCCAACCGATCAAGCACCGAAACTACGGCACCTCCGAGTTCGAGCACACGTTCAGCTCGATGACGATCCCCGGACTCCGATCCAGCAAAGTGTCGGGGAAGAGTTTCGTCAGCACGACGGCGTGGTGACGATCTTGATGAACTACAGCAGCAGGGCTTCGCCTAAACTCCGCTACAGTATTATCGAGGAATATGGTGGCAGGGGGCACCGCACATGGCTAAGGAATCGATCACGTGGATCAACTTGTGTCAACTTGTGTGTTTAGAGGTGCCCCTGCCTCCGTATATAAAGGAGGAGAGGAGGGGAGGCTGGCCGGCCAAAGAGGGAGGCGCAGGAGAGTCCTACTCCCTCTGGGAGTAGGATTCCTCCCCCCAATCCTAGTCCAACTAGGATTCCTCGGAGGGGAAGGGAGAGAGGGGGGCCGGCCACCTTCTCCTAGTCCTAATAGGACTAGGGGAGGGGAAAGAGGCGCAGCCACCTTGGGCTGCCCCTTTCTCCTTTCCACTAAGGCCCATGATGGCCCATATGGCTCCCGGGGGGTTCCGGTAACCTCCCGGTAACCCGGTAAAATCCCGATTTCACCCGGAACACTTCCGATTTCCAAACATAGGCTTCCAATATATCAATCTTTACGTCTCGACCATTTCGAGACTCCTGTGGCAGTGATTGGAGAATTCTGTCAATGACGCAATCATCTGGAAGATTAACTCCCAATTGAATCAAGTGATTATTATACCCAGACATTTTGAGTATATGCTCACTGACAGAACTGTTCTCTTCCATCTTGCAGCTATAGAACTTATTGGAGACTTCATATCTCTCAATCCGGGCATTTGCTTGAAATATTAACTTCAACTCCTGGAACATCTCATATGCTCCATGACGTTCAAAACGTCGTTGAAGTCCCGATTCTAAGCCGTAAAGCATGGCACACTGAACTATCGAGTAGTCATCAGCTTTGCTCTGCCAGACGTTCATAACATCTGGCGTTGCTCCAGCAGCAGGCCTGGCACCCAGCGGTGCTTCCAGGACGTAATTCTTCTGTGCAGCAATGAGGATAATCCTCAAGTTACGGACCCAGTCCGTGTAATTGCTACCATCATCTTTCAACTTTGCTTTCTCAAGGAACGCATTAAAATTTAACGGAACAATAGCACGAGCCATCTATCTACAATCAACATAAACAAGCAAGATACTATCAGGGACTAAGTTCATGATAAATTTTAAGTTCAATTAATCATATTATTAAAGAACTCCCACTTAGATAGACATCCCTCTAATCCTCTAAGTGATCACGTGATCCAAATCAACTAAACCATGTCCGATCATCACGTGAGATGGAGTAGTTTCATCGGTGAACATCATTATGTTGATCATATCTACTATATGATTCACGCTCGACCTTTCGGTCTCCATGTTCCGAGGCCATATCTGCATATGCTAGGCTCGTCAAGTTTAGCCTGAGTATTCTGCGTGCGCAACTGTTTTGCACCCGTTGTATTTGAACGTAGAGCCTATCACACCCGATCATCACGTGGTGTCTCAGCACGAAGAACTTTTGCAACGGTGCATACTCAGGGAGAACACTTCTTGATAATTTAGTGAGAGATCATCTTATAATGCTACCGTCAATCAAAGCAAGATAAGATGCATAAAAAGATAAACATCACATGCAATCAATATAAGTGATATGATATGGCCATCATTATCTTGTGCTTGTGATCTCCATCTCCGAAGCACCGTCATGATCACCATCGTCACCGGCGCGACACCTTGATCTCCATCGTAGCATCGTTGTCGTCTCGCCAATCTTATGCTTCCACGACTATCACTACCGTTTAGTAATAAAGTAAAGCATTACATCGCGATTGCATTGCATACAATAAAGCGACAACCATATGGCTCCTGCTAGTTGCCGATAACTTGGTTACAAAACATGATCATCTCATACAATAAATTTCAGCATCATGCCTTGACCATATCACATCACAACATGCCCTGCAAAAACAAGTTAGACGTCCTCTACTTTGTTGTTGCATGTTTTACGTGGCTGCTACGGGCTTAAGTAAGAACCAATCTCACCTACGCATCAAAACCACAACGATAGTTTGTCAAATAGACTCCGTTTTAACCTTCGCAAGGACCGGGCGTAGCCATACTTGGTTCAACTAAAGTTGGAGAGGCAGTCGCCCGCAAGCCATCTCTGTGCAAAGCACGTCGAGGGAACCGGTCTCGCGTAAGCGTACGCGTAAGGTTGGTCCGGGTCGTCTCGTCCAACAATACCGCTGAACCAAAATATGACATGCTGGTAGGCAGTATGACTTGTATCATCCACAACTCACTTGTGTTCTACTCGTGCATATAACATCAACATCATTAACCTAGGCTCGGATGCCACTGTTGGGTTTCGTAGTAATTTCAAAAATTTTCCTACGCGCACACAGGATCATGTGATGCATAGCAACGAGAGGAGAGTGTTGTCTACGTACCCAACGCAGACCGACTGCGGAAGCAATGACACGACGTAGAGGAAGTAGTCGTACGTCTTCACGATCCAACCGATCAAGCACCGAAACTACGGCACCTCCGAGTTCGAGCACACGTTCAGCTCGATGACGATCCCCGGACTCCGATCCAGCAAAGTGTCGGGGAAGAGTTTCATCAGCACGATGGCGTGGTGACGATCTTGATGAACTACAGCGGCAGGGCTTCGCCTAAACTCCGCTACAGTATTATCGAGGAATATGGTGGCAGGGGGCACCGCACACGGCTAAGGAATCGATCACGTGGATCAACTTGTGTCAACTTGTGTGTTTAGAGGTGCCCCTGCCTTCGTATATAAAGGAGGAGAGGAGGGGAGGCTGGCCGGCCAAAGAGGGAGGCGCAGGAGAGTCCTACTCCCTCTGGGAGTAGGATTCCTCCCCCCAATCCTAGTCCAACTAGGATTCCTCGGAGGGGAAGGGAGAGAGGGGGGCCGGCCACCTTCTCCTAGTCCTAATAGGACTAGGGGAGGGGAAAGAGGCGCAGCCACCTTGGGCTGCCCCTTTCTCCTTTCCACTAAGGCCCATGATGGCCCATATGGCTCCCGGGGGGTTCCGGTAACCTCCCGGTAACCCG
>NC_041392.1:289512344-289635477 GCF_002162155.2 Triticum dicoccoides
TGTCCAAACATAGGCTTCCAATATATCAATCTTTACGTCTCGACCATTTCGAGACTCCTCGTCATGTCCGTGATCACATCCGGGACTCCGAACAACCTTCGGTACATCAAGATGCATAAACTCATAATATAACTGTCATCGTAACCTTAAGCGTGCGGACCCTACGGGTTCGAGAACAATGTAGACATGACCGAGACATGTCTCTGGTCAATAACCAATAGCGGGACCTGGATGCCCATATTGGCTCCTACATATTCTACGAAGATCTTTATCGGTCAGACCGCATAACAACATACGTTGTTCCCTTTGTCATCGGTATGTTACTTGCCCGAGATTCGATCGTCGGTATCCAATACCTAGTTCAATCTCGTTAACGGCAAGTCTCTTTACTCGTTCCGTAATACATCATCTCACAACTAACATATTAGTTGTAATGCTTGCAAGGCTTATGTGATGTGTATTACCGAGAGGGCCCAGAGATACCTCTCCGACAATCGGAGTGACAAATCCTAATCTCGAAATACGCCAACCCAACATCGACCATTGGAGACACCTGTAGTACTCCTTTATAATCACCCATTTACGTTGTGACGTTTGGTAGTACCCAAAGTGTTCCTCCGGTAAACGGGAGTTGCATAATCTCATAGTCGTAGGAACATGTATAAGTCATGAACAAAGCAATAGCAACATACTAAACGATCAGGTGCTAAGCTAATGGAATGGGTCATGTCAATCAGATCATTCTACTAATGATGTGACCTCGTTAATCAAATAACAACTCATTGTTCATGGTTAGGAAACATAACCATCTTTGATTAACGAGCTAGTCAAGTAGAGGCATACTAGTGACACTCTGTTTGTCTATGTATTCACACATGTATTATGTTTCCGGAAAATACAATTCTAGCATGAATAATAAACATTTATCATGATTATAAGGAAATAAATAATAACTTTATTATTGCCTCTAGGGCATATTTCCTTCACCTATGGCACTAAATTATCTATTTACTCGAGAAATACATAGGCTGAGCATTTGATCCCTTTTTTTGTGAACACGCCTCTACACCCGTACGATTGTTCGCGCCCATGTGAACATCCAAGTTATTGGTGCATCATTCCGAGTTAGGCCTCCTTTGGTTTGGAGGAATTTTGTAGGAATTTCATAGGGTAGGATTTTTATAAGAAAAAATCATATAGAGCTCTTTGGTTTGTAGGAATGTGGCAATTTCATGGAACATCGCAAAAAAAGGAGAGGCATCAGTGAGCCTATACAGTGTGCAATGGTAGGTTACTCCGGCCCAGTTCTTTTGTAGGATTCTCCTAGAATCTGCGCCTCTCTAGCTTCTCCTAGAATCTTTGAACCCATTTTGTTTTATAATCCTACCTAATTAGACCCTAACTAGATAGGATTGTAAAACAATTGGGGCTCGAAGATTCTGGGAGAATCTGGGTAGGGGTCAGATTCTGGGACAATCTGGCAAAAGAACCGGGCCTTCATTGGAATCATCATGACATGTTATTTGTATGTCAGTTCTATTGGCCAAGTTTCTTATGGACGGTTATTACGAGTTATCCTAAGAAAATAAGCACCTGTGAATATAAGCTCCAGGTAATAAGCCAACCAGTTCTTTACATTGCCTTCCTTTTCAACTTATCTTTGGTATGATAAGTTAAAAGTCTAGATTGCATTATATTTTGTCATTTTGCTGCCCATATGTTTGACTTGCAAACATGACAAATTGAGCCCAGTGCAGTAATTAATATGAAAGGAAAACAGACCATCAATATTTGTTCAAAATGCAAATACAAAGATACCATCTACTTGGCACAATCTACTTTGGTCAATGTCTTTCATAGATATCCCATTGCCTAATTTAAACGAAGAACGCATGACCTAAATTTAAATGAAGAATAATTATTTATCGAAATTCGATGGTCCATGTGGCTGGTTATTATCATATATCAGCAGGAGCAGCTCATATCAACTCATCATATAGAAGCGGTAGTGTGCAATTCATGATATACCAGCAGCAGCTCATATCAATTCATCATATAGCAATAGCAAGAGAAGCTCATAGCAATTCATCATATAGCAGCAGCAGGAGCAGCTCATAGCAATTCATCATATAGCAGCAGCAGGAGCAGCTTATATCAACTCATCATATAGCAGCAGCAGGAACTCATAGCAATTCATCATATAGTAGCATCAGCTCATAGCAATTCATCATATAGCAGCAGTAGGAGCAGCTCATAGCAATTTATCATATAGTAGTAGCAGGAGCAGCTCATAGCAATGCATCATATAGCAGCAGCAGAAGCAGCTCATAGCAATTCATTGTATAGCAGATCAAAATGAAAATTTGGCAAAAAATGAGAGGAGATCCTCAACTTGTTGGATGAGCTCATCCTTCAACAACACCTCAAGGCCATGGCTTGGGAGGAGGGGTGGGGGAATGAGGTGCCTTATGCCGCAGTGTTGCATTAGCCATAGTTTTGCGGCGCCTGCCGGAGTAGTGCGTTGGACGGACCACACTGGAGCTGCTGCTGGAGACCATGAGAATGAGGGGCGGCGCCAGAGGGAGGAGGAGCCGGGGAGATTTCGCCCTACCCAACAGCCATGTAGCCTAGCTGGACAAAGCATCATTGAGGACTAGGCCAGATGGGACCAGTGGTGACGGCTCGCTGGAGGAACCCTAGCGCTGCAGGCAAGGGATCGAGGTAGAGGGAAAGGGGAGAGGAGATGCAAGTGGATAGGGCAATGAACGCTTACATGTTTGTTTTTACTTGAGGGTCAGCTGTGAGGCGGGCGTGAGCAGTGGCATTTTGAGTGTAGTATAGGCAGACAACAGAGTCATTTCACTATTCCCCTGCACTTCAATTTTTAGTGAGCTTCTACTCGAAACACCCCCTCCAAAGAGAAATAAGTTAAGCCCAATCCCATAACTCAAAAATGACTTCTTTACATCTTTTATGGCTTATTTTGACAATAAGCTCCGAAAAGGCGGAATAGAACTGGCCCTTAACCTGCCATTCAATTGTGCGTGCAATGATGAATCACTCCTGCCTGCTATAGTGTACATTTATGCATCATCATACATGACAGAACCTAATACATGTGCATTCCATTGGACAATCTGGAATATGCAATGTTTATGTTAGTTCATACGTTGCACATGATGTTTAAAGGCCCCTTAAATCTAGTCAGTCAAGTGATGGTCTTTAAGCCTCCTTCTTTGCTTCTTTTCTTGATATGTAAGATTTGCTCACACATCTGTTCAATTGCTTGTTTGTATCAGCCAACCATACTACGATTGTTTGCTTTGATTACTTGCTGTTATTGACTTAACACTCTAACATAGCTTGTCAACGATTTAGACACTAAGGGCTGCTATAGTAGGGGCTTGTCTAACTCATAGGTGACATAAAGGTTTGGCTATACACTAAAGTAGGCTCTCCAAGAGTACCTGGAGATCCAGTTCGAAGGTATGCCTAGTTTTTACAAACTGCACACATAGTTAATGAGATGCTCAAACAATGATGCCTGATGTTGGGCACTTGTATAACTATTTGTTCATATAATTAAAGGCCTTACCATTTAATTACTCTGGCGAAGTGTGCCTGAAGCTTTGAAGTCTATTAACCAACTATTACTGCATGAGGCTTACAATCTAGTTTATACTAGGCTAATGATTGCATAGTTTTGCTTGTTGTAGTGGGTTTTTATGAATCCCTCTGCTGTTCATTATGCTCCCTAAGACTTTAATTGAGCTATAGAATGGCCAGCTACTTGCTTACTTATACGCAATGTGCTGTCTAAATTTGTAACTTGTCTGTTTTTGGATTTGGCCCCAACATCATACTCCTCTAGTGAGCTAAGAGAGATTTCTGTATGCGGGATGCACAAACTACCATTTTTGTAATTTTAAAATATCACCTGCTTATGGTTCATGACGTGTAACATTATTGTTAGTCCTGTTTTCCATGTAAAAATAGTTTGTCTTACTCGCTTCACTGTTGGAAATATAATTTTGCCCTAATCATGTGTACTTACAGAAACATTTCAAGATGAAGTGACATCAACACAAAGATCTGCGAGCAGTGCAGCATGGCCATTACAAATGATTATGGATTGGAATTGGAATGTGATGATGTTCTCAAGCATCAACTAGAGGTGGTAAGACAACATGTACATGATTCTCAATGTACAATCAACAAGTTGAGACTGGACTTGCAGGTATTAGATGCAGGCGTCAAAAAAATGAAACGAGACACTGAGGTAACCATGAAGGAATTGGAGATTTTGCAGACTGAAATTTGTGCTATCTGAACCAATCCTATTTTTTGAAGAGATTATAGTTCAAATTGTAAGTTTTGTTGATGCGTGTCCATGATGTATGAGCTTTATTTGTCCAGTGTATATAATTTGCTGTTTGTGTACGCTTTATTATCACTGGTGCCGAACTATAATGCCAAGTGGGTATATTCGGCTGTAATTTCTTTATTGTATAGTGTAGGATTATTCTACGTTTCTGTACCTTAGTCTTTTTATTGTATAGTGTATGTCTTTTAGAGGCGATAGGATATAGTAGGATAATTCTCGAATATGCTATATCGTTGAAACGGGGGCCAACACGCCCCAACATTTCCTCAACGCCATACAAACGAACAAACATGTGTAGTGAAAGCGGGCCTTAATTAGGATGGTCAAAATAATATATAGTGGTTCCCAAATGATGTGGCCCACCGTAACAATGGCTCTTAGGAGGCCATGAACATGCCAAAAGCTCTATAGGGCCGTATAAATGGAAATGGCCAGCGGGCCTCTAGCAGGCCGAAATAAATGTTAATTTTTTCTCGGCCCTTTTACTTTACAGGTCAGTAAGAGGACGAAAGTGTTATGTGCCAGAGGAGGCCTAATTTGCAAACTAGGCTTTTAACAGGGCGAAAGTCACATCGGGCTGAATTTTGCCCTGCGGAATGTGGGCCCCTAATGGACCCAATGTCAAAGGCCCAACTGTTGTGCATGCTGTTAATAGGCCAAAAGACAAAATGGGCTAGAAATTGGCCCATTTACCGAATGGGCCGAGGACAGGCCTAAAGTCACAATGGGCTAGAATTGGCCCAATTGCAAAATGGGCCAAGAAAAGGCCGAAAGACGTTCCGGGTCGTTAACGGGCTGGAACAGATGATGGGCTGCTAACAGGCCGAAAGAAGCTCGGGCTAATTGGGCCCAAAGACGTAGCGAGCCGTTAATGGGCTGAAATTGACAATGGGATGGAAATTGTCAAATCTAGAATGGGCCGATTCTGTGTAACTTGTATGGGCCGTGCTTGTGAATGTGCCTGACTCAAGTAGGCCACTAATGGGTTGGCCCGCTTATTTTGACAGGCCCGGCCTTTTAATCTACTTGGGCCACTGTTGGGCTGAGACACATGTCGACGTATCATAGGCCCGTTCCGTCCATTCGCTGGATGACAACTGTCCAAATGCCAGGCTGGCACATGGATCTGCCGGCGAATGCGAATTATACATGTGGAAAATCCCCATTGGTCAGCGCTGTTAGGTTATCGGATTCAAACCGGAACCTGATAGCTTAACAATGACCAGCTATGATGGATGCCACGTGTCGGTTACCCTTGATGAAAGCACTTCTATGATGCGCGATTTGTCGTCATGGAAGTGGATACTTCTATGATGATAATTTTTGTAATGTCATGGAACACTTCTACGACAACACAGGTATGACTATCTTGATTCTATCATAAAATTGTCATGGATGTACATGCATGAGAGAAAACGTGACCTACTATGACAAACACGTATCATCACGGAAGTGTATTATTTTTGTAGTGATGCGGGATCTTTGGCAAACAGTCAAACCAAAAAGGAACATACCTTGTGATGGGAACCATATCTATTGTCAACGCCATCATCGAAGGGATGACAACAGTCACCAACATGGATGATTCAATTCATGGGACCTTTTGGTGCAATTCACCTAAAATGAAGCAATGTCCCATGAGCTAGTAGCTTCTTCTTCATTTTTTTAAGAAAAGGCATGTTCCATTTCCATCAGAAAACAAGACCCACAGAGCTTCTTCTTCATTAGTTAAAACAAAATTGAGCAACATCAAGGTTGGTTGTGAAGCTAGTGGAATGTTCAACTATAATTTGGATATCATTTGTGCAGTTCAACTAAGAACAAGCGTGGAATGTATATCTCTGTTTGCACAAAAAAGTGGAAAGGAGGGTGACCAACAAGTGATGAAACATACATCAAATGAAAAGAAGCATGTTCCTTATATGAATGGCGATCCTACAAGGACAGTAGCAATTTCTAAAGTAGCAACATTGCTAGATATTAGTGTGGTCATTATGATTAACTATGACAACCGTTAAATACGACATTACTTTAATGGTGCCATTGCTTCATTTTACCAGCAACATTACATTAATAGCTACTACAGAGTTGGTATTTGGGCACAGGAGAGTAGGCGGACCAGGACAGTTGCATTTCTAACGAAAATAAGCAACTTATCTTAATGGGAAATTTAGTTACTGGAGGCATTACATTGAAAACAACATTGGTTTCACATGTCCTTACTTTTAACAGTGCGACTGCTACATTTTACTAGTGGCATTACATAAGAGTGGCTCGGGCAACAAACATCATAATAGGATATCTGGGTTGGTCCCATTTTTGTTCGGTATAGCCACCTTATACTGCGTGAGGCTAGCAAATCTAGTGATGGACATACTTTGTTCACTTGTCCCCCAGTCCCCACTTTCTTTACTTTTTCAACCAATAGATCGGGTTTGTATTGATTTTGTACTACGTTTCCCTTTATTTCCCTATTAGGCCAAGAGACCAGTTGGATAGCCAGTCTCTGCTACTTTTTGCCCCCATTATTTCCTCTTTCGACCAAGTCCTACATTCAGGTAACAAATCTTCCCCCACCCCAAGTAGTACTAGATTCGAGTGCATGAACTAGTTTTACCTCTTAACAGTAAAAATTTAGGTGGCTTTCGAACAGCCGATCGCCAAGGACGATCGTATGAATGTTGTACCTTCTCACCTTCCTTGGCGGAGAGGATCCGGCTGGATCTGTGACCATCGGTGAGCAGAGAGAGTGTGGCCACTGCTATCGTGTTTAGATCTGGAGAGGATGAGACAATGTGAAGAGAGCAACACTAGCAAGCAAGCACGGAGGCTCCTGCCTATATAGTGGAGTAGTTTTCTTTTGTCTACCGGAGCCTGCTTGACCTCGTCAATGATTGTCGAGAAGTCTTCGTGCACGTGCCCCGGAGACGCAGTTGTCGTCATTTTGATCTGAAGCACCGGATTATAACATATAACACGAAAAAATGCCACATGACAAGAAACCATAACCTCACTGCCCCAAGGAGACAACATGAATCCCAACGGACAAACTAGATGAGGATCAAAGCTCAAATTAAAGATAAACTCGTAGAAAAGGGGTCCATCGATAGATGTCCTAATTAACATAGCCGGCTTGACCTAGATGGAAGCCGAGTAGTCTTCATGCATGTGTCCCCAATGACTAGCGCCTTGGAGGAACTCAGTTGTCGCTGTTTAACCCTTGCAGTGATCCGAAGCACATGACACCTAATATTGCGAGATGACAAGAAAACTTTTTAGATTTCTCATCAGAACTACAACCCTGTACAACACATCCTACACGATATGTAGATGATGGCCAATCCAGCCGTGTCTGCTGGAGTCTGGTCTCATGTGTAGATGAATTGATCTTCCGTGTCATGCAGGGATCGTCCAGGCACCGGCGGGTGTACAACACTGCTCCAGTACTATTGCTCATCTCTCTCATCTATTAACTCACCCAACTTGCGGGCCGGGGAGTGTGCTTATGGTCGGTTCTCAATTGCGGTCCCACATGTGTGTGCAAATGCAATAGGATGCGTGTTCCATTTAGAGAGCGACGTGCTAGACCGACCGACCGTCTGGGGTGCAACCCGAACGCGACGGGCGTGATGTATACTTCGTACATGTGCACCGCCGTTTTCTTGAGGCTTTGCTCCATGGCACAATCCATGGATACAAAATATATTGTACTATTTAAAAGTCGAGGGCGGGGCTTTTCCCGCGCGGTAGGCGGGGCAGTTCCGCCTTGTCGGTTCGACAGAGACGTGAGAAGATGAGGGAGTAGGCTGCTGCAAACGTAGAGTTGTGTGATTTGGCAGCGAGTTACTGCTGGAGAGGTGGGGCCCCATGATTTGACTTGCCATTATCATTTTAATTGCGGCGTTACGACCGGCTTAAGTCTCTCGATTCCTGACCACCTCCATGGTATACATGTGCCTCTCCCAATGCTCCACCATGTAGAGGCTGGCTCTTGCATGAGAGCCCACTCCTCCACTTTTTCCTTGCCTCTCTCCTCCACATATGCAAAAATGCCATGTAAGCGGGCTAATAGCCCACTATTGGACTTGCTAGTACAGGTTCTAAGCCTGTCACACAGGCATAAAGTCTGATGTGGCAAGTTAATTAAGAAGAGATAGACTAGTTTGGTGACCCTAGGAAGAAACGGTGCTAAGCGCGTGTACCTAGGTGAAAAGACAATTTTGAGTCTATAGCTAATTAAATGAAGGAAGCTTAGCAACAAAAACTAAGCACCTATGCATTGGGGACTTGAGTTTCTAAGCTATTTAATGCCCTTAGCAGCTCATCTAAGCACCATTTCATTGGAAGAGGTCACTCCTTGGCAAATGCAATAAATACTACGAAGAGAGGGATAGAGAGAAGTAAAAAAGTAGTCTTATAGCCAACCTTATAGCTAACCTTGTTGTATTAGTAAGTAAGTGATGACTATGTATGACATGCCGACATCAGATACCTAATGCACCGTGTTAAAGCTCCAAGGGCGCGACCGTGCGAGCGAGGCAACGGTCGTGGTAGGCGCGACCATGATACGGGCTACTGGCGGCCCTTGGATCTGAGATCGAACGGTCGTATGCTAAGTTGCTGAAAATTTGTAGAATAACACTCCAAGATAGGATATTCACCCATATGTCTAGAATCACGCCATGCAATTGTTCGATCTCAGATCCAAGGGTTCTCGAAATCCCGTATCATGGGAGAATGGAAAGCTTCGTATCACCTGTAATTTTCTCGACGTTTGATGTGTGAATGCGCAGATGCATGAAGCCATTTAATTGGGCGTCGAATAGACATGACATCTAATTGGGCCCCCATAGTACTATGCATGAATCCATTTATCCACCAGGCAAGCCACTATCCTGCCATCGCACACCCCACTCAGCATTTTTCCAATCAAAAAACCGCTAGCAGTTCGCTCCTACTCGGCCCTAGATGCCCTTTAACATTACGGTAGTTCGTTCCTAGTCGTCCCATCCTTTCACATTACATCAGTTCCACTAATCCTAACCCTCCTCCCAAATCCGTGGCGTCCCAAATCTCCATGATCCGCGCTGAGTACAAGTTTAGAACCATCACTGGCGATGAGATTAATGTCATCTACACCCATTCTTCCGCGACGGTGAAAGGATGCCTTGCTCGCTTCAGACGCATGTTCGAAAACTAAAATGATGAGTGGGTCGCTGGGCTAGATGTTGAGTACACCACAACCCTGGACAAAGAGAAGAATCTAAAGGAGGAAGAGAAGATGAAGCCCGCCGTGATCCAGGTTTGCGTGCATAACTTGTGCTTGGTCTACTACATATGCCATGCCGACATTGAGTGCGAGGAATTTAAGAAGTTCCTCGCGGGCGGTCTAGTCAAATTCGTTGTTGTAGACTTTACGACCAACAGAATAGTCCTAGGTCGGATAGGCCTCACTGTAGGTGAGCCCTTCGACCTCTAGAAGAATAGGTTGGTGCCCTCCCGTGATCAGCCTTCAATGCTGACCCTAGCAGGAGCCATGGTTCATCCTTCGTACGACAAACTGAAGAAACCTCCTCCCAAGTTTCTGAAGGAAATATTCCCTAGAGGCGATAATAAAGTTATTATTTATTTCCTTATTTCCTTATTTCATGATAAATGTTTATTATTCATGCTAGAATTGTATTAACCGGAAACATAATACATGTGTGAATACATAGACAAACAGAGTGTCACTAGTATGCCTCTACTTGACTAGCTCGTTGAATCAAAGATGGTTAAGTTTCCTAGCCATAGACATGAGTTGTGATTTGATTGACGGGGTCACATCATTAGAGAATGATGTGATTGACTAGACCCATTCTATTAGCATAGCACTTGATCGTTTAGTTTGTTGCTATTGCTTTCTTCATGACTTATACATGTTCCTATGACTATGAGATTATGCAACTCCCGTTTACTGGAGGAACACTTTGTGTGCTACCAAACGTCACAACGTAACTGGGTGATTATAAAGGTGCTCTACAGGTGTCTCCAAAGGTACTTGTTGGGTTGGCGTATTTCGAGATTAGGATTTGTCACTCCGATTGTTGGAGAGGTATCTCTGGGCCCTCTCGGTAATGCACATCACTTAAGCCTTGCAAGCATTGCAACTAATCAGTTAGTTGCAGGATGATGTATTATGGAATGAGTTATGAGACTTGACGGTAACAAGATTGAACTAGGTATTGAGATACCGACGATGAAATCTCAGGCAAGTAACATACCGATGACAAAGGGAACAACGTATGTTGTTATGTGGTCTGACCGATAAAGATCTTCATAGAATATGTAGGAGCCAATTTGGGCATCCAGGTCCCGCTATTGGTTATTTACCAGAGAGGTGTCTCGGTCATGTCTACATAGTTCTCGAACCTATAGGGTTCGCACGCTTAACGTTCATTGACAATATAGTACTATGAATTATGTATGTTGGTGACCGAATGTTGTTCGGAGTTCCGGATAAGATCACAGACATGACGAGGAACTCCGGAATGGTTCGGAGATAAAGATTGATGTATGGGATAATAGTGTTTGGACTCCAGAAGGGTTCCAATATTCACCGGAATGGGTTCCGGATGTTTTCCGAAATGTTTGGGTACGAGAACACTTTATTTGGGCCAAAGGGGAAAGCCCACAAGGTTTTTGGAAAGCGCAAAAGGAAGTTTTGCGGAGTCCAGGGCTAGACGCCAGGGTCCCTGGCGTCTGGGTCCAGAGGCCGGGAACCCTGGCGTCTGGCCCTGGAGTCCGAGAAGGACTCTTGCCTTTCGGGTGAAACCGACTTTGTGGAGGCTTTTACTCCAAGTTTCGACCCCAAGGCTCAACATATAAATAGAGGGGTAGGGCTAGCACCCAAGACAGATCAAGAAACACCAAGCCATGTGCCGGCAACCCCGTCTCCTCTAGTTTATCCTCCGTCATAGTTTTCGTAGTGCTTAGGCGAAGCCCTGCGGAGATTGTTCTTCACCAACACTGTCACCATGCCATCGTGCTGCCGGAACTCATCTACTACTTCGCCCCTCTTGCTGGATCATGAAGGCGAGGATGTCACCGAGCCGAACGTGTGCAGAACTCGGAGGCGCCGTGCTTTCGGTACTTGGATCGATCGGATTGTGAAGACGTATGACTACATCAACTGCGTTGATATAACGCTTCCGCGAATCGTCTACGACGATATGTAGACAACACTCTCCCCTCTCGTTGCTATGCATCACCATGATCCTGCGTGTGCGTAGGAATTTTTTTGAAATTACTACGTTCCCCAACAGTGGCATCCGAGACAGGTTTTATGCGTAGATGTCATATTGACGAGTAGAACACAAGTGAGTTGTGGGCGATATAAGTCATACTGCTTACCAGCATGTCATACTTTGGTTTGGCGGTATTGTTGGATGAAGCGGCCTGGACCGACATTACGCGTACGCTTACGCGAGACTGGTTCTACTGATGTGCTTTGCACACAGGTGGCTGGCGGGTGTCAGTTTCTCCAACTTTAGTTCAACCGAGTGTGGCTATGCCCGGTCCTTGCGAAGGTTAAAACAACACCAACTTGACGAACTATCATTGTGGTTTTGATGCGTAGGTAAGAACGGTTCTTGCTAAGCCCAGTAGCAGCCACGTAAAACTTGCAACAACAAAGTAGAGGACGTCTAACATGTTTTTGCAGGGCATGTTGAGATGTGATATGGTCAAGAAATGATGCTAAATTTTATTGTATGCGATGATCATGTTTTGTAACCGAGTTATCGGCAACTGGAAAGAGCCATATGGTTGTCGCTTTATTGTATGCAATGCAATCGCCATGTAATGCTTTACTTTATTACTAAGCAGTAGCGATAGTCGTACAAGCATAAGATTGGAGAGACGACAACGATGCTACGATGGAGATCAAGGTGTCGCGCCGGTGACGATGGTGATCATGATGGTGCTTCGGAGATGGAGATCACAAGCACAAGATGATGATGGCCATATCATATCACTTATATTGATTGCATGTGATGTTTATCTTTTATGCATCTTCTTTTGCTTTGATTGATGGTAGCATTATAAGATGATCTCTCACTAAATTTGATGATAAAGTGTTCTCCCTGAGTATGCACCGTTGCCAAAGTTCGTCGTGCCTAGACACCACGTGATGATTGGGTGTGATAAGCTCTACGTCCATCTACAACGGGTGCAAGCCAGTTTTGCACACGCCGAATACTCAGGTTAACTTGATGAGCCTAGCATATGCAGATATGGCCGCTCAACACTGAGACTGAAAGGTCGAGCGTGAATCATATAGTAGATATGATCAACATAGTGTTGTTCACCATTGAAAACTACTCCATTTCACGTGATGATCGGTTATGGTTTAGTTGATTTGGATCACGTGATCACTTAGATGATTAGAGGGATGTCTATCTAAGTGGGAGTTCTTAAGTAATATGATTAAATTGAACTTTAATTTATCATGAACTTAGTCCTGGTAGTATTAGCATATCTATGTTGTAGATCAATAGCTCGCGTTAAGCTCCCCTGTTTTATTTTTGATATGTTCCTAGAGAAAACTAAGTTGAAAGATGTTAGTAGCAATGATGCGGACTGGATCCGTGATCTGAGGATTATCCTCGTTGCTGCATAGAAGAATTATGTCCTTGATGCACCGCTAGGTGACGGACCTATTGCAGGAGCATATGCAGATGTCATGAACGTTTGGCAAAGCTCGGTATGATGGCTACTTGATAGTTTGGTGCACCATGATTAACGGCTCAGAATCGGGACTTCAAAGACGTTTTGAACGTCATGGACCATATGAGATGTTCTAGGAGTTGAAGTTAATATTTCAAGCAAATACCCGAGTTGAGAGATATGAAGTCTCCAACAAGTTCTATAGCTAAGAGATGGAGGAGAATAGCTCAAGCAGTGAGCATGTGCTCAGATTGTCTGGGTACTACAATCGCTTGAATCAAGTGGGAGTTAATCTTCCAGATAAAATAGTGATTGACATAATTCTCTAGTCACCATCACCAAGTTAGTAGAACTTCATGATAAACTATAATATGCAAGGGATGACGTAAACAATTCCCAAGCTCTTCGCGATGCTAAATCAGCGAAGGTAGAAATCAAGAAAAACATCAAGTTGTGGTGGTTGACAAGACCACTAGTTTCAATAGAAACAACAAAGGGAAGAAGGGGAACTTCAAGAAGAACGACAAGCAAGTTGCTGCTCAAGTGAAGAAGCCCAAGTCTGGACCTAAGCCTCAGACTAAGTGCTTCTACTGCAAAGGACTGGTCACTGGAAACGGAACTGCCCCAAGTATTGGGCGGATAAGAAGGATGGAAAAGTGAACAAGCTATATTTGATATACATGTTATTAATGTGTACTTTACTAGTGTTTATAGCAACCCCTCGGTATTTGATACTGGTTCAGTTGCTAAGAATAGTAACTCGAAACGGGAGTTGCAGAATGAACAGAGACTAGTTAAGGGTGAAGTGACGACGTGTATTGGAAATGGTGTCAAGATTGATATGATCATCATCGCACACTCCCTATACTTTCAGGATTAGTGTTAAACCTAAATAAATGTTATTTAGTGTTTGCGTTGCGCATGAATATGATTGGATCATGTTTATTGCAATACGGTTATTCATGTAAGTTAGAGAATAATTGTTGTTCTGTTTACATGAATAAGACCTTCTATGGTCATACACCCAATGAAAATGGTTTGTTGGATCTCGATCGTGGTGATACACATTTCATAATATTGAAGCCAAAAGATGCAAAGTTAATAATGATAGTGCAAATTATTTGTGGCACTGCCGTTTAGGTCATATTGGTGTAAAGCGCATGAAGAAAATCCATGTTGATGGGCTTTTGGAATCACTTGATTATGAATCAGTTTATGCTTGCGAACCATGCCTCATGGGCAAGATGACTAAGACTCCGTTCTCCGGAACAATGGAGCGAGCAACAAATTTGTTGGAAATCATACATACTGATGTATGTGGTCCGATGAATATTGAGGCTCGCGGCAGGTATCATTATTTTCTGATCTTCATAGATGATTTGAGCAGATATGTCTATATCTACTTGATGAAACACAAGTCTGAAACATTGGAAAAGTTCAAAGAATTTCAGAGTGAAGTACAGAATCATTGTAACAAAAATAAAAGTTTCTACGATATGATTGCAAAAGTAAAATATTTGAGTTACGAGTTTGGCCTTCAGTTAAAACAATGTGAAATAGTTTCACTACTCACGCCACCAGGAACACCACAGTGTAATGGTGTGTCCGAACGTCGTAACCGTACTTTATTAGATATAGTGCGATCTATGATGTCTCTTACTGATTTACCACTATCATTTTGGGGGTTATGCATTAGAGACAGCAACATTCACGTTAAATAGGGCACCATCTAAATCCGTTGAGACGACACCGTATGAACTATTGTTTGGCAAGAAACCTAAGCTGTCGTTTCTTAAAGTTCGAGGTTGCAATGCTTATGTGTAAAAGTTCCAACCTGATAAGCTCAAACCCAAATCGGAGGAGTGCGTCTTCATAGGATACCCAAAAGAAAATGTTGGGTACACCTTCTATCTCAGATACGAAGGCAAGATATTCATTGCTGAGAATGGATCCTTTCTAGAGAAGGAGTTTCTCTCGAAAGAAGTGAGTGGGAGGAAAGTAGAACTTGATGAGGTAACTGTACCTGCTCCCTTATTGGAAAGTAGTTCATCACAGAAATCTGTTCCTATGACTACTACACCAATTAGTGAGGAAGCTAATGATGTTGATCATGTAACTTCAGATCAAGTTACTACCAAACCTCGTAGGTAAACTAGAGTGAGATCCGCACCAGAGTGTTACAGTAATCCAGTTCTGGAGGTCATGTTACTTGACCATGACGAACCTACGAACTATGAGGAAGCGATGATGAGCCCAGATTCCGCGAAATGGCTTGAGGCCATGAAATCTGAGATGATATCCATGTATGAGTACAAAGTATGGACTTAGATTGACTTGCCCAATGATCGGCGAGCCATTGAGATTAAATGGATCTTCCAAAGGAAGATGGACGCTGAGAGTAGTGTTACTATCTACAAAGCTAGAATTGTCGCAAAAAGGTTTTTGACAAGTTCAAGGTGTTGACTACGATGAGAGTTTCTCACTCGTATCTATGCTTAAGTCTGTCCGAATCATGTTAGCAATTGGCACATCTTATGAAATCTGGCAAATGGATAAACAAAACTGCATTCCCTAATGGATTAATTAAAGAAGAGTTGTATATGATGCAACCAGAAGGTTTTGTCAATCCTAAAGGTACTAACAAAATATGCAAGCTCCAGCGATCCATCTATGGACTGGTGCAAGCATCTCGGAGTTGGAATAAACGCTTTGATAAGTTGATCAAAGCATATAGTTTTATACAGACTTGCGGTGAAGCCTGTATTTACAAGAAAGTGAGTGGGAGCACTACAACATTTCTGATAAGTATATGTGAATGGCATATTGTTGATCGGAGATAATGTAGAATTTTTCTGCAAAGCATAAAGGAATGTTTGAAAGGAGTTTTTCAAAGAAAGACCTCGGTAAAGCTTCTTACATATTGAGCATCAAGATCTATAGAAATAGATCAAGACGCTTGATGAGTTTTTCAATGAGTACAAACCTTGACAAGATTTTGAAGTACTTCAAAATGGAACAGTCAAAGAAGGAGTTATTGCCTGTCTTACAAGGTGTGAAGTTGAGTAAGACTCAAAACCCGACCACGGCAGAAGATAGAGAGAGAATGCAAGTCATTCCCTATGCCTCAACCATAGGTTCTATAAAGTATGCCATGTTGTGTACCAGACCTATTGTATACCCTGCCCTGAGTTTGGCAAGGGAGTACAATAGTGATCTAGGAGTAGATCACGGGACATTGGTCAAAATTATCCTTAGTGGAGTAAGGATATGTTTCTCGATTATGGAGGTGACAAAAGCTTCGTCGTAAAGGGTTACGTCGATGCAAGTTTTGACACTGATACAGATGACTCAAAGTCTCAATCTGGATACATATTGAAAGTGGGAGCAATTAGCTAGAGTAGCTCCGTGCAGATCATTGTTGACATATAAATTTGCAAAATACATACGGATCTGAATGTGGCAGACCCATTGACTAAACTTACCTCACAAGCAAAACATGATCACATCTTAGTACTCTTTGGGTATTAATCACATAGCGATGTGAACTAGATTATTGACTCTAGTAAACCCTTTGCGTGTTGGTCACATGACGATGTGAACTGTGGGTGTTAATCACATGGTGATGTGAACTATTGATGTTAAATCACATGGCAATGTGAAATAGATTATTGACTCTAGTGCAAGTGGGAGACTGAAGGAAATATGCCCTAGAGGCAATAATAAAGTTATTATTTATTTCCTTATTTCATGATAAATGTTTATTATTCATGCTAGAATTGTATTAACCGGAAACATATTACATGTGTGAATACGTAGAAAAACAGAGTGTCACTAGTATGCCTTGATGTCTACTACACAACCTTCTTCTTGTAGACGTTGTTGGGCCTCCAAGTGCAGAGTTTTGTAGACAGTAGCAAATTTGCCTCAAGTGGATGACCTAAGGTTTATCAATCCGTAGAAGCGTAGGATGAAGATGGTCTCTCTCAAGCAACCCTGCAACCAAATAACAAAGAGTCTCTTGTGTCCCCAACACACCCAATACAATGGTAAATTGTATAAGTGCACTAGTTCGGTAAAGAGATGGTGATACAAGTGGTATATGGATAGTAGATATGGGTATTTGTAATATGAAAATATAAAAACAGCACGGTAACTAATGATAAAAGTGAGCATAAAAAGGTATTGCAATGCGTTGAAACAAGCCTAGGGTTCATACTATTGCTAGTGCAAGTTCCCTCAACAATACTAACATAATTGGATCACATAACTATCCCTTAACATGCAACAAAGAGTCACTCCAAAGTCACTAATAGCGGAGAACGAACGAAGAGATTATGGTAGGGTACGAAACCACCTCAAAGTTATTCTATCCAATCAATCCGTTGGGCTATTCCTATAAGTGTCACAAACAGCCCTAGAGTTCGTACTAGAATAACACCTTAAGACACAAATCAACCAAAACCCTAATGTCACCTAGATACTCCAATGTCACCTCAAGTATCCATGGTTATGATTATACGATATGCATCACACAATCTCAGATTCATCTATTCAACCAACACATAGGACCTCAAAGAGTGCCCCAATGTTTCTACCGGAGAGTCAAGACGAAAACATGTGCCAACCCCTATGCATAGGTTCATGGGCGGAACCCGCAAGTTGATCACCAAAACATACATCAAGTGGATCAATAGAAGACCCCATTGTCACCACGGGTATCCCACACAAGACATACATCAAGTGTTATCAAATCCTTAATGACTCAATCCGATAAGATAACTTCAAAGGGAAAACTCAATCCATTACAAGAGAGTAGAGGGGGAGAAACATCATAGGATCCAAATATAATAGCAAAGCTCACGATACATCAAGATTATATCATCTCAAGAACACGAGAGAGAGAGA
Organism: Triticum dicoccoides; assembly: GCF_002162155.2. NCBI lineage: Eukaryota > Viridiplantae > Streptophyta > Magnoliopsida > Poales > Poaceae > Triticum > Triticum dicoccoides. The sequence continues at coordinate 289,530,340 of NC_041392.1, forward strand.
TCAAACACATAGCTACTGGTACATACCCTCAGCCCCAAGGGAGAACTACTCCCTCCTCATCATGGAGAGCACCGGGATGATGAAGATGGCCACCTGAGAGGGATTGCCCCCTCCGGCAAGGTGCCGGAACGGGTCTAGATTGGTTTTCGGTGGCTACGGAGGCTTCTGGCAGAACCCCTGATCTATTGTGCTCTCGGATGTTTTGAGGGTATATGGAGATATATAGGCAGAAGAAATACGTCAGGGGGGGCATGAGGACTCCGTTTGGTTTTCCTTTTCTGCGATATTCTAAAACAAGGTAAAAACAGAAACTGGCACTGGGCTCTGGGTTAATAAGTTAGTCCCAAAAATGATATAAAAGTGTATAATAAAGCCCATAAACATCCAAAACAGTAGATAATATAGCATGGAGCAATCAAAAATTAGAGATACGTTGGAGACGTATCAGCATCCCCAAGCTTAATTCCTGCTCGTCTTCGAGTAGGTAAATGATAAAAATAGAATTTTTGATGCGGAGTGCTACTTGGCATAATTTTAATGTAATTCTTCTTAATTGTGGCATGAATATTCAGATTCGAAAGATTCAAGATAAAAGTTCATATTGACATAAAAATAATAATACTTCAAGCATACTAACTAAGCAATTATGTCTTCTCAAAATAACATGGCCAAAGAAAGTTCATCTCTACAAAATCATATAGTTTAGTCATGTTTCATTTTCGTCACACAAGAATGCTCTCATCATGCACAACCCGATGACAAGCCAAGCAATTGTTTCATACTTTAGTAATCTCAAACCTATAAACTTTCATGCAATATATGAGCGCGATGTTGGGGATCGTAGCAGAAATTTAAAATTTTCTACGCATCACCAAGATCAATCTATGGAGTAATCTAGCAACGAGGGGAAGGAGAGTGCATCTACATACCCTTGTAGGTCGCTAAGCATAAGCGTTGCAAGAACGCGGATGATGGAGTCGTACTCGTAGCGATTCAGTCGCGGTTGATTCCGATCTAAGCGCCGAACAACGGCGCCTCCGCGTTCAACACACGTGCAGCCCGGTGACGTCTCCTACGCCTTGATCCAGCAAGGGGAGAAGGAGAGGTTGGGGAAGACTCCATCCAGCAGCAGCACGACGGCGTGGTGGTGGTGGAGGAGCGCGGGACTCCAGCAGGGCTTCGCCAAGCACTACAAGAGACGAGGAGGGAGAGGGGTAGGGCTGCGCCAGCAGGGTAAGAACTTCGTGTGTTGGGCTTCCCCTTTGCCTCCACTATATATAGGGGGAGAGGGAGGGCTGCGCCCCCACCTATGGTTCCCACCCCAAGGGGTGCGGCAGCCCTAGATCCTATCTAGGGTGGCGGCCACAAGGGGGAGAGGGGGAGGCGCCCCTGGGGTGGGCCTTAGGGCCCATCTGCCATAGGGTTTGCCCCCCTCCCCTCTAGGAGGCGCCTTGGGCCTTGGTGGGAGGCGCCCCAGCCCACCTAGGGGCTGGTCCCTTCCCACTATTGGCCCATGTAGGCCTCCGGGGCCCGTGGCCCCTCCCGATGGACCCCCGGACCCCTCCGGTGGTCCCGGTACACTACCGGTGATGCCCGGAACACTTCCGGTGGCCAAAACCATACTTCCTATATATCAATCTTTACCTCTGGACCATTCCGGAACTCATCATGATGTCCGGGATCTCATCCGAGACTCCGAACAACATTCGGTAACCGCGTACATACTAACCCTATAACCCTAGCGTCATCGAACCTTAAGTGTGTAGACCCTACGGGCTCGGGAGTCATGCAGACATGGCCGAGACAACTCTCTGGTCAATAACCAACAGCAGGATCTGGATCAACATGTTGGCTCCCACATGCTCCACGATGATCTCATCGGATGAACCACGATGTCAAGGATTCAATCAATCCCATATACAATTCCCTTTGTCTATCAGTACGATACTTGCCCGAGATTCGATCGTCGGTATCCCGATACCTTGTTTAATCTGGTTACCGGCAAGTCTCTTTACTCGTTCCATAACACATTATCCCGTGATCAACTCCTTGGTCACATTGTGCACATTATGATGATGTCCTACCGAGTGGGCCCAGAGATACCTCTCCGTTTACACGAAGTGACAAATCCCAGTCTCGATTCGTGCCAACCCAACAGACACTTTCAGAGATACCCGTAGTGCACCTTTATAGCCACCCAGTTACGTTGTGACGTTTGGCACACCGAAAGCACTCCTACGGTATCTAGGAGTTGCACAATCTCATGGTCTAAGGAAATGATACTTGACATTAGAAAAGCTTTAGCATACGAACTACACGAGCTTTGTGCTAGGCTTAGGATTGGGTCTTGTCTATCACATCATTCTCCTAATGATGTGATCCCGTTATCAACGACATCCAATGTCCATGGTCAGGAAACCGTAACCATCTATTGATCAACGAGCTAGTCAACTAGAGGCTTACCAGGGACATGGTGTTGTTTATGTATCCACACATGTATCTGAGTTTCCTATCAATACAATTCTAGCATGGATAATAAACGATTATTATGAACAATGAAATATAATAAAATAATAACTAATTTATTATTGCCTCTAGGGCATATTTCCAACAGTCTCCCACTTGCACTAGAGTCAATAATCTAGTTCACATCGCCATGTGATTAACACTCATAGGTCACATCGCCATGTGACCAACATCCAAAGAGTTTACTAGAGTCACTAATCTAGTTCACATCACTATGTGATTAACACTCAATGAGTTCTGGGTTTGATCATGTTATGCTTGTGAGAGAGGTTGTAGTCAACGGGTCTGCCATATTCAGATCCCTATGTATTTCGCAGAACTTTATGTCATATGGTAGATGCTGCTACCACGTTCCACTTGGAGCTATTCCAAATTGTTTCTCCATTATACATATCCGGTATCTCTACTCAGAGCTATCCGGATAGGTGTTATGCTTGCATCGACATAACTCTTTACGTCGAACTCTTCATCACATCCATATCCGAGAAACATTTCCTTATTCCTCTAAGGATAATTTTGACCGCTATCTGGTGATCTACTCCTAGATCACCTTTGTACCCTCTTGCCAGACATGTGGCAAGGCACACATCTGGTGCGGTACTCAGCAAGGCATACCGTATAGAGCCTATGACAAAAGCATAGGGGACGACCTTCGTCCTTTCTCTTTCTTCTGCCGTGGTCAATCTTTGAGTCTTACTCAACTTCACACCTTACAACTCAGGTAAGAACCCCTTCTTTGACTGATCTATTTTGAACTCCTTCAAAAACATGTCAAGGTGTGCGTTCTTTGAAAGTATCATCAGGCGTCTTGATCTATTTCTATAGATCTTGATGCCCAATATGTAAGCAGCTTTATCCAGGTCTTCCTTTGAAAATCACTCTTCAAACAACCGTTTATGCTTTCCAAAAATTCTACATTATTTCGAATCAACAATATGTCATCCACATATACTTATCAGAAATGTTGTAGTACTCCCACTCACTTTCTTGTAAATACAAGTTTCTAGCAAACATTGTATAAACCTAAAACCTTTGATCAGTCCATCAAAGCATATATTCCAACTCCGAGATGCTTGCTCTAGTCCATAGAAGGATCGCTGGAGCCAGCATACCTTTTAGCATCCTTAGGATCGATAAAACTTTGATTGTATCCCATACAACTCTTTCTTATGAAAACTGGTAAGAAAACTTGTTTTTGACATCCATCTGTCAGATTTCATAATCGAAAAATACAGCTAATGCTAACATGATTCCGATGGACTTAAGCATCGCTACGGGTGAGAAATTCTCATCGTAGTCAACTCCTTGAACTTGTGAAAAGACTCTTTGCCACAAGTCGAGCTTCATAGACAGTAACATTACCGCCCACGTCCGTCTTCTTCTTAAAGATCCATTTATCTCAATGGCTTGCTGATCAACAGGCAAGTCCACCAAACTCCATGCTTTGTTCTGATACATGGATCCTGTCTCGGATTTCATGGCTTCTAACCATTTGTCGGAATACGGGCCCACCATCGCTTCTCCATAGTTCGTAGGTTCGTTGTTGTCCAACAACATGATATTTAAGACAGGATTACCGTACCACTCAGGAGTAGTACATATCCTTGTCGACCTACGAGGTTCGATAGCAACTTGATCCGAAGCTTCATGATCACTATCATTAACTTCCTATTCAACAGATGTAGGCGCCACAGAAAACATCTTTCTGTGTTGCATCACTTTCTGGTTGAAGTAAAGGTTCGACAACCTCATCAAGTTCTATCTTCCTCCCACTCAATTCTTTCGAGAGAAACTCCTTCTCGAGAAAGGACCCGTTCTTAGCGACAAACAATTTTCCCTCGGATCTGAGATAGAAGGTATACCCAACTGTCACCTTTGGGTATCCTATGAAGATGTGTTTGTCCGCTTTTGGGTTCGAGCTTCTCCGGCTGAAGCCTTAAGCATCACAGCCCCAAACATTAAGAAATGACAATTTTGGTTTCTTGCCAAACCAATGTTCACACGACATCGTTTCAACGGACTTAAATGGTGTCCTATCTAAAGTGAATGCAGTGTCTCTAACGCATATCCTCAAAATGAAAACGGTAGATCGGTAAGAGACATCATAGATTGCACTATATCTCATAAGGTTCGATTACGACGTCCGGACACACCATTACCCTCTGGTGTTCCAGGTGGCTTCAACTGTGAAACAATTCCACAGTGTCTTAAGTGATTGCCAAACTCATAACTCAGAAATTCTCATCGATCAGATCGTAGGAATTTGATCTTCTTGTTATGATGGTTCTTAACTTCACTCTGAAATCGCTTGAACTTTTCAAACGTTTCAGACTTGTGCTTCATTAAGTAAATATACCTATATCTACTCAAATCATCAGTGAAGATGAGAAAATAGCTATATCCACCGCACGCTTCAATTTTCATTGGATCACACGCATCAGAATGTATGATTTCCAACATGTCACTTGCCCGTTTCATTGTACCTGAAAACGGGGTCTTAGTCATCCTACCCATGAGGCATGGCTCGCATGTGTCAAGCGATTCAAAATCAAGTGACTCCAAACATCCATCGACATGGAGTTTCTTCATGCATCTTACGCCAATATGACCTAAGCGGCAGTGCCACAAGAAAGTGGTACTATCATTATTAACTCTAAATCTTTTGGCGTGAACATGCGTATTACGATGATCGAGATTCAATGAACCATTCACATAGGGTGCATGACCATGAAAGGTATTATTCATGTAAACAGAATAACCATTATTCTCTAACTTAAATGAATAACCGTGTTGCAATGAACATGATCTAATCATATTCATGCTCAATGTAGAAACCTGATAACATTTATCTAGGTTCAATACTAATCCCGAGGGCAGATGGAGCGGGCGATGGTGATCTCATCAACTTTGGAAACACTACCAACACACATCGTCAGCTCGCCCTTAGCCAGTCTCCGTTTAGTCCGTAGCTTTTGCTTCAAGTCACCAATAATAGCAACTGAACCGGTATCCAATACCCAGGTGCTACCAGGAGTACTAGTAAGGTACACATTAGTAACACTTATATACTTTATTGAAGTTGCCAGCCTTCCTATCTACCATGCATTTGGGGTAGTTCCGCTACCAGTGACCGTTCCCCTTGCAATAGAAGCACTTAGTCTCGGGTTTGGGTTCAACCTTGGGTTCCTTCACTGGAGCGGCAACTGGTTTGCCATCCATGAAATTTCCCTTCTAGCCCTTGCACTTCTTGAAACCAGTGGTCTTGTTAAACCATCAACACTTGATGCTCCTTCTTGATTTCTACCTTTTGCGGTCTTAAGCACCGCGAACAGCTCCGGGATCAACTCCATCCCTTGCATGTCATAGTTCATCACGAAGATCTTGTAGCTTAGTGATAGTGGCTAGAGAACTCTATCAATCACTATCTTATCTGGAAGTTTTAACTCCCACTTGATTTAAGTGATTGTAGCACCCAGACATTCTGAGCACATGCTCACTAGTTGAGCTATTCTCCTCCATCTTGTTGGCAAAAGAACTTGTCGAAGGTCTCATACCTCTCAATACGGGCATGAGCCTGAAATCCCAATTTCAGCTCTTGGAACATCTCATATGTCTTATGGCGTTTAAAACGTCATTGGAATCCCGATTCTAAGCCGTAAAGTATGGTGCACTAAACTATCAAGTAGTCATCAGGATGTGTCTGTCAGGTGTTCACAACATCCGCAGACGATGTTGTAGGGGTTTGCACATCGAGCGGTGCATCAAAGACGTAAGCCTTCTGTGTAGCAGTGAGGACACTTCTCGGACTACGGACCCAGTCCGCATCATTTCTTACAATATCTTTCAACTTGGTCTTTCTCTAGGAACGTATTGAAACAGGGAGCTACAACGTGAGCTATTTATCGACAACATATTTGCAAAGACAATTTAGACTATTTTCATGATAATTAAGTTCATGTAATCAAATTATTTAATGAACTCCCACTCAGATAGACATCCCTCTAGTCATCTAAGTGAAACATGATCTAAGTCAACTAGGCCGTGTCCGATCATCATGTGAGACGGACTAGTCAACATCGGTGAACATCTCCATGTTGATCGTATCTTCTATACGACTCATGCTCGACCTTTCGGTCTTCCGTGTTCCGAGGCCATGTCTGTACATGCTAGGCTCGTCAAGTCAACCTAAGTGTATTGCGTGTGTAAATCTGGCTTACACCCGTTGTATTCGAATGTTAGAATCTATCACACCCGATCATCACGTGGTGCTTCGAAACAACGAACCTTCGCAATGGTGCACAGTTAGGGGGAACACAATGCTTGAAATTATTGCGAGGGATCATCTTATTTAAGCTACCACCGTTCTAAGCAAATAAGATGTAAAACATGATAAACATCACATGCAATCAAATAGTGACATGATATGGCCAATATCATTTGCTCCTTTTGATCGCCATCTTTGGGGCTCCATGATCATCGTTGTCACCGGCATGACACCATGATCTCCATCATCGTGTCTTCTCGAATTTGTCTCGTCATCTATTACTTCTACTATTATGGCTAACGCTTTAGTAATAAAGTAAAGTAATTACATGACGTTTAAGTTGACACACATGTCATAAACAAATTAAGACAACTCCTATGGCTCCTGCCGGTTGTCATACTCATCGACATGCAAGTCGTGATTCCTATTACAAGAACATGATCAATCTCATACATCACATATATCATTCATCACATACTTTTGGCCATATCACATCACATGGCACATGCTGCATAAACAAGTTAGACGTCCTCTAATTGTTGTTGCAAGTTTTTACGTGGCTGCTATAGGTTTCTAGCAAGAACGTTTCTTACCTACGCCAAAACCACAACGTGATATGCCAATTTCTATTTACCCTTCATAAGGACCCATTTCATCGAATCCATCCGACTAAAGTGGGAGAGACAGACACCCGCTAGCCACCTTATGCAACTAGTGCATGTCAGTCGGTGGAACCAGTCTCACGTAAGCGTACGTGTAAGGTCGGTCCGGGCTGCTTCATCCCACGATGCTGCCGAATCAAGATAAGACTAGTAACGGCAAGTAAATTGATAATATCGACGCCCACAACTGCTTTGTGTTCTACTCGTGCATAGAAACTACGCATAGACCTAGCTCATGATGCCACTATTGGGGATCGTAGCAGAAATTTAAAATTTTCTACGCATCACCAAGATCAATCTATGGAGTAACCTAGCAACGAGGGGAAGGAGAGTGCATCTACATACCCTTGTAGATCGCTAAGCGGAAGCGTTGCAAGAACGCGGATGAAGGAGTCGTACTCGTAGCGATTCAGATCGCGGTTGATTCCGATCTAAGCGCCAAACAACGGCGCCTCCGCGTTCAACACACGTGCAGCCCAGTGACGTCTCCTACGCCTTGATCCAGCAAGGGGAGAAGGAGAGGTTGGGGAAGACTCCATCCAGCAGCAGCACGATGGCATGGTGGTGGTGGAGGAGTGCGGGACTCCAGCAGGGCTTCGCCAAGCACTACGAGAGACGAGGAGGGAGAGGGGTAGGGCTGCGCCAGCAGGGGAAGAACTTCGTGTGTTGGGCTGCCCCTTTGCCTCCACTATATATAGGGGGAGACGGAGGGCTGCGCCCCCACCTAGGGTTCCCACCCCAAGGGGTGCGGCAGCCCTAGATCCCATCTAGGGTGGCGGCCACAAGAGGGAGAGGGGGAGGCGCACCTGGGGTGGGCCTTAGGGTCCATCTGCCCTAGGGTTTGCCCCCCTCCCCTCTAGGAGGCGCCTTGGGCCTTGGTGAGAGGCGCCCCAGCCCACCTAGGGGCTGGTCCCTTCCCACTATTGGCCCATGTAGGCCTCCGGGGCCCGTGGCCCCTCCCGGTGGACCCCCGGACCCCTCCGATGGTCCCGGTACACTACCGGTGATGCCTGGAACACTTCCGGTGGCCAAAACCATACTTCCTATATATCAATCTTTACCTCTGGACCATTTCGGAACTCCTCGTGACGTCCGGGATCTCATCCGAGACTCCGAACAACATTAGGTAACCGCGTACATACTTTCCCTATAACCCTAGCGTCATCGAACCTTAAGTGTGTAGACCCTACGGGTTTGGGAGTCATGCAGACATGGCCGAGACAACTCTCTGGTCAATAACCAATAGCGGGATCTGGATACCCATGTTGGCTCCCACATGCTCCACGATGATCTCATCGGATGAACCACGATGTCAAGGATTCAATCAACCCCGTATACAATTCCCTTTGTCTATCGGTATGATACTTGCCCGAGATTCGATCGTCGGTATCCCGATACCTTGTTCAATCTCATTACCGGCAAGTCTCTTTACTCGTTCCGTAACACATCATCCCGTGATCAACTCCTTGGTCACATTGTGCACATTATGATGATGTCCTACCAAGTGGGCCCAGAGATACCTCTCCGTTTACACGGAGTGACAAATCCCAGTCTCGATTCGTGCCAACCCAACAGACACTTTCAGAGATACCCGTAGTGCACCTTTATAGCCACCCAGTTACGTTGTGACGTTTGGCACACCCAAAGCACTCCTACGGTATCCGGGAGTTGCACAATCTCATGGTCGAAGGAAATGATACTTGACATTAGAAAAGCTTTAGCATACGAACTACACGATCTTTGTGCTAGGCTTAGGATTGGGTCTTGTCCATCACATCATTCTCCTAATGATGTGATCCCGTTATCAACGACATCCAATGTCCTTGGTCAGGAAACCGTAACCATCTATTGATCAACGAGCTAGTCAACTAGAGGCTTACCAGGGACATGGTGTTGTCTATGTATCCACACATGTATCTGAGTTTCCTATCAATACAATTCTAGCATGGATAATAAACGATTATTATGAACAATGAAATATAATATAATATAATAATAACTAATTTATTATTGCCTCTAGGGCATATTTCCAACACGCGAGCCATGGACATAGCACTATGGGTGGAATAGAATATGATGATAGGGGTTATGTGGAGAAGACAAAAAGGAGAAAGTCTCACATCAATGAGGCTAATCAATGGGCTATGGACATGCCCATCGATTGATGTTAATGCAAGGAGTAGGGATTGCCATGCAATGGATGCACTAGAGCTATTAATGTATGAAAGCTCAACAAAAGAAACTAAGTGGGTGTGCATCCAACTTGCTTGCTCACGAAGACCTAGGGCACTTGAGGAGGCCCATTGTTGGAATATACAAGCCAAGTTCTATAATGAAAAATTCCCACTAGTATATGAAAGTGACAAAACAAGAGACTCTCTATCATGAAGATCATGGTGCTACTTTGAAGCACAAGTGTAGCAAAGGATAATAGCATTGTCCCTTCTCTCTTTTTCTCTCATTTTCACCTTTTTCATATGTTTGGGCCTTCTCTTTTTTATGGCATTTCTCCTTTTTTGGGGCCTTCTCTTTTTTATGGACTTTCTCTTTTTTTTTCTTTTTTATTCCTCATTTGGGACTATGCTCTAGAAAATGATTATCATCACACTTCTATTTATTTACAACTCAATGATTACAACTCGATACTAGAACGAGATATGACTGTATATGAATGCCTCTGGCGGTGTACTGGGATTACAATGATGCATGAGTGACATGTATGAAAGAATTATGAACGGTGGCTTTGCCACAAATACTATGTCAACTACATGATCATGCTAAGCAATATGACAATGATGATGCGTGTCATAATAAATGGGACGGTGGAAAGTTGCATGGCAATATATCTCGGAATGGCTATGGAAATGCCATAATAGGTAGGTATGGTGGCTGTTTTGAGGAAGATATAAGGAGGTTTATGTCTGATAGAGCGTATCATATCACGGGGTTTGGATGCACCGGCTAAGTTTGCACCAATTCTCAATGTGAGAAAGGGCAATGCACGGTACTGAAGAGGCTAGCAAGGATGGAAGGGTGAGAGTGCGTATAATCCATGGACTCAACATTAGTCATAAAGAACTCACATACTTATTACAAAAATCTACAAGTCATCAAAAACCTCGGCACTACGCGCATGCTCCTAGGGGGATAGATTGGTAGGAAAAGACCATCTCTCGTCCCCGACCGCCACTCATAAGGAAGACAATCAAATAACACCTCATGTTTCAAATTTGTTACATAACGTTTACCATACGTGCATGCTAAGGGACTTGGAAACTTCAACACAAGCATTTCTCAATTTCACAACTACTCAACTAGCACGACTTTGATATTATTACCTCCATATCAAAACAATAATGAAGTATCAAACTTCTCTTAGTATTCAATGCACTTATAAGAAAATTTTACTAATCTTGAATACCTAGCATATTAGGATTTTAAGAAAATTACCATGCTATTTAGACTCTCAAAATAATCTAAGTGAAGCATGAGAGATCAATAGTTTCTATAAAACAAATCCACCATAGTGCTATAAAAGGATATAAGTGAAGCACTAGAGCAAATGACAAACTACTCCGAAAGATATAAGTGAAGCTCAATGAGTAGTTGAACAATTATGCAACTATGTGAAGACTCTATAACATTTAATAATTTCATATATTGGTATTTTATTCAAACATCAAGCAAAACTAAATAAAATAAAATTACTCTCCAAGCGAAACACATATCATGTGGCGAATAAAAATATAGCTCCAAGTAAAGTTACCGATGAACGAAGACGAAAGAGGGGATGCCTTCCGGATCATCCCCAAGCTTAGGATATTGGTTGTCCTTGAATATTTCCTTGGGGTGCCTTGGGAATCCCCAAGCTTAGGCTCTTGCCACTCCTTATTCCATAGTCCATCGAATCCTTACCCAAAACTTGAAAACTTCACAACACAAAACTTAACAGAAAACTCGTAAGCTCCGTTAGTATAAGAAAATAAATCACCACTTAGGTACTGTAATGAACTCATTCTTAATTTATATTGGTGTTAAAACTACTGTATTCCAATTTATCTATGGTTCATTCCCTCCGATACTACTCATAGATTCATCAAAATAAGTAAACAACACATTGAAAACAGAATCTGTCAAAAAACAGAACAGTCTGTAGTAATCTGGATCAAACGTATACTTCTGGAACTCATAAAATTCTCAAATAAATTTCTGGACGTGAGGAATTTATATATTAATCATCTGCAAAAATAATTAACTAAATAGCATTTTCCAAATAAAAATGGCAGCATTCTCGTGGGCGCTAAAGTTTCTGTTTTTTACAGCAAGATCAACAAGACTTTCCCCAAGTATTCACAATGGTTCTACTTGGCACAACACTAATTAAAACATAAAAACTCAATCATAACAGAGGCTAGATAAATTGTTTATTACTAAACAGGAGCAAAAATCAAGAAACAAAAACAAAATTGGGTTGCCTCCCAACAAGCGCTATCGTTTAATGCCCCTAGCTAGGCATGATGATTTCAATGGTGCTCACATAAAAGATAAGAATTGAAACATAAAGAGAACATCACGAAGAATATTACTAGAACATTTAAGTCTAACCCACTTCCTATGCATAGGGATTTCGTGAGCAAACAACTTGTGGGAATAAAAATCAACTTGCATAGGAAGGTAAAGCAAGCAAAACTTCAAAATTTTAACCACATAGAGAGAAAACTTGATATCATTGCAATTCCTACAAGCATATATTCCTCCCTCATAATAATTTTCAGTACCATCATGAATGAATTCAACAATATAACCATCACATAGAGCATTCGTTTCATGATCTACCAGCATAGAAATTTTATTACTCTCCATAGAAGCAAAATTCTTCTCATTCGGAATAGTGGGAGTATCATAATTGACTCGAATACTATAAATTGTTTCCACATTAAAAGAGTAATGTTCAGAAAAAGGGTAATCATAATCATGACAAGTTTTATAAATATAATCATCACTACTTTTTATAGCATAAGTGTCATCACAATAATCATCATAAGTAGCAACTTTGTTCTCATCATAATCAATTGAAACCTCTTCCAAGATTGTGGAATCATTACTAAATAAAGTCATGACCTCTCCAAATCCACTTTCAACAATATAATCATGATAAGTAGGAGGCATGCTATCATCATTATAAATTTGCATATCAAAACTTGGGAGACTAAAAATATCATATTCATTAGATGTAGCATCCCCAAGCTTGGGACAAACATTAATTGGAGCAAATATATTCTCAAAAACATCATCTTCATCAAACATAGCATCCCCAAGCTTTGGCCTTTTCATATCATAAGCATAATCACTCTCATCGTCAATAGTATGGATAGCACCGATAGTATATCAATTATAATCATCACAATGAGTAATAGGAGCAACATTACTTGGGAGAGATACCTTTCTACCTTTGCTTCTTCGTCTTTTCTTTTTCTTCTTCACATCATGTGTGTGTTTAATCTTCTTTTTGGAGCTCCTTACTAATGAGATTGGTTTAATAGAAGGCTCCTCCTCATTACCTGATTCATCAAAGAAATAATAGGAGGATATTGGGAAGTCTCTTCCCTTTCATTAGTATTCTCTTCATCCTCTATTTGTTTTCTTTTCTTTATGTAATTGGCAATATAAGGGTTTTCAATGCAATTCACCGCACAATACATATAAATTTCCTCTAGATTAAAATCAAGAAATTTATCGAGATTAAATTTTGGAATACCCTCAGTTATATGTTTCATTTCTTCATAACCGAAAAGAAGACTAAGCTCTTTATGATGCTCAAGGGTAATCAAGTTATCAGAATTTTTGGACACGACTTGATCATAAAACAAATAACATTGGAGCTTTAAATGACCATGTTCATTGCAAAGTTCACAAGGATGGCGATAAATATTGAATCTTTCAGCACAAACATCTAGCCTTTCTTGCAACAATTTAGTTTTAAATGCTTATGCCTCTTGCAATATCTATCTTCTCTATTTGGTGTGTACTTGCAAACCCAATGCACTCCACAAAAATTGACATGTTTATAGGAGACATTTTCATCATAACTAGTGCAATCATCATTAGTACTATGGATATTCAAGGAGTTCATACTAACAACATTGCAATCATGCTCAGCATTCAAATATTTAGTGCGAAACATTTTAATGCATTCTTCTTCTAACACTTTGGCACAATTTTCCTTTCAATCATACTCACGAAAGATATTAAAAAGATGAAGCGTATGAGGCAAACTCAATTCCATATTTTTGTAGTTTTCTTTTATAAACTAAACTAGTGCTAAAAAAAGAAACAAAAAGATTTGATTCCACTCACCTCCCTGGCAACGGCGCCAGAAAAGAGCTTGATTTCTACTACACAACCTTCTTCTTGTAGACATTGTTGGGCCTGCAAGTGCAGAGGTTTGTAGAACAATAGCAAATTTCCCTCAAGTGGATGACCTAAGGTTTATCAATCCGTAGGAGGCGTAGGATGAAGATGGTCTCTCTCAAGCAACCCTGCAACCAAATAACAAAGAGTCTCTTGTGTCCCCAACACACCCAATACAATGGTAAATTGTATAGGTGCACTAGTTCGGCGAAGAGATGGTGATACAAGTGGTATATGGATAGTAGATATGGCTATTTGTAATCTGAAAATACAAAAACAGCAAGGTAACCAATGATAAAAGTGAGCGTAAACGGTATTGCAATGCGTTGAAACAAGGCCTAGGGTTCATACTTTCGCTAGTGAAAGTTCCCTCAACAATACTAACATAATTGGATCACATAACTATCCCTCAAAATGCAACAAAGAGTCACTCCAAAGTCACTAATAGCGGAGAACGAACGAAGAGATTATGGTAGGGTACGAAACCACCTCAAAGTTATTCTTTCCAATCAATCCGTTGGGCTATTCCTATAAGTGTCACAAACAACCCTCAAAGAGTGCCCTAATGTCACCTTAAGAAACAAATCAACCAAAACCCTAATGTCACCTAGATACTCCAATGTCACCTCAAGTATCCATGGGTATGATTATACGATATGCATCACACTATCTTAGATTCATCTATTCAACCAACACATAGGACCTCAAAGAGTTCCCCAAAGTTTCTACCGGAGAGTCAAGACGAAAACGTGTGCCAACCCCTATGCATAGGTTCATGGGAGGAACCCGCAAGTTGATCACCAAAACATACATCAAGTGGATCAATAGAATACCCCATTGTTACCACGGGTATCCCACGCAAGACATACATCAAGTGTTCTCAAATCCTTAAAGACTCAATCTGATAAGACAACTTCAAAGGGAAAACTCAATCCATTACAAGAGAGTAGAGGGGGAGAAACATCATAGGATACAAATATAATAGCAAAGCTCGCGATACATCAAGATCATATCATCTCAAGAACACGAGAGAGAGAGAGAGAGAGAGAGAGAGATCAAACACATAGCTACTGGTACATACCCTCAGCCCCGAGGGAGAACTACTCCCTCCTCGTCATGGAGAGCACCGGGATGATGAAGATGGCCACCGGAGAGGTATTGCCCCCTCCGGCAGGGTGCTGGAACGTGTCTAGATTGGTTTTCGGTGGCTACGGAGGCTTCTGGCGGAGAAACTCCCGATCTATTGTGCTATCGGATGTTTTTAGGGTATATGGATATATATAGGCGGAAGAAATACGTCAGGGGGGCCACGAGGGTGGAGGGCACGCCCAGGGGGGTGGACGCGCCCCCCTGCCTCGTGGCCTCCTCGTAGATCCCCTTACGTGCAATGTGAGTCTTATGGGCTTCTTTAGATCCAAAAAATAAGTTTTGTGAAGTTTCAGGTCAATTGGACTCTGTTTGGTTTTCTTTTCTGCGATATTCAAAAACAAGGTAAAAACAGAAACTGGCACTGGGCTCTGGGTTAATAGGCTAGTCCCAAAAATAATATAAAAGTGTATAATAAAGCCCATAAACATCCAGAACAGTAGATAATATAGCATGGAGAAATAAAAAATTATAGATACCTTGGAGAAGTATCATGCCTCTACTTGACTAGCTCGCTGAATCAAAGATGGTTAAGTTTCCTAGCCATAGACATGAGCTGTCATTTGATTAATGGGGTCACATCATTAGAGAATGATGTGATTGACTTGACCCATTCCTTTAGCATAGCACTTGATCGTTTAGTTTGTTGCTATTGCTTTCTCCATGACTTATACATGTTCCTATGACTATGAGATTATGCAACTCCCGTTTACCAGAGGAACACTTTGTGCGCTACCAAACGTCACAACGTAACTGGGTGATTATAAAGGTGCTCTACAGGTGTCTCCAAAGGTACTTGTTGGGTTGGCGTATTTCGAGATTAGGATTTGTCACTCCGATTGTCGGAGAGGTATCTCTGGGCCCTCTCGGCAATGCACATCACTTAAGGCTTGCAGGCATTGCAACTAATGAGTTAGTTGCGGGATGATGTATTACGGAACAAGTAAAGAGACTTGTCGGTAACGAGATTGAACTAGGTATTAAGATATCGACGATCAAATCTCGGGCAAGTAACATACCGATGACAAAGGGAACAATGTATGTTGTTATGCGTTCTGACGGATAAAGATCTTTGTAGAATATGTAGGAGCCAATATGGGCATCCAGGTCCCACTATTGGTTATTGACGAGGTATCTCGGTCATGTCTACATAGTTCTCGAACCCGTAGGGTCCGCACGCTTAACGTTTGTTGACGATATAGTACTATGAGTTATGTATGTTGGTGACTGAATGTTGTTCGGAGTTCCGGATAAGATCACGGACATGACGAGGAACTCCGGAATGGTCTGGAGATAAAGATTGATATGTGGGATAATAGTGTTTGGACTCCGGAAGGGTTCCGGAATTCACCGGAAGGGGTTCTAGATGTTTCCGGAAATGTTTGGGTACGAGAACACTTTATTTGGGCCAAAGGGGAAAGCCCACAAGGTTTTTGGAATGTGCAAAAGGAAGTTTTGCACAGTCCAGGGGCCAGACGCTAGGGTCCCTGGCGTCTGGGTCCAGATGCCGGAACCCTGGCGTCTGGCCCTGGAGTCAGAGAAGGACTCTTGCCTTTCGGGTGAAACCGACTTTGTGGAGGATTTTACTCCAATTTTCGACCCCAAGGCTCAAGATATAAATAGAGGGGTAGGGCTAGCACCCAAGACAGATCAAGAAACACCAAGCCATGTGCCGGCAACCCGTCCCCTCTAGTTTATCCTCCGTCATAGTTTTCGTAGTTGAGGGAGTCCTGGATTAGGGGGTGTCCGGATGGCCGGACTATACCTTCAACCGGACTCCTGGACTATACCTTCAGCCGGACTCCTGGACTATGAAGATACAAGATTGAAGACTTCGTCCCGTGTCCGGAAGGGACTTTCCTTGGTGTCAAAGGCAAGCTTGGCGATATGGATATGTAGATCTCCTACCATTGTAACCGACTTTGTGTAACCCTAACCCTCTCTGGTGTCTATATAAATCGGAGGGTTTTAGTCCGTAGGACAACATACAGAACAACAATCATACCATAGGCTAGCTTCTAGGGTTTAGCCTCTCCGATCTCGTGGTAGATCTACTCTTGTACTACCCATATCATCAATATTAATCAAGAATGACGTAGGGTTTTACCTCCATCAAGAGGGCCCGAACCTGGGTAAAACTTCGTGTCCCTTGCCTCCTGTTACCATTCGGCCTAGACGCACAGTTTGGGAACCCCTACCCGAGATCCGCCGGTTTTGACACCGACATTGGTGCTTTCATTGAGAGTTCCTCTATGTCGTCGCCGTTAGGCTTGAGGGATCCTACGATCATCTATAGTGATGCAGTCCAGGGAGAGACCTTCCTCCCCAGACAGATCTTCGTCTTCGGCAGCTTCGCACTGCGGGACAATTCACTTGGCCATATAGAGCAGATCGAAAGCTATTCCCCTGGCCGTTAGGTCAGATTTGGAAGTTTAAACTACACGGCTGACATCCGCGGGGACTTGATCTTCGACGGATTCGAGCCACTGCCGAGCGCGCCGCACTGTCACGACGAGCATGATCTAGCTCTGCCGCCGAACAGTGCCCTGGAGGCCGCACCCGCATCGGCTTCGACCCTTAATTCGGAGCCAACTGCGCCGATCGAGGATGTGTGGTTGGACGCTGCTTCGGGGTCTGCGATCCCAATGGCGATCGAGCCGAACACCAGCCCCGCACTCCGCGAGACTCATGACTCCAAAGAGCCGGACTCCTCTCCGGACTCCAAACCCTCCGCGCCCCTGCCGATCGAATCCGATTGGGCGCCGATCATGGAGTTTACTACCGCGGGCATCTTTCAGCACTCGCCTTTCGGCGATATTTTGAAGACACTAAAGTCTCTCTCTTTATCAGGAGAGCCCTGGACGGACTACGGTTAGCAAGGTTGGGATACAGACGATAAGAAATTCAAAGCCCACCCACCACCCACTTTGTAGCCACTGTCGACGATTTAACCAACATGCTCGACTTCGACTCCGAAGACATCGACGGTATGGACACCGATGAAAGAGACGATGAAGAACCAGCGCCTATTGGGCCCTCGAAAGCCACCTCGTCATATGACGTATACATGGTGGACGCACCAAAAGATGACGACGGGGAGCGGAAGGACGCACCGAAGGCTTGTTCCCTCGAGAAGCAGTCAAAGCGGCGACGCAAGTGCCGCCCCAAATCCCACCTCGACAGAAATAACGATCACACAGACCCAGCGCTGGAGCAGGGTGAACCGCTGCCGGATAACGGCAATCCGGATAATCAAACTGAACAAACAAATTCTATCAAGGATAATGGTCCGGACAACATAACGCCGGACAGGCACCCGGAGCAGTAGAATGCCCGTAAAAGGCTTGTTGCCACCGCGAGGAGTCTTAAAAAGCAGAAGCAAGGGCTCAAGGCTCCGCAAGACACACTACAAATCAGATGGAGTAAAATACTCAACAAAATAGCGAGGTACGGTGACAATCGCCCCTCCAAGAGCTACCCTAAGCGGAAGCTGCTACCTGAATTCGATGAGGAGGCCTCAGACCCCCCACAACCAAATATCAAAGCAGCCACCTGGCCGGATAGACGACCCCTCTACCAACACAGAGCGGCATACAACGCCACTCACAATACAACACGCGACCCATGTGAGGGCTCGCACCCAAAGGACGGCGCAACAAGATCCATCTATGGACCACGCAAGCGCGCCCCAGCATACAATGCAACACAACAAACATCCGAACAACGTGGTACACCCAGCTACAGGGGTGCCGCACACCCCATATGTTTCACCGATGAGGTGCTGGACCACGAATTTCCAGAGGGATTCAAACCTGTAAACATAGAGACATATGACGGAACAACAGACCCTGGGGTCTGGATTGAGGACTACATCCTTCATATCCATATGGCTCGAGGAGATGATCTCCGCGCCATCAAGTACTTACCCCTCAAGCTCAAAGGGCCAGCTCGTCATTGGCTTAAAGGCCTCCCCGAAAGCTCCATTGGAAGTTGGGAAGAGCTCGAAGACGCCTTTCGGGCAAATTTTCAAGGGACTTATGTCCGACCTCCGGATGCGGACGATTTGAGTCATATAACTCAACAGCCCGGAGAGTCAGCCTGAAAGCTTTGGAACAGGTTTCTTACTAAAAAGAACCAGATTGTTGACTGTCCGGACGCCGAAGCCTTGGCAGCTTTTAAGCATAGCGTCCGTGACGAATGGCTCGCTAGACACCTCAGCCAAAATAAGCCGAGAACGATGGCTGCATTAACAAGCCTCATGACCCGCTTTTGCGCGGGTGAGGACAGCTGGCTAGTCAGATGCAGCACCAGCGACCCTAGTACATCTGAAGTTAGAGATGGAAACGGGAAATCGCGGCGCAACAACAATAACAAACACCGGAATAAATAAGACAGCACAAAGGGCACGGCAGTAAACGCCGGATTCAAAAGCTCTCGGCCAGTTCAAAAGCTGCCCTCTAAAGGCACCAGGGATGAACTGTCCAGCCTCAACAAAATTCTGGACCAAGTATGTCAGATCCATAGTACCCCTGGTAAACCTGCTAATCATACCCACAGAGAATGTTGGGTCTTCAAGCAGTCCGGCAAGCTCAACGCCGTACACAAGGGGGAGGATACACCAAGTGAAGACGAGGACGAGCCTCCCAAGCAAGACACTGGGGAACAAAAGAAATTTCCACCAGAATTCAAAACAGTAAACGTGTTACACGTGATCAAGGAAAAAAACAACGCGACACTCCCAGGAAAATATACCCAAGTGCCTGTCACCGCGAAGTCCTGCCACTGGTCGTCTCAACCGATCACTTTCGACCATCGCGATTACTCAGCAAGTATCCGAAGCGCAGGATGGGCTGCCCTGGTGTTAGACCCAGTAATTGGCGGATATCACTTCACACGAGTCTTGATGGACGGTGGCCTCAATCTAAACCTAATATATCAGGATACAATCCGCGGTATGGGGTTAGACCCAACAAAAATTCGCCATAGCAATACTACCTTTAAAGGAGTAACGCCAAGCCCAGGGCTCGTTGTACGGGCTCCCTCCTACTACAAGTTATATTCGGCTCCCCCGATAACTTCTGTCGCGAGCATTTAACCTTCCACATCGCTCCGTTCCAAAGTGGCTATCAAGCACTGCTCGGACGCGAAGCTTTCGCTCGCTTTAATGCAATACCACACTACGCCTCCCTCACACACAAGATGCCCGGTCCACGTGGCATCATTTCAGTGAACGGAAATATCAGGCGATCTTTGCGCGCCGAAGAGAGTGCGGCAGCCTTGGCAGCCGCACACTAAAGGCGCCCGGACCAGCGAAAGCATCCAATAGGTCGTCAAGACCTCAGACACAACTAATCAAGTCCGGCGCCGCTATTTATACCGAACAAATGGTCACACCCCTATTTGTTAATACAAGGGGCTCAACGCGTGCAGACAAGTGGCAATTTTTTCTCATCTTGAATTATACATGGTTTCTTTAAAAACTATCTTTTTGCACGACAACTTTTTCACCTAAATTCCTCTCTTTTACAGATGATCATCGTGCTACACCCGTCCAGGATACGGCACAACTGAGACACAGGCGCAGACGTGCAGCAGGGACCCGCTCCAAGGATTCTTTTTAGATTAAGACCCTGCATAAACATTTTTTACTGTCTCTTGTTGATACATATCCACCGTTGAGAAGGATGCTGACGTCTTGGCATGTGTCCACACCAGAACAATGCATGTACCTGGACACAAGGGGCTTCTTACAAAGGCCATTATTTAGGCCCGGTTTATACCACAAAGATCGAATACCTTAGGGAGTGTTCGGCGTCGCGAGTTTGGGCCTATATGCATCAGCTCCGAATCATTGTCTTTGGTCAAATGTTGGGTTTGCCCGACTCCTGTGTTTTGGTGCCTTACGTTCCGCTTTACCGGCTAAGGTAGCACTAGGAGAACTACTGCGATTGTGCCCTGGTTCATCCGGACGAGCACCTCACTAGAGAAAGCCGAAAACTGACTGTCATGATATAGCGTGAGACTGGTCAACCACTCGATGACCTGTTGGAATGTTAGAATTCCTCCGCCTTAAGGAAGGGCTGTTTTCCAGCCAGGCATGTACGCACCCCAGGATCGGGAGAGTGCGGAGCCACCAGGGGCTATCTAGCAGCCCCACTGTCAAACTCCTATGGCTAAGTGAAAGTGTTAAAGCATTATAGTCCGGTTGCCTCGCTCGCTCCACTATCACCTCCTTAATAGGACCAAGACGTTGGGTTAAGTGTGAACGCATGTTTTTTGCGAGCACCTCTGCATTATATGCGTGGGGGTCAAAGCCGACGGCTGCAATCTTTCAGGTTATACACATGTATACATAAACGGCCGCCCAGGAGGCATCATATTACTTTCAGGCAAAAGTATAAAAATAGCCTTATAAAAATTTATAAAAGCATTTCGCTTACAATGAGATTACATGTCACTCAAACATAATATTTTTTGAGCACTGGGTCTCTATCAAACGAGCACCCTCAAGAACTTCTTCAAAGTAGTGCTCAGCAGCCATTCGACCTATGGCCGAATCCCGCGCTGCAACAGTGGTAGCATCCATCTCCGCCCAGTATGCTTTAACACGGGCAAAGGCCATCCGTGAGCCCTCTATGCACGCCGACCTCTTCATCGCATTAATGCGCGGCACCACGTCAAAGAACTGCTACACCAAGATGAAATAGCTGTTCGGTTTTGGCCTTTCCGGCCATAGCTGATCCACAACAGACCTCATGGCGAGTCCGGACAACCTATTCAGTTCGTCCCATTCGGCTAATTGGTCAGTCAATGAAAGCGGACTCTCGGGAGAATGGAATTGTGTCCAAAACAGCTGGTCCACTTCATGGTCTGTCTGACCCTGGAAGTACTTGGCCGCATCGGCAGCGCTTGCCGCCAAATCCATATACACATTCTCCGAACGGCACAGCCGATCCAGAGAGGCATACCGTGGATCTCCAAACTTCCTCCGCAACATAAAGGATTTCCCAGCTACAATATCCCCGGCTTCTCGCAGCTCCTCCTTCTTCGCCCTCATAGAAGAGCGGATGTCTTTTCTCGTCGCAGCAGCCTTCTCAAGGTCCGATGCCTTCGCTAGGTTTTCCTTTTCAAGAACCCGGCAACAGTCGGTGGCGGCTTTTAATTCTATGGCCATCTTGGCCATCTTATCTCGGCTCTCGCCATGCGCGGCCTTCTCGGCTTTCAACTCTTCGGCCGCCTTCAAAGCAGCCGCATTACCAAACCGCGCTTGTTCCTTGGCTCGGGCAAGTTCTGCCCGCAAGGCTTCAACAGTGGCAGCTCCATCTATAGTCACAACATATTAAAGATACTGGCATCATGCTGCTCTTACTATGTGGCGTTTACCAGATAATGACACTTACCCTGTGCCTCGTCAAGCCTTTTGTTAACAAGCTCGATGTCGGCGTCTGCCGCATCCAACTGTCGTTTTAAATGGGCAAACTCGCTAGTCCGGCCAGCCACCGGAGCTTCCATCACCTGCACATAGAGGCAGTATGGTTATTACCTAGGAATATGATCCTCTGTTCGTCGTTGTTTCCGACGACCACCAAAGTCTCAGGGGCTATTATCTACACAGGTAACACCTAGCATGTGCAGGACTATCATACATTATTTTACGTACCTCAAAGCCTGCCAGTAGACTCATAAAAGCTTCATGCAATCCGCTTTTGGCGGACGAGATTCTCTCCATCACCGTATTCATCAGCACACGGTGTTCATCCGAGATGGCCGCTCGCCCCACCAACTCCCTCAGAACATCCAATCGCACACCAAACGGTGCCGGACACTTTTGTCCGCTCTCTTCAGGAGCCGGACACTGGGAGCTTCGGGGGTCAATGGGATTATCTTCTGGCCTCACCGGACCCGAAGAGGCCCTTCACGACGACACTTCGGGGTCGCCCGCTTTCGGAGCGGAGGAGTCCGGAGGAGGCATTTCGCTCTCCATCATCTCTGGAAGAAGATCCCCCGAAGACGAGCTCATTTGAGAGGGGTTAAGGCCCGAACTGCAAAGATATATGCGGTGGTTATTTTCTCAGAAGAAAAAGATGGCATACCTATACTATTAAAGTATTTCGGGTCACTTATGACTCGCTAGAGAATTGATCCCCCCCGCGGACTTTGTGCGGCAAAAGCACCCCCCAAGGTAGGACCCCCTATGGGAGACTTCTTCTCCCGTTTGGAAGCTTCGGCTTCCGAATCCCCGGGCGCAGTCCTTTTCCTCCTCCGGTCGTCTTCCTTCATGGAGACGCTCGCTCCCTCGGTTAGAATGGGCAGTGTTGGGGGCCCGTGTCCGCCCGTATTATCCTCCCCAGTATCTTCCTTCAAGGTCTATGGGCAAGGTGCGACCTTGAGCATCTTTTCCAATACCGGATTGTCCAAACCCTCAGGGAGGGGGGCCGAACACCGAATCAACTTTGCCTTTGTTAGCCAGTCCTGGTCAAAAAGCGAACTCTCAGAAATAACTTCGTAACAAATGAGAGATAGTATGTTCGGCTGGAAGATTCCTTACCTGTTGGGCAGCGCGGTTACTGCTCAGGCCCACGTCCTCGGTGATTTCCGGACACTCTACCTGAGGTCTGAAGAATGACTTGTACATCTCCTCGTGCGTCAGGCCGAGGAAATTTTGAATGACACGCGGTCCCTCGGGATTGAACTCCCACAAGCGAAGGGGTCGGCGTTTGCAAGGCTGGACTTGACGAACCAGCATAACTTGTATTACCGCAACCAAACTAAAATCTCCATTGAAGAGATCTCGAATGCGGCTTTGCAGTATAGGCACATCCTTGGCTGGACCCCAGCTCAGACCTCTGCTGATCCATGACATCATCTATGGTGGAGGGCTCGAGCGGAAAACAGGGGCGGCCGCCCACTTGGCACTTCTAGGAGCCGTGATGTAGAACCACTCCTGTTGCCACAATTCAGACACCTCTGGAATGGAACCTTTGGTCCATGGAGCTCCCGTCATCTTGCATATTGAGGCACCTCCACACGCTGCATGTTGCCCCTCGATCATCTTCGGCTTTACCTCAAAGGTCTTGAGCCACAGGCCAAAGTGAGGGGTAACCCGGAGGAAGGCCTCACACACGACGATAAATGTCGTGATATGAAGAAAGGAGTCTGGAGCTAGATCATGGAAATCTAGCCCGTAATAAAACATCAAACCCCTGACGAAAGGATCCAGAGCAAGGCCTAGACCTCGGAGGAAGTGGGAGACGAACACGACGTTCTCGTTGGGTTCGGGGGAGGGGACAGCCTTCCCTCGGGCAGGTAGCCGATGCAAAACCTCGGCGGTCAGATATCTGGCCTCCCTCAACTTTTTGATGTCTTCTTCCGTGATGGAGGAAGGCACCCATCGGTCTTGAACGCTAGATCCGGACATGATTGAAGGTTCGGAGCACCTGACCTGAACTTTGGGTGTCTGAGCTTGAGGTGGGGGAAGGATTCGATTGAGCACGGGAGGGAAAGAAGTAAAAGCCTTGTCCCTTTATAAAGAGGGTGAATATCAAGCGTACTCTCCGTGGCCGTTTGGACTTGCCTATAGTCTAGGAGTCCTACAAGCGGTTGGATTACCCACACCCGTATTGATGAGAATCCCGGAATAAGGGGACACGATCTCTCTTTAACAAGACATGCCAAGGAAACCGCCTCACATGACACGCTGAGGTGGGACAATAAAACGATTCGAATAAAGGCTTAGCCGTGGTGCGTCACACTACGGAATACGTCAGCAGATTAGATTTGTGTAAATATTATTCTCTCTATGGCAATATGTGGAAACTTATTTTGCAGAGCCGGACACTATCTTTGTGTTCCAAATCTTCTATGAAGTACTTGGAGGAGGAACCCGCC
The DNA here is from genome assembly GCF_002162155.2 of Triticum dicoccoides. NCBI lineage: Eukaryota > Viridiplantae > Streptophyta > Magnoliopsida > Poales > Poaceae > Triticum > Triticum dicoccoides. The sequence continues at coordinate 289,555,237 of NC_041392.1, forward strand.
TTGCAATGCCAAAGACAATCTGCGCGTCGGACTCGTCGTCATTGAAGCCTGGTTCAGGGGCTACTGAGGGAGCCCTGGATTAGGGGGTGTCCGGATGGCCAGACTATACCTTCAGCCGGACTCCTGGACTATACCTTCAGCCGGACTCCTGGACTATGAAGATACAAGATTGAAGACTTCGTCCCGTGTCCGGAAGGGACTTTCCTTGGCGTGGAAGGAAAGCTTGGCGATACGGATATGTAGATCTCCTACCATTGTAACCGACTTTGTGTAACCCTAACCCTCTCCGGTGTCTATATAAACCGGAGGGTTTTAGTCCGTAGGACAACATACAGAACAACAATCATACCATAGGCTAGCTTCTAGGGTTTAGCCTCTCCGATCTCGTGGTAGATCTACTCTTGTACTACCCATATCATCAATATTAATCAAGCAGGACGTAGGGTTTTACCTCCATCAAGAGGGCCCGAACCTAGGTAAAACTTCGTGTCCCTTGCCTCCTGTTACCATCCGGCCTAGACGCAGAGTTCGGGACCCCCTACCCGAGATCCGCCGGTTTTGACACCGACAGTAGTGCTTAGGTGAAGCCCTGCGGAGATTGTTCTTCACCAACACCGTCACCACACAATCGTGCTGCCGGAACTCATCTACTACTTCGCCCCTCTTGCTGGATCAAGAAGGTGAGGATGTCACCGAGCCGAACGTGTGCAGAACTCGGAGGTGCTGTGCTTTCGGTACTTGGATCGGTCGGATCGTGAAGACGTACGACTACATCAACCGCGTTGATATAACGCTTCCGTGAACGGTCTACGAGGGTATGTAGACAACACTCTCCCCTCTCGTTGCTATGCATCACCATGATCCTGCGTGTGCGTAGGAATTTTTTTGAAATTACTACGTTCCCCAACAGTTTCATCGTCATGCATGGCAGTGGAATGTACAAGATATAGACCACATCCAGTACACTACAATGTATGCCTACCTTTGTTTCAATATCTACAAGGGTTGGATGAAGAGCAAGAGCCAAGCGTGCGGTTCAAGCAAAGAAGTATATGCCAAGAGGAAGAGCGACAAGGACGAAGTCGAGCACATGGACGAGGATTCCGAGTAAGGTGGCAGTGTCATTGCTCATGGTGGTTCTAATGTAGTGTCTACCACATTAGTTCCTTAGTTTAATTTGAGGGGTGTGTTGTGCTGAGGCCCTAGCAGAACTATGTTATGTTCCTTCTTGTTACTTTAACTCTTAAGTATGTACATACTAGTATTTTTTACAGTTCATCTTTTAGTAGGTATAGTACTACCACTTGTTTCTTCACATTATATATGGCCAACATCATATAGCCAGCAGTTTAGTTGTCAAAGAATTTCAGGGTGCTTAGTTCTATTTGAGGGGTGTGTTGTGCTGGACACCATTATTGTGACTAAAATATCTTTTGCCATGTTATAATGACATAAATACCTATGGACCAACATGCCAGCTCTCCCTCTATCTCACTACAGTACAATAAAATGTGGGACCTACTTGATCCCAATAGCGTTCTTATTTTCCTGTAAAATTATTTGCTTGGTTACTCCTGACAAGCGGAGCCACACTTATCATTGTGAGAATTGGCTTATTTTTTTCATATAACATGGTCAACGGGTTTGATGTGAAAATAACAATGTCTAATGGCATTTTGAGCAAACATCTAATGGAACGATGGCATATTCGATATATCTAATTGCATTTTTGAGTAAGCATCTCACGGATCGATGGCATTTTTGAGTAGTTGTAACTTCTAATGGAAAAACTGAGTAGTGATACACAACTAGTGGCATAAATAATAAGAACCCAAGAATTAAATAGGTAAGCTAATTTCTTTAATAGAATTTAGCACCCCATTTAAGCATGTACTAGCTTTTTTAATAGTAATATATGCATAATTTGGCAATGAGCGCTTTCTACATGTACCACCTTTTTTCTTTAATTCCATCTTGTTAGTTTTGCTCCATGGCGCAATCCATCGATACTACTACTGTACAAAAGTATACATTCTTTGAAAGGCTAGAGGGCGGGGCTGTCTCGCTTGGTCGGTTTCACGAGAGGCGAGGGCCTTTGTAATTTGACAGATCATTACTGCTGGAAGGAGGGGCCTTGTGATTTGATTGCTTGTATAAATGTTGCCAACGACCTAAGGAGGAGCAAAGAACCGTGCGGTATACTCAAGTTTTCCACTGGAGTACTAGTACGACGAAGGAGCACGAAACACGACAACCCAGTGCCATATGGCGATAAAAATGATCTAATTTTGCTAGTCATTGATCTCACGGCGCCGCTCATCGTTAGCATTGTTCTATTCATGCCTCGCAGAGAACATGACACGTGCGGCGAAACACCCAAAGAAAAAGAAGAAACACAGGAGCAAAATAAGAAGGAAGATTATGACCCCCTAAAAAGAAGGAAGACGCACACACCAGTCTGGGCGCTGTTTTCTACTACATGAAGGGTTGCTGGCCGCGGAGTCGTAACAGCTACTTCATCGCCTCCACGCTCTCCATCTCCTTGCGCATCTCCTCTGCCATCTTCTTCATTATGTCCATGACACAGGATTTCTCGATGCGAGCCTTCATCATCTGTTCCACGGCAGCATTACGTACCTTGACAGCAGCTGGGTGCTCGATGCGGAGCTTCGCCAACTCCTCCTTCTGTTCCATGACGAGGGCCTGCATCATCTTCATCGAGGAACTACTCTTCTCATGCAACTTCTTCTAGCCGGCATTCTCCTCCTTCAGCAGGCTCAGCTCGTGGTAGAGCTTCACCTTGTCCTCCCGAAGTTGCAGGATTTCGCCCTTCGCCTTATTATCCGAGGCAATGCTCTTCTTTAGAAGCATCACCAAGACGGCAGTCAACTCCCCCTGCTCATTGAGTTCAGCAGGCATGTCGTCGATGCTCTCCTTCAGCAGCTCCACCAAGCCGTCGATGAACTCCTCCTGTTTATGGAGCTGATCGGGCATGTCATCGAGGGATAACGACTCCAGCGCCGCCAGCTCGGAATGTCTGCCTCCATGGCTAGAGTGCTCCTGGGAGCCCTTGCCTCCGTGGCTAGGGCGCTCCTGAGAGCACTCGCCTCCGCGGCTAGGGCGCTCCTGGGAGCCCTCGCTTGCCCGTGAGAGATCTTTCCAGGTCCCTGTGAGGCGGCGAGCCCTCTTTTTTTGCGGCCTTGGTTGTCGCTCCCTTGTTATGAGTAGTTCTCGACCTAGAGCTCTACACACCGGCCATGGCAAGGACGGATGAACAAGAAAGACGGATGATGAGGAAGAGGTAGAGTGATTTTTGGCTAGGTACTAGTTCCCCTTTTTATAACCTAGTACTAGCACTAGTACGAAAACCGACATAGTGGGAACACGTTCAGGTTTGATACGTAGTACTAGGTGTGAGCAAGTTTTCACTTAATTATACTGTACATTTTGAATGTGATGGGAGCAAGCTAAAGATTAATTGATGGTTTTGGTTTCGAGGCCCGAATCTGCTCCCGATGAGTTTCTTGGAACACAACTTTCAAGTACTACTAGTCAAATATGGCCGCACAAGTCAGTGATGTAACTGGTCATACATGTCAGACCAAGCCGATGCATGTCGCGGGTCCGATCGACCATCTATTGGTGCGACCGACCGTAAGTATTATGCGATGGAGACTTCTGGTTGTGGCTTCGGCTGATTGTCATGACCAAGCATTCAAAAACCAGTGATAAATAAATTACCATCTTTTTCCAAACGACCAAGTATTTTTACAAGAATACAATACATATAGATGGAGTGATTGCCACGGTTGCAAACCGCCATGGCGCCAAAAGTTCACTGCAGCAACAACCGAGTAGGTCACCGCATCGCTAGCGGGGAAGAAGGGAAGCTCACCTCTCCTACGATGCATGCCCAGCAGCGCGACCACGGATGGTCCCGCGATTTGGCTTCTCCTAACGCCCATTTGAACAGTTGCACCGGCTGCTCATGCCATTCCGCAATCATGTGTGTTCTTTCCTCCGCAATTGACTCCGTGAATATGATCTCTACCATTAGCCCTAGCTCAAAATCAATGAGACGCTGCCAGATGCTGAGATCCCTCAGAATCTCTCCCGTGAGATCGACTTGCGCCTCTACCTTGTGCCGCGCCAGGCGCAGCTCCTTCGAACTTCTCTCCAATCGATGCGATGCTTCCTTGATCTGATTTGCCCTTGTTGCCCACCACCTGAAATGCAGCCTTGGCATGTCCTCCCGTGCCACCGATCTGTGATTCCAGAGCAATGGATCCCCACTAAAACACATGTGGGTTTTGCTCAAAGGCGGCAGTGCTGTGGGCCGCAGCAAGAGGGCAGCCCGTGGGATACTGGGATCTAAGGGATTATCCATGGCAGGATCCTCCATGGCGGTATCCGATGGGCGCGGCGAGGAGGCGAGCCTAGGCACTGGGAGAGCCTTACGAGGCTAAGATAAAGATAGTACTAGTACTCCACTCTGTCCATATTTAAATACAAAGGCCACCAACAGTAGCCCTGGAAAAAATTGATCATGCTGCCTGCGTCCTGGTTTATTCGCCCACTTTTTTTGTGCCACTTTTTATGAATTGCATAAATATTATGTTACTTAAAAATATGGTAAAAAATTGGCACAACATACAAAGGAGACCAATGGAAGTAGCAACCCATGATTTAACTACTTGCATGCACGCACTGGAGTAGTAATATCTTTCTCAACTACTCCCTCCCTCACGTCCACTCAATTTGCATGCGATGTATTAATTGACCATCGATGAAGTGAAGGACTTTACACGCGTCAAATTATCACATGGGGTGGATCTTCGTACAAAAATGCGTCCCACTTTGTACCTGCATGTGCATGCGAGGGAATGACTGCGTGCGTGCACATCTTCACTTCATGCATGTACTGCCAGTGTGCCTGAGAGAGGACGAGTACATTCTTCTGGAACCGGCAGTATGTCACTGTGATCAATCCACACAAGGAGGTCGAGACAACACCTCCACATGTGCTAGGTGGCATCATGAACTAAAAGAGAGACATTGTGTAGCGTGCCATTAGAATTCTAATTTACATGTTTTGCACATACTCGAAGTACTAGTAAGGTACACGCGCATTTCATGCATCAGATTTGGCAACCAAATTATGAATAAATTCCACACTATAGCATGTAAGCTTTGAGTCATATATGCATGATGTAGACATTCGTTTAATTCTTATAATTCATCTCATTCAAAATCAATTAGTTTTTATAAAAAAGTTAGGGCCTCTTTGATTTGTAGGATTTCCAAAACGCTGGAATAGGAAAAACAAGGGATTAGAGTGGAATGTCGTCTTGAATCCTACAGGATTGTACGAGTGTTCGATTGTGCACAGAAAATTGTAGGATTCTTTCAAAAAGGTTTGAGTGTATGGAAAGTTTTTCCTATGAAATCTAGTGCAAATGAATCCTATGGAAAAATTCCTATGGTTTACAATCCTACGAATCAAACAACCAAGATAGGAAAAATTCCTAAGGATTAGAATCTCCAAAATTCCTTTGAGAATCCTTTGAATCAAAGAAGCCCTTAATCTATTTTATGATTCATGGAATTGTGCGTTGTAAAGCATAAAGTAAAAACAAATAACAGAAATTCAAATACAAAAAAGTTTGACAGTTATGATACGGAAGATTCTAGAAAAAAGGAGAGGCACTTGTGTTTTGAGATTTGTGCATTATGCTTAAGTTCAACCATGGAGTCTGCTAGATTGCACATGTGGTAAAATCCGGTGGGGGGGGGGGCTAGAAGATGGTGCGAGGGGCCAAGTGGAGGGAGACTATGAAGGAGTGCACAAGTGCGAGATCAATATTTAAAGAGAGGGGGCAAGAAGGTGCGATGTTGCGCGATGTGGCGGAGCCATGAAAAATAAATGAGATAGGGGGCTAAGCATTGTAATCCTTTACTTGGAGGGCCAGTTCATCAACTTAAACCATTTTACCAGCAATTGATCTAATGATCACATTCATATTAGCCTCAATATATAGTGATGCTAGGGGGGAAGGGCCCTTGCTGCCCCTTGTCATCATCACTATGCGCGCGTCTGAGAGATGAAGCGGAAGGCATGGATGATGAGAGGGGGACGTTGGATATGTAATTAATGTGGGTGTATTAGCAATGTAATCCTATATAGAGAGGTATAGATTGAACGATGTGAACGTGAGAAAGAGAGTGAGACCTCACTAGATATATAGATTGATCGGTTTGTGTGGAAAACTGGGAAAGACCTAGATATATATACACACACATAGAGGAACATCGATCATTGCACATGCTTGTGAGAGATAAAGAATGCTCGATATGATGAAGAGGGGGAGATGTGTGTGTGCATGCATGGGAGACCGACCTGAAGAAAAAGATTGCATGTGTGCGATGGATAATGTCGAGTGGTAGTGTGTGTGCATGCAGGCATGCATGAGAGAAAGTTAGTGGTACAATTATAAAGAGAAGACGACTGTGTGGGTGTAAAAGACTAGGTGAGGTCATAATCAATGTAAAGTTGAATTCAAATATTTGAATAAGAGATCATGATGTTTGAAACCCATGCATGCATGAATATAACTGAGATATGCGTGGTGTGGTTTGGAAACGAGCATGCTATACTGTATACACATTGAACAAGGTCAGACTGATATGAATTTGAGATACCGATGGCAGACATCGTTTGGCCACATTGCATCCGTCCATGGACACACTATTCTAATTGGAGATGATGGGTGGCTTTCGCTTCACATATCTATATCTGTACCCCTATATATTATATTTTATATTTTTATATAGTGGGCAGATAACTTTAACTTTGAAATATGGTCATTGGATGAAGCCAAAACGATGGTGCAGAAATGCCAAATTCGAGCACTACTGGTCGTTGGATATCATCTACATTCCACCAGATTTTGCCACATGTACAATCTAGAAGACTCCATGGTTGAACTTAAGCATAATGCAGAAACCTCAAAACACAAGCACTTCTTCTTTGTTCTAGAATTTTCCGTGTCATAATTTCCCAAATGTTTTTCTACATGGTTTTCCATTATTTATTTTTTACTTTATGCTTTAAAATGCACAATTTCATGAATCCTAAAATAGATTAGCTTTCTTATAAAAAATAGATGATTTTGAATGAAACGAACTATAAGAATTAAACGAACATCTACATCATGCATATATGACTCAAAGCTTACATGATATAATGTGGTATTAATTCATAATTTGGTTGCCAAATCTCATGCGTGCAATGCATGTGTACCTTACTAGTCTAAATGGTGTTTGTGTGTGTGTTGTGCGTGCTAAAAGCATTGTACATAGTATCATACATGGTTTAGATTCCGAACATCTAGCTAGAGCATACATGTACTATGATTTGAATTCAACATAAAATCGATACATATATTTGAATTTGAGATTGTATGTACATGTAATTCATATTTATACAGGAATTTACTACTCCTATATTCTTGTCATGTGTTGTGAAGATAATATTTAGATGGTTGTATATCTAACCCGAGTACAATACCATTCAAGCAGGGAAAATGTACTCAAATTTAGTCCATATGCTAGACAACACGAATAGTTTTTTTATTGTTGAGGGAAGTGCAAATTGTTTTGGTATTGTACACGTTATGTTTGTTGTCCCGATTATTTTAATTTTGTTGTTGTTGTATTTGAATGCATTTCTAGTAATATAGTAAAATGGGACATGGCTCTCTCTAGTGATGAGATGTGAATTGTCTTTTTTTGTACACGTTAAGCTTGTTCTCCTGAAATTTCAAGCATCACCTTGTTATGCCGAAATTTCAAGCTAGCATCTTTGTCTATCGTGCTGCGAAACTCCCGCCTCTTCAACTCGCGCTTTGTTACCTCGAAGTATTTAAGATATATCTTTGTCTCATTGTGTTCCAAAAACTCCCTCCATCTCAACCCACGCCTTGCTATCCCAAAATTACAACGCGCGCGAAAGTCCCACCTCCTGCGAAATCCTGACACGCGAAATTCTCGTGATACCCCTGAACCGAAAGAACCGCCTAGCTCAAATCTGTCGAGGTACTTTCTTAACTTACGCCACATTTCAGACAAGCGCGTCCCTAAGCCATGGTTCCCCCTCCCATCCCATCCGCCCACCCATTCATACACCAAGGCCGCGAAAACCTGCGAAGCCCCACACCCTCCTTCGTCCGCCACCTAGCCGGAGCCTCTTCCCTGACGACGTCGTCCACAACAACACCTCGACATCCCTCGTCCACCACACCGGATGAGGATCCATCGTCGATCTCGTCGTTCTGCCGGTTCAGCCATCCCGTCCTCCACCTCCAAGGAGCTGCCCCGATGTTCCCCTTGTCTTTCACGTCACCTCCATTCCCACACTGCCATTTTCACCTGCACCGCCGGAAGAGCATCATCATCACCATTTCCTCAGACGAAGCGAAGGCCTAATCGACACCACCAAAGAGGTTCTACACTAATCACCGCTTTTCTTCCTGATTCGATCTCACGGTGCTACCGGTGCTCGCCCTCGAGCTAACATGGCGTGGCTCCATCCACGGCGGCATCGCCGACCACTTCCTCCACGACGTCACTCCCTCGACGATGACGCCCACATCAGTAGGACCTACTGCTACTTTGTCTCTCGCTCGCACTGTTGCTCTGCTCTTGCTCTCGGTCCCCTGCCTGGTATTCTCTTGCTCACGCTGCTGCTCTCGCTCTCCGTCTTGCTTGCGTTGCTACTCTCGCTCTTGCTCTTGCTTGCGATGCTGCTCTGATTTAGTTACACTTCAGTCGACTGAATCGACTTTTGGGTCAGTCAATTTTCAGGGGGTGGAGGAGGGCTCGTCGAAGTTAAGGAAGAACCAGCCACAATGGGGAGGGGGGCTTGTCGGAGTGGTACCCCACTATCTATCTTAGGGTTTAGAGTGGGGGCGGTGGTCGCCGACGGTGGTGGGGTGGTGGCGTGGGATGGCTGGGGCTCGCCGGAGAAAAAGCTCGGCACGTGGGTGGGGGGGGAGGGGGGCCTAGAGATGGTTGGGGCGGCGGCGAAAAGGCGGTGGAGAGTGGTTTGGGGCGGGTGGGGCGGCACGCCACCGGCTGCGGCCGACGGTTTGGTCGTTGGTGGCTGGCGGCTCAAGGGTTGTGGAGGTTGAAGATGAACTGCAGGCCCTTGATTTCGTATCCAGCGGCTGGAAAATCAACTGACCAGCTGCCCCGGCTCTTGGATGCGCTGCTGCTCCGGGTGTTGCTTCTGCTACTGCTTTTTTGCTACTAGTGCGTTCGGTTTCGGCAGTTAAATTCGGTTTTGACAGCAAAATTCAGTTTCGACAATTAAGTTGAGTTCCTACAGTTATATTCAGTTTCGACAATTAAGTTCAGAGATGAGCGGCTGACGTATTTTAGATCAAGCACTTTGTGGTTATGTATTTTAATTCATCTATTGAAGATGCTATTAGAATTCCACTTAGGTTAACATTGTCTCTCTTGTCCTGCTTCAGCCTCGCCATCGTACAACTCACTGGAGCTGCTCCATTGACTAAACCCTCCATCACAGTGGTTTTGTACCCCAGGCTCCATCTTCAGACGCCTAAGATCTTCTTCCCCTCCTCCGACAACCAAGTCAGCCGGAGCATCCTCACCGACCAACCCAATCACACTGAGATCGACATGGCTTCACCAAAGAGGTTGTACACTTGTTGCATCTCTCTTTTACTCTACATGTTATATATATTGTCCACTGAGCACACGTAGTGACGTGAAATACGATTAGTTTTTCCTACTATATGACAAGCAGTGAGGTACCAGGCAACTTAGCTATCCGTGATGGACTCTCTTGAGCACCATCATTATTTATCTCTGCGTGTTTGAGCTGTGCATTTGTCGATGGGCCTGGGAGTTGAGCTAGTAGGGCAATGGCCTGGGTCCAAAGTACTAGAAGTAGAACAAAAACATTTTTTGAGTGTAGGATTTACCTTGCTCAAGCCTGCCTACAAGAATCGCCAATGGTTGAAAGGAAAATGGAAGGAAAACCATAGGAATTGGAAAGTTTCCTATGGTACTACTATTCATGCATTTGGTTCAAAGGAATGGAGCAAAGGAAAACTGTAGGATTTTTTCCTTTAGTGTCTCCTTGAAAGAACCCGTAGGAATTTTAATATCCACTTGTCCTCCTTTTCAAATTCCTATTCATGAAGCACAAGACTAAGATATAGTAGCATAATAGCGTTATAACAGTACATTTTCTTGTGGTTTGACTTAATCTCACCATGCTTCTATGCATCTTGTGATCTTCCAATTCTTGTGAACCAAACACCCAGATTGGCAGAAACCTTCTGTTTTTAAATTCTCTGTTTTGCACGTGCATTCCTATCCTATTCCTGTGTATTTCCAATCCCTGCATTGTTAGAATCCTCAAATCCAAACAAGCACTTACACAATTACTTCTGTTACAGATATGTGTCAAAGAAAACCTCGTGTGGTTTGTCCTGCTCCTGCTGCACTGTGTTCCACCCCAGCTCAGTTGCTCTAACGACGGAAGGGTTCACCACAGTAGGGATCCGCTCTCCAGACTGTCTTTTGCCACCTCAGATCTTCATCCCCGTCGCCGACAGCTACGACAACTGCATTACCATCATCAACTGAGCAGATGACCATGAGGACTACACGGATCCACAAGAGAGGTCACACTCTTCCGTGTCTGCTTATGTTATGCATCGCTTAATATGATGACATGCTACTTTATCACCGTGTTCACCTATTAGACTCCGAGTCAGGTCGAAACTAATGCCGAAACTTGAATTTTTAAATGGTTATGGGGTACAGGGGCAGCAATCAGTACTATTTGTCTACTATCTGGTTAATCTCGGGTGTCTACTATGAGTTTCATGTTGGGTGCAAACAAACATTAAAGGAGCCATTATCTGTATTTTTAACTAAAGCTATTACCTTCTGCTATCATTGGTTTTGGGTCTATCCACAGGTTGCTACCATCACTCTGGATTTGTGCATGCACTCCTTACATAATCTCACTATGTTTTATTCCTATGCATGAAGGTTATTGTACACAATGGAACTGAACTTGCAGAGCAAAAGAGACGAGCCTTGCGTAGAAATAAAATTTCATGCAAACGTCGCTCCATGGTGGGTGCAAAGTCAGCCCCCCTCCACCTATTTCGGATTGTAATCAAGAGGAAGATAACTGTTGTAAGGGGATTCAGAAGGAGAAGACCACTCCTATTTTCCCCCTGAGGTCTTCGCTCTAACTTGGCATGCTGATGTTGGTAATATCATGCATAGGGTGCCTTGCATTGCTTACTTTATACATCAAATAAGTCATCTGCTTGGTTTAGACATGCTTTGTGCGAATGTCATCTGTTTAGTTTCTTTATCGTATATGTGAATCATGCAATGCCATCTTGTTGAGCCACACATCATATATGTGAATTTTGCAATGCCACCCTGGTTAGCCAGTCATCTTATATGTGAATTATATCATGCCATCATTTTTTATTACGTATTAAATTTGTCAACAATTTTACTACATTCAATTACTCTTCTATGCATCAGCCAACACAGTCAGGGAAAAATCTGGAGTGGAAACAAGGTCTTCAAAGCAAACAATGCTATCTGATGAAGCTAATGTCTTGTTGGTTACAGATAGCTCCTCAGAGGAGGATTCAGAGACAGATGACCAGTCCTATCCCCCCCAAGGTGCATGCTCTAACTTGGCAGGGTTATGTTGCTCATATCATGCATATGGTGTCTTGCATTGCTATGTCATTTGCTTAGTTTAGACATGCTTTGTGTGAATGCCACCTGTTTAGTGTCTAATTACCATATATGTGAATTATGCAATGCCATCTTGTTGCAAGACATTATATATGTGAATTATGCAATGCTATCTTGTTGCAAGGCATTATATATGTGAATTATGCAATGCCATGGTGTTTAGCCAAGCATCGTATATGTGAATTATATCATGCCGTCCTTTTTTTGTACTCATTGCATTTGTCGACAATGTTTGCATATTCAAATGCTCTACTTGTGCATCAACCATTTGAATTGGTGATGGAGAAATCAGGAGTGAAAACAAGGTCTTCAGAGCAGACAATGCTACCTGCTGAAGCAGATATCTTGCTGGTTACAGATAGCTCTTCAGAGGAGGATTCAAAGGCAGATGACCAGTCCTATTATCCCCCTGCGGTGTATGCTCAAACTTGGCAGGGTCATATTACTCATATCATGCATATGTTGTATTGCAATGGTTAGTCTTTACATCACATACACAATATTGAATGTCATCTCCTTAGTTGACACATCATATATGCGATTGCCCTCTGCTCACTTGCTTAGTATATAAATCATATATTTGAATTATATCATGCCATGATGTTTACATAGACAACATGTATGTGAATTATGTCATGCCAACCCATTTTCTAAAGACATAATATAGTTATATCATCTCATCTTGTTTACATAGTCATCATATTTTGAATTATGTCATTCTATCCATGAATTATATCATGCTATCATGTTTCCATCGACGACATGTTTGTGAATTATGGAATGCCGACCACTTTAATAGGCACATCGTATAGTTATATATCGTGTCATCATGTTTACATAGTCATCATATTTTGAAGTATGTCATTCTATCCTGTTTAGTTAGCCATCATACATGTGAAATTGTGTCATGCTATCCTGTTTAATTAGCCATCATATATGGGAAATTATGTCATGCTATTCTGTTTGGTTAGACATCATAAATGTGGATTATTTCATGCCCTGTTTTATTCCCTACTATCCATTGCACCTGTCTATCTTACAATGTGTGTACATTCAATTACTTTTCTTGTTTATCAGCCATTTGAATTGGAGGGGGTGATCATAGTATCTGTGGGAGTAAAAACACGGTATTCAAAAAAGATCGTGCTACTTGTCGATGCAGATAGAACCACGGTTGTACTTGCCCTAGAACCTACCCCACCATACATAACCCAGACTCACGCAGATTGTGCCCCTACCCAGTTGGACAGAGAACCAACTACACACCTTCTAACCCCAACCCCAGCAGATAGTAACCCAGTTCCAGTTGACACAGCATCGTCCCCACCATAGAGCACACAAACATGAGCAGTTAGTAAGGCAACTGCAGTGCCCAAAGCACGAGGGCCACCACTCCGAATCCCAAGTCAACGCTTAAAGTAGAAGAAGAATTGTTCTCAAGTCAGGTTCCATAGCTATGGTTCATACTCCTTTGCTCTTGCATCACTGTATTTACTCATACCAACTAATTTCAAATTTGAAGGATGCAATTGAAACTCCAATGGCGCAACAAGTATGTTTTAAACCTGTTTGCTTAATGTGTTTGCTGTTGTAACTTGCTCTATGTTGATTTCAGTTTCAATTGAATAAACAATTATGTTCTCATGACATGCACATTACAAGTGTTGTTATTGTTGTGTAGTTTCCCACACTTATATTCTGCCTATGCTGCTTTGTCTTAAATAGATATTATTTGAACGGTCTCTATCTTTATTTGGCAACATAAACTAGAATGATATAGACCATACAGTGACCATACTACATAAATATATGTTTGTTTGATGTGTTTATCCTGTCCACCTTATTAGTGAACTTATTTACCAAAACGAGTTCCATATACAACATTGTAAACATGTGATGTGTTTGTTTGTTTCTCTTTTAGAATGCGGATAAAATATTGGAGAAGAGTACCCTGTTATGCAATGGTAAAGGAAGTAATGCAGATAAGGTTCAAGATAGTGAGACATCCCTATTGGTCTCCAAGAAAGCTGATAAAAAATATATTTAACACACTGAGACAACCCCAAAGCCCTTTCTTGATGTAGTGTTCAAGTTACTGGCTGCTACTGCTGGCACCAGCTCGTCGAACTCGTTTCTTGAATCAGGTCGGCTTCTTGAGTCTCAACTTCAAGTTGAAAGACATCGATCAGATGTAATGCGACAAGAAGCCGAAGGACTGAGGAAGTCCCTGCAGAATTCAGATGCATACTTTCTGGTGCAACAGCAAGTGCTGGAGGATTTAAACGCCAAACAAGAGAAAGCTAATAAGCTTGCTAAGCATCTTGCCAGCATTATGGGTGCCCAGGATATTGTTTCTTGAGCTCTTCTGAAGCGGTTTCTATTTTGGACTTGTTTTGCTGCGACGTTTATTTGCACTGGTCGCCAACTTTGACAACAAGTGTATGTGATATGCTGCTTTGTTCCCTATATTTGCACTCGTGGCGAAGTTTGATGCCGAGTGGATGTAATATGTGTAATAGTCGTGATAGCCTAGCATAAGTTGCTTGCTTATTTATTTCCTTGTTGTCTTGTTTATTTGTTTGCTTGTAGTCAGTGCAGTTCTTTTTCCGCGGTTTTGCTAGTGGCTGCAATAACCTATTTTTTTAAAACTAGGCCACAATAACCATGGGCTCACTGGTGCGCATCAGTCCTAAACAAACGGTTTTTAACCCCTTTCCGCGACGGCATTTGGAACTGTCGCCAAGTGAGAATGGGCGATAGGGGGTCCTTCCCACACGACCCAGAAACAGTCGGGGATATGCCCTCCTGGTAGGCACACTCGGCAAAATGAGAATGCGTGCGACCGGCGAGCACTCAAATACGGAAATACGTACAGTAGAGCTAAAAAATACAATTATATGGCGAAATTGTTTCCGGTCGCAAGTACATCCCACACAGTCAGTCCCCGCTAAACGTTTCCGTTCGTATGTACATCCCACAGAGTCACTCCAAAGAAAATGTTTCCATTCACAGGTACATGACACACAATTTTTCCTATTAAATCGTTTGCGTTATTCCATGTATCAGACACGGTCCATAGAAGAAACTGTGTGGCAAAGGATATCCATCACACATAGTTTTTATGTGGTAAACGTTTGCGCAATGTGGCCTAACACAAACCGTTTTCAAGAGAAAGTCGTGTGTGATTGTTCATTGATCCAACATGGTTTATTCCTAGAAACTGTGTGCGTTGCCTGAGGTCATTACGCACGGTATTTTTTTCAACAATGGTTTGGAATACCAAAACCCAATTAGCAGGCTAATTATCCGATTATTCATAATCCATTTATTAATCTAATTGACATTTCATATTAAGCACACAATATATTTCATTTCCATATTAAGGAAGCATAATTTCATAATTGAAATACATCAGAGTACAACATGATATAGCTTCAGCACTCAGCTACCCCATTAAACCACTGCACCAGCAGCAAGTTCCACATGCAACATGTAGAACCTTTCGAAATTAGCATCATAGATGGTATATAGACAGATGCATCTCATCTGGAAAACTGCTGAAGCGGAAGGCGAATATTGAGCCTTCATTCATGTTGAAGGTCTTTGCAACTTTAGGCCAGTGCCTGTAGATGATTGACAGTCCGTCCTTTGTCCTCTTCAGGAACACTTCAATATTGAACCATGGATGTTGTATGAATACCTTCCTCGCCTCCTGACCATAGAGGTGGTTTGAGAGGTAATCATTAGTGAACTGCTTTGGAAAGGCCTGAAAACAAGGATGTGCATAAATATCTTCTCTATATTGGAAATGGCACAAAGGAATAAAAAAGGCAAGGTATAATAGTTAGTACCATCTTGTAGTGAACCGGTGTCTTCTTCATTGTGCAGACAAAGATCTTGTTGTTTTTTGGCGCTAATTTTTTTATCCTAACAATCTTTCTGAGTTTCTTGATTTGATTGATATTCATGGACAACTCATTTCCCCATATGCAAAAGGGGCGAACAGTGGGTCAAAACCTCTGACAGCAGGACCTACATGTGCAAGACCAAATTGTTAAAAACCAAAATATTAGAATGGTTCCTACAATTGCACAATAATGTTCTATTAGAGAATAGACCATGCACGTGCTAACCTCGACTGTAAGCCTCACTACTTCCCATTGTTTCCCTGCAACACATATAAGGTAGTCAGTCATCAGGTTAAGTAAGGATTCGCATGCTATCAGTAAAATATGTTGATGAAAAATAAGCACATTGCAGATTCATCAGATTAATTCAAGCCACACAGAAAATCCATTTACCCTAACCAAGCATGATTAAGAACTAGGAAATATAGCACTTGTATATGTTTCTCATGTATTAAGTGTAGCCAAATTCGATTTATTCCTCACATGCACAACAATACAAAATTCTACCCACAACTATTGGACATCGCATTGGAGAATTGAACCAAGCAGTTAACTAAACACCACAATAAATGTACCAAACATTAACTGAGCACCACATTGCACAATATAACATACTATTAATGGAAGATCAGGCAGTTAACCAAATAGTTAAATATAGCCAATTGTAGAAATTGTATTTGTTTCTCATGTATTTACTACAACCAAATTCAATTTATTCCTCACATGGTATACAATAACAGAATGCACCAAAACTATTGAACATCGCATTGTAGAATTGAACCAAACAGTTAACTAAACACCACTACACAAATGAACCAAACGTTAACTGAGCACCACATTGCATAATGTATAAGCAAACCAAGCATGCTTGACAATTTGGAAATATAGCAATTGTATTTGTTTCTCATGTATTTTGTAAAGATAAATTCGATTTATTTCTCACATGGAAGACAATACAAAATTGCAGCCTGAAGAATTGAACATCACATTTGCAGAATTGAACCAAACAGTTAACTGAGGACTACAACTAATTAACAAAATAGTTAATAAGTGAGCACCACACTGCACGACATATAGAACATATACACTAGAGCACCAGATTGCATGGTAAAATTAGATAGCACAATTCACTAGAATTTGTGAAGGAAAGGCAGGAGCAGCACACGCAACGGGTAAAACGAGCATGCTTAACCGGCGTAGCTAGCAAATGGCAAGGTGCTCCTCCAAGATCTAGGGGTTAGCACGAATGGCAGCCATCGCGACCTCATTCGCGTGAGCGACCATGATTTGCTTCTATGCTGCCAAATGCTCCTTGAGATCCTGGCTATACTGCGTGCACCATGGCTTAGGGTGGCGCTTATTTGGTGGAGGGATCGGTGATTTGGGTGGAAAGTGTCGCGCTCGTGCCGGTGGTCGGGGCATGTGGGAATCGGAAGGAGGAGCAGGATGGGGGTCGGGTGTGGATTACCTACCTGGATAGATGAGGCCGAGCAGCGTGAAGGAGGGTCGGTGACGAGGAGGCGCCGCAAGCAAGGAGTGAAGGTTTCTACTTGGAAAGGAAGGCGGAAAGAGGGGAAATGCGGATTTTGGTAAGGGGGAGGGGTGGGGAGGTAGATATTTCCGCGGAAGCCGAAAATTTGGAATCACTTCAGCTAAAAAACTGGCGCGCAAAGTGTCATCAGACACGGTCCTTTATTCAGAAATGTGTACGATATGTGGACATCACAAACGATTCAGATAGCTTGACCCATGTGTGATGAGTTTGAACGTCAAAAGTTTTGGTTCGAATTTCCATGGTTACAGTGGTCATCCACGTCATTGCATAATTTGGGTACACAAAGGAGACTACAGCACACCTACACTTCTTAATCGAGCATGTTCAGCAATTAAACAGAGCTAGCTGACCTAAACATTACTCTAACAAATTGAAGACCAGTGCTCTTAATTAAACAAAACAAAGAGTAATACTACGGCTGGTGCTCATCGATCTCCGCCGCCGCCTCCATGTCCAGCTCGCGCCCGACGATCTCCTGGGGAAGGGGCTCCATGGCATCCATCGCACCATACTCGGCAAGCATCTCGCCATCCGCATCTGCCATCTCTTTGGAAAAGGCTGCCACGAGCTGGGCGTGGGCGGACGTGATCTGGGCTTCGACGGGCTCCATCGTTGCAAGGTATGCGGCGGAGGGACGGACAGCTGCTCGAACGCTCTCGGTGATTGCCAGCTCTTCGGCCGTGGGTTGCCGACTGTTGTCGGAGAAGCTTTGTTCGATTTGTGCGGTGACCGCCAGGAGCTGGGCGTGGGCGGCCTCGACATGGTCGTGGACGGCCTCCATCATGGCTAAGGCCACCTCTGCAGAACGGACAGCTGTTGTGCCGCTCTCGCCAGTTGCTATCCCTGAGGCAGATGTTGCTGCCGCCACTTGAGAAGTAACAGCGGCCGTTTGGGCTAACTTTGCCGCCCGGTCGCAGATTGTGCCCGTGCTCATGCACCTTGTTAGCACGCGGATGGCAGCTGCGGCCGCACTCTCACCGGAGTAGGCTACCGAAGTTGCCCTCATGACGCGGTTCCAGGTGCCCATCTTTCACCGGCGACGATTGAACAGTGAAATGATATTTGGGGAGTGAGCTAGTGTGCTTGAGACGCCGGTTGTGGACTGTAGCCGACGCACCTTCTTGCGTAATCCATAGGCGTAATATACACTATGGTGCTCCAGGATATTTTGTGCTACATCTCACACGGTTGATGATAATAAACTATGTGTGATCTACTTGATTTTTCATCTTGATTTGAATTACATAATGGGGTCACAACGGCAATGGATGGTGTTTGAATTGCTAGATCTTTTATCTAGAGTGAACATGCAACTATATGTGTGTCGTAAAAGAATTGGAATTATTCAGGGTTCGTTTGAACATTTTATACATTAAATTAGTTTTCTAGCCATTTGAGGTGCATAATTCAAATTTGAACTACAAGCACATGCTCCAGTGCATATAAATTGGTTGAAAAATAAAATCTATGTCCTTGGGTGCATGCTTAGGTCCCATGCAAGAAATGGGAATGAATTTCAAACACCAGGGCACCTTTGATTACCGGGAAAACATTGAGATGCCTGGTTTTTAAATTCTAGTAAATCCAAAACCCGTCTGAAATTCATGAAACTTGGCATGCTATCATGGAGCGGCATCAACATGTCATGGTAAAAGTTTTGTCCCATTTGGGGCAGGTTTGGGTATATGCTTCTCACAAACTGGAGCTTCTCATAACAAGCATGATGGTTTTCGGTAGGGAACGTGCCACCTTTGGGGACGAAATGATATCCATTGTCTTATTGCTTTCAAATTTTTCTCGTGTCAACATAGAACAACAGGAGTGTTGTGTGAATTTTTGTGATTTTTCGGGGTTCGTTTGGACATTTTTATGCATTAAATGAGTTTTCAATGCATTTATGTGTATAATTCAAAATTGAACTTCATGCACATGCTCCGGTGCATATAAATTGGATGAAAAATCAAATTTGTGTCCTTGGGTGCATGCTTAGGTCCCATGCAAGAAATGGGAATGAATTTCAAACACCAGGGCACCATTGATTGCCGAGAAAATGTTGAGATGCCTGGTTTTTAAATTCTAGGAAATCCAAAACCCGTCTGAAATTCATGAAACTTGGCATGCTATCATGGAGCGGCATCAACATGCCGTGGTAAAATTTTTGTCCCATTTGGGGCAGGTTTGGGTATATGCTTCTCACAAACCAGAGCTTGTCACCACAAGCATGATGGTTTTCGGTAGGGAACGTCCCACCTTTGGGGACGAAACGATATCCATTGCCTCTTATTGCTGTCAAATTTTTTCTCATGTCAACAAAGAACAATAGGAGTGTTGTGTGATTTTTTGTGATTTTTCGGCGTTCGTTTGGACATTTTTATGAATTAACTGAGTTTTCAATGCATTTATGTGCATAATTCAAATTTGAACTACATGCACATGCTCCAGTGCATATAATTTGGTTGAAAAATCAAATATGTGTCCTTGGGTCTATGCTTATAGGTCCCATGCAAGAAATGGGAATGAATTTCAAACACCAGGGCACCGTTGATTGCCAACAAAACATTGAGATGCCTTGTTTTTAAAATCTAGTAAATCCAAAACTCGTCTGAAATTCATGAAACTTGGCATCCTTTCATGGAGCAGCATCAACATGCCGTGGTAAAATTTTTGTCCAGTTTGGGGTAGGTTTTGGTATATGCTTCTCACAAACCAGAGCTTCTCACAACAAGCATCATGGTTTCAGTAGGGAATGTCCCACCTTTGGGGACGAAACGATATCCACTGCCTCTTATTGCTTCCAATAATTTTCTCGTGTCAACATAGAACAACAGGAGTGTTGTGTCATTTTTTGTGATTTTTCGGGGTTCGTTTGGACATTTTTATGCATTAACTGAGTTTTCATTACATTTATGTGCATAATTCAAATTTGAACTACATGCACATGCTCCAGTGCATATAAATTGGTTGAAAAATCAAATCTGTGTCCTTGGGTGCATGCTTAGGTCCCATGCAAGAAATGGGAATGAATTTCAAACAGCAGGGGCACCGTTGATTGCCGCAAAACATTGTGATGCCTAGATTTTAAATTCTAGTAAATCCAAAACTCGTCTGAAATTCATGAAACTTGGCATGCTATCATGGAATGGCACCCGACATGTTGTGGTATTTTTCGTGTCCATTTTGAGAGAAGGACTCGAATAATGATAGCCAACAAAGGCATTTTGAAAAAATAGCTGCCACTTTAATATCTCAAAGGTTTTATAATTCAAATAGTGTGTGTTCTGTTAACCATTCACGTGATGCCACGTGCCTTGGTTTTAATGGTTGTAGGAGGTGTTGTGCGGACAGCTGCTTGACCTTGACTGAACGGGAGGCGTGCGAGCACAGTCCGGTGCGCAGGCTAACCGAGAGGCGTGCAATCTATACTCGAATGCGCAGGCTCACCGGGAAGCGTGTGAGCTGTACGCTACGCAGGCTCACTGGGAAGCGAGCCCTTTTAATTCCATGGCTGCCCGCCTTGCTCGCATCCTCTCCATTATTGGCACCCAAGCCACAGTTTAATTTGCTTTTTAAATATAAAACAATCATCGCAAACATTTTAGTTAGAACACCCGTATCCAAACCGACAACTTCCCCAGGAAGCCAAATGAAAATGTGCCGAGCAGGATTTCGGCTGCTCTTGATCGCAAACATTTTAGATAGAACACCCATACGCAAAGTGAGAGTAGCGTAGGATTTGTGCATCCCTTGAACGCAAACGGTTGTTTTGGATGACCCATGTGCAACCACGTACAAACAATTTGGTAAGATTTGTGAATCCTTGTAACACTGCGATTTGTCAAAATATGAACCTAAAAACCACTAGCAATATCTAATTTTTGCAACTAAAATTCAGTAATTAAGCATAGATTTCATTCATAGATTAAGCAGTTGTTCTTAATTATACAAATAGTTCAACTCGACAGCTGAACCGACCAAACTTTTCCCCAATTGTTGCCAACCACGTACTTAAATAGCTAGTTCAACTATATATACTAGCAAATTTTAAGTAGTTATACAGTTCCACCACATCTATAGTCAGATGAACTGAACAAAATAGCCCCTAAATACTAGTACTACTACTGCGGAGGGGCTTTGTACTACTTCCGGCTGCCTCTCCTCTTCCGAGCGTGCTCAGTAAGAGGCGGAGGAGGAGGAGCCTACGACGAGCTGGGCAACCGCAATACGGTGCCTGCCACTATTGCAGCTTCAGCGGCGCTCACCTCGAACGCCGTCTGCCGCTCCAGACGACCCCTCTCGAAGCGGTGGTTCTCCTCGTAGATCTCCTGATTCCTCGCCTCTGAGGCGGCGTGTGCCGCGTCCATGGCGGCGGTAAGGCTCTTTGCGTGCTCGACGAAGCTCTCCTCCTCCTCCCGCAGGAACTCGGTGTTGCGCGCAAGGTCGCTGATGCACGGGCGGACATCCACCTCCACCTCCCGCCTTCGGGCGGCGGTGGCAGAGCGGGTGATGACCCCAGCGGTCGACGGTGGGCTGGCAGCCATGGCGGCCGACGACTGTGTGGCGGCCACGACCACCACCTCCGGACTTCGGGCCGCGGTGGCAGAGCGGGTGATGGCCATAGTGGCCGGCAGTGGGGTGGAGGCCACGACGGCCACCTCCCACCTTCAGGCCGCGGCGGCGGAGCGCGCGATGGCCCTGGCTTTCGACGGTGGTGTGGCAGCAATGACGGCCGGTGAGGGAGTCCTGGATTAGGGGGTCCTCGGACAGCCGGACTATATACTTTAGCCGGATTGTTGGACTATGAAGATACAAGATTGAAGACTTCATCCGGTGTCTGGGTGGGACTCTCCTTTGCATGGAAGGCAAGCTTGGTAATTCAGATATGTAGATCTCCTCCCTTGTAACCGACTCTGTGTAACCCTAGCCCCCTCCGGTGTCTATATAAACCGGAGGGTTTAGTCCGTAGGACAACAACAATCATAATCATAGGCGGAGACTTAAACTATACTGCCGACATCCGCGGAGACTTGATCTTGGACGGATTCGAACCCGTGTCAGGTGCGCCGCACAGTCACAACGAGCATGACTTAGCTTTGGTGCCGGACAGTGTTTGGGAGATCACACCTATGGCAACTCTGGCCCTTGATCCGGAGCATATCGCGCCGTCCGAGGACGGGTGAATGGACCCTGCCATGGAGGCCGCACACTCAGCGGCGATAGAGCCGAATATTGACTTCACCTCCTACGAGACCTATGTTGCCGGACCCTTGGATTCGTCCCCGGCCATGGGCTCCGAACCGCCTGCGTCCGTGCCCATCGAATCTGATTGGGCACCGATTATGGAGTTTTCCTCCGCAGATATCTTTCAACACTCACCCTTGGGCGACATGCTGAATTCATTAAGGTCTCTCTCCTTGTCGGAGGGCCCTTGGACGAACTATGTCCGGCTTGAGTGGGAAGCGGACGACGAAGAAATTCGTTCCCCACCCACCACCCACTTAATAGCCACTGTAGACGACTTAACCGACATGCTTGATTTCGACACCGAAGACATCGATGGTATGGACGACGATGCAGGAGAAGAACAGGAACCACTGCCCATAGGGCGCTGGACTGCCACCTCATCACACAATATATACATGGTGGATACACCCAAAGAAAA
This sequence comes from Triticum dicoccoides, assembly GCF_002162155.2. Taxonomy (NCBI): domain Eukaryota; kingdom Viridiplantae; phylum Streptophyta; class Magnoliopsida; order Poales; family Poaceae; genus Triticum; species Triticum dicoccoides. Next base: position 289,578,182 of record NC_041392.1, read on the forward strand.
CAATGACGAGGAACGAAAGGATGCAGCGAAGGATAATCCCCTGGAGAAGCAACCAAAGCGATGACGTAGGTGCCGCTCCAAATCCCGCCAGGGTAAAAACATCGATAACAGCGCAAGAAAGAATAATAACCCGGTCGACTCCAAAGGAAACGACGACCACATGGACCCCAGCGATAGAGCAGGATGAACCAGCGGACGGCGAACATAGTACGGAGCCGCTGTCCCATCACGGCGACGCCGAGGGTAAAGCTCATCAACCTATCTCCGGAGAGGAGAACAGTCCGGACGACAATGCACACATCATCCCGGAAAGGCACTTGGAGCAAGAGGACCTCCACAGAAGGCTTATTGCCACTGCGAGGAGTCTGAAGAAGCAGAAGCAAAGGCTTAAGGCCGTGCAAAATACACTCAACAGTAGATGGAACAAAGTGCTCGACACTGAAGAAAAGTACAGTGGCAGCCGCCACAGAAAGAGCTATCCAAAGCGCAAGCTGCTTCCCGAATTCGATGACGTGGCCTTAGAGCCTATACAGCTGAAAAATAAAACGGCCGATCAGCCGGATCGACCACCCCGTGGCCACGATAGGGCGGCTAACAATGTCGCACATAAGTCAGCACGCGATGTACGTGAGGACTTGCACCAAAAAGCCGGTATGACCAGGTCCATCTACGGATCTAGGAAGCGCACTCCGACACAGAATCAAAACTAAACACTACAACGGTCAGAATGCCATGACACATCAAAATACAGGGGTGCCGCACACCCCCTATGCTTCACCGATAAGTTCTGGATCACAAATTTCCAGAAGGATTCAAACCCGTGAACATAGAGGCATACAACGGAACGACAAACCCTAGGGTCTGGATTGAGGACTTTATCCTTCATATCCACATGGCACGCGGAGATGATATCCACGCCATCAAATACTTGCCCCTCTAGTTGAAAGGACCAGCTCGGCACTGGCTGAAGAGCCTCCCCGAAAACGCAATTGGAAGTTGGTAAGAGCTTGAAGATGCTTTTAGGGCTAATTTTCAAGGGACCTATTTCCGACCTCCGGATGCAGACGATTTAAGTCATATAATTCAACAGCCTGTAGAGTCAGCCCGAACGCTTTGGAATAGATTCCTCACTAAGAAGAATCAAAATTGTCGACTGCCCGGACGCCGAAGCCTTAGCGGCTTTCAAACACAGTGTCCGGGACGAATGGCTCGCCAGACATCTCGGCCAGGAAAAACCGAGGATAATGGCAGCCCTAGCAAGCCTTATGAACCACTTTTGCGCGGGCGACGACAGCTAGCTGGCCTGTAGCGGCACCGGCAACCCAGGCACATCCGAAGTCAGGGATGGCAATGGAAAACCACGACGCAATAAAAGCAAGCGTCGAAACAATGAAGACAGCCCAGACAACACGGTGGTAAACGCCGGATTCAGGGGCACTCGACCCGGTCAATGGAAAAAGGCATTCAAAGGCAGCTGAGATGGATTGTCCAGCCTAAACAAGATTCTAGATAGATTATGTCAGATTCATGGCACCTCCAACAAACCGGCAAATAACACCAACAGAGAATGCTGGGTCTTCAAGCAGGCCGGCAAGCTAAACGCCGAACACAAGGGGAGGGACACACCAAGCAAAGACGAGGATGAGCCTCGCCGGCTGAACACTGGGGGACAGAAAAAATTCCCACCAGAGGTCAAAACATTGAACATGATTCACGTAACGAAGAGAGGGAGCAAATGTGCACCCCGAGACGTATGCGCCGTGGAGCCCGTCACCCCCAAGTTCAACCCTTGGTCGGCCTGCCCGATCATTTTTGATCGCAGGGATCACCCGACTAGTATCTGGCACGGAGGATCGGCTGCCTTGGTACTAGACCCAATAATTGACGGATACCATCTCACCTGAGTCCTTATGAATGGCGGCAGTAGTCTTAATCTGATATATCAGGACATAGTCCGCAAAATGGGGATAGACCTGACAAGAATCAGCCAAAGCAATACTACCTTTCAAGGAGTAATACCAGGCCCAGAGGCCTGCTGCACAGGCTCTCTAGTACTAGAGGTTGTATTCGGTTCTCCCGACAACTTCCGAAGTGAAAAGTTAACCTTCGACATCGCTCCATTCCGAAGCGGCTATCAAGTACTACTTGGAAGAATGGCCTTCGCTCGTTTTAATGCAATACCGCATTACGCTTATCTTAAGCTTAAGATGCCCAGTCCATGTGGCATCATCATACTTAGCAGAAACACAGAACGTTCCTTACGTGCGGAAGAACATGTGGCGGCTTTAGCAGCCGAACACTGAACGCCCTCTCCAACTAGAATAAATGATCGGTCGTCAAGACCGCAGACACGGCTAGATGAGTCCGGCGCACCACTAGCTGTAACATCTCGGATAAACCTAAGACTGGGTTCACGGATATACCCCCATATGTGGTGCTAGGGGCTTCCCACATGTAAAAAGGACTACTGTTCAGCTTGATCTTATTTAGATTGAATTTTAATGGTTCATTAAGAATAACCAATTTTTCGCACGAAAACTTTCACCTGGGCTTTTCTCTCTTACAGATGATCATCGTGCTACACCCTTCCAGGATACGGCACAACTGAGACACAGGCGCAGACGTGCAATAGGGCCCCGTTCAAAGGTTTCTTTTTAGATTAAGACCCTGTGTAAACCTTTTTTACTGTCTCTTGTTTCTTCACACCCTCAGGATACTCAACACAACCAAGAGGGATGCTGGCGTTATTGACATTTCATCACGTCAGACTAATGCACGTACCTGTAAATTCAGGGCTTATTATCGAGGGCGTTACTCAACCCAGTATATGTTGTAAAGACCGAACACCTTAGGGAGTGTTCGGCATCCCGAGTTTGGCCTTATATGCATTAGCCCTGAATCATGTCTTTGGTCAATAGTTGGGTTTTCCCGGCTCCCATGTTTTGCTACCTTACGTTCCGCTCTATCGGCTAAGGTGGCACCGGGAGAACTACTGCGATTGTGCCCTGGTTCATTTAGATGAGCACCTCAGTAGAGAAAGCCGAAAACTGACTGTCATTATAAAGCGTGAGACTAGTCAACCACTCAAGGACTTAGTGGAATCTTTGCGATTCCTCCGCATTAATGAAGAACCGGTTTCCCGATCATGTTTGTACGCACATCATATACGGATAAGCGCGGAAGTACCAGGGGCTATATAGTAGCCCCACTTTCAAACTCCTATGGCTAAGTGAAAGTGTTAAAGCAATATAGTCCGATTGCCTTGTTCACCGCGCTATCACCTCCTTAATGGACCAAGACGTTGGATCAAGTGTGAATACATGCTTTTCCAAACATGCCCACATTATATGCGTGGGGGCTGAAGCTGACGACCGCAAACTTTTAGGTTATATACGTACATAAACAGCCGCACAGGAGGTATCATAATACTTTCAGGCAAAAGTATAAACATATCCTTCATAATCTAAATAGCGTTGTTTTTACAATTGGGATACATGTCACTTGAACATGATACTCTTCGAGCACTGAGCCTCTATTAAACGAGCGCCTTCTAGGACTTCTACAAAATAGTGCTCGGCCGAGCCCTGCTCTACCGCCGGACCCCGGGTTGCAATAGCGGTGGCATCCATCTCTGCCCAATATGTCTTAACACGGGCAAGAGCCATCCGCGCACCCTCTATGCACACTGACCTCTTTACAGGGTTGATATGTGGCACAACACCAAGGAATCGTTGCACTAAACCAAAATAACTATTCGGCCTTGGTCCTTCTGACCAAAGATGGTCCACGACAAACCTCATGGCAAGCCCGGACAACCTATGGAGCTCAGCCCACTCGGCCATTTGCTCATTTTACAGCAGCGGACGCGTTGGAGCACTGAACTGCGACCAGAACAACTTTTCCACTTCGTGATCTTTTTTATCTTTGAAAAACTCAGTTGCATCAGTAGCACTCGTTGCCAAGTCCAAGTACGCGTCTGCAGAAATCCATATTTGATCTAGAGGGGCATACTTCGGATCTCCAAACTTCGTCCGCAACAAAAAGGGCTTCCCAGCCGTGATATCTCCGGCTTGACGAAGCTCCTCCTTTGCCGCTCTGATTTTAGAGAGGGTTTCCTTGGTTGCTACCATGGCTTTCTTCAGGTCCGCCATTTCGCTTGGCTTTCCTTTTCAAGAAGCTCATACCGGTCGGCGGCATCCTTCAGCTCAATGGCCATCTTGGCTATTTTATCTTCACTCTTGCGATGAGCATCCCGTGTGGATCTTAACTCTTCGGCCGCCTTTAGGGCGGCCGCATCACTCCTCCTGGCTTGTTCCTTGGCTCGAGCAAGTTCCGCCCGAAGGGTCTGCACGGCGGTAGCTCCATCTTCAGTCACAGCTTGTTATAGATACTAGCATCATGCTCCTCTTAATATTTGTTGACCACTAAAGAATACATACCCTGTGCCTTGTCAAGCCGCTTGTTCACAAGCACAATGTCGGCATCTGCCGTATCGAGTTGCTGCCTCAGTCCGGTAAAGTCAGCAGTCCGGCCAGCCACCGAATCGTCAGCCGCCTGCACATGAAAGCAGCACGATTGTTACCTAGGACTACGATCCTCTGTTTGCCTCCTCTGAATAGCAACCAGAGTCTCAGGGGCTACTATCTATATAGAGCACACCTAGCATGTGCGGTACCGTCGAAAATTTTATATATTACTTTGCGTACCTCAAAAGCCTCTTAGTAGACTCATAAAAGCTTCATGCAACCCACTTTTTGCGGATGAAATCCTCTTGACCACCGTACCCATTAAAGTACGATGCGCCTCTGAGATAGCCACTTGCTCCAAAAGACTCATCTGTGTCTTCAGTTGCGCACTGGACAGTCCTGGACTCTTTCTATTGCTCTCCTTAGGAGATGAATGCTCCGGACTTCGGGTGGCTGAAGGGTTACCTTCTGGACTTAGCAGATCAGGAGAAATCCTCCATGATGACACCTCAGGGTCGTCCGCCCCAGGAGGCGGGGCGGCAAGGGGAGGCATTTCGCTCTCCATCATCTCTGGAAGAAGATCCCCCGAAGACGAACTCTGTTGAGAAGGGCTACGAGCCAGACTGCGAGATATATTTCTCGGTTATTGTCCTCGGAGAAAAAGGAGGATATATTTACCAAAAGTACTCTTGATTCACTTATAGCTCGATGGAGGGTTGGACCCCTTGTGGGCACTGTGCGGTAAGGACGCCCTCCGGGGCAGGGCCCCCTGGCAATGGTTTTTTCCCTCCTTTGGAAACCTTTGTTTCCAAGTCTTCAGGGGCGGTCCTTTTCCTTCCTTGGTGAGAGGGGATTCTAGATTCTACTCCTCGATTATCCTCCATCGCGGAGACACTAATTCCCCTGGTTTGGAGGAGTAATGCGTGAGACCCGCTTTCGGCTTCTTTATCCCTCCCTTTATCTTCCCCTGATGGCAATTGATAAAGTGCGTGCTCAAGCATCTTGGCTAGTATAGGATCCGGTGAGCCTTCGGGAAGGGGGGCCGAACACCTGATCATCTTCCCCTTTATTATCCAGTCCTGGCCAAGAGCAATTTTTTCAGAATGATGTTATGACAAATGAAAAGACGACATGTTTGGACGCAGAATTACTTACATGGGTATCTGGATGATTGCAGTTTAGACCCGCATCCTCGGTGGTGTCCGGACACTTTATTCGTGATCCTAAGAACAATCCATACATCCCTTCGAGCATCATGCCGAAGAATTGCTAAATAGTTCGCGGTCCTAACGGGTTGAACTCCCACATATGGAGAGATCAACGTTGGCATGGCAGGACCCGACGAACTAGCATAACTTGCATTACCTTGACGAGACTGACATCCCTCTTGAAGAGATCACAGATGCGACTTTGCAATGTCGGCACGTCATTAACTGGCCCCCAGTCCAGCCCCTTGTTGACCCATGATGCCAGTTGTGGCGGGGGGGCCAAATGGAAGGCGGGGCAGCCACCCACTTAGTACTTCGGGGAGCTATGATGTAAAACCACTCCTGCTGCCATAAGTTGGACACCTCCGGGAAGGAACCCTTTGGCCATGGAGCATCGACATCTTTGCTTATTATGGCTCCTCCGCATTCTGTGTGTCGCCCATCGATCATCTTCGGCTTCACACTGAAGGTCTTCAGCCATAAGCCGAAGTGTGGGGTGATGCGAAGGAACGCCTCACACACGACGATAAACGACGATATGTGAAGGATGGAATCTGGGGCTAGATCATGGAAATCGAGCCCGTAATAGAAATAATCCCTCTAACAAAGGGATCAAGACTAAAGCCTAGCCCTCGGAGGAAGTGGGAAACAAATATGACACTCGTTGGGTTCGGGACTGGGGACGACCTGCCCTTGAGTGGGCAGCCTGTGCGAGATTTTGGCGGTCAGATATCTGGCTTCTCTTAGCTTCTTGATGTCCTCCTCTGTGACAGAAGAGGCCATCCACCGGCCTTGAAGGTTGGATCCGGACATGGTTGTAGGTCCGAAGTGATTAGCCTAAGCCTTGGGTGTTGGAACTCAAGGTGGGGCAAGGGAAGGATTGAGCGCGAGAAGAAAAGGACAGACCTTGCCCCCTTTATAAAGAGGATGAATATCAGGCGTCCTCCGCGTGGCATTCGGAACTTGCCTAAAATCTAGGAGTCATATCAGTACGCGCGGTTGGGTTACCCACACCCGTATTGATGAGAATCTCGTGATAAGGGGACACGATCTCTGCTTCGACAAGAAGTGCCAAGAAAACCGCCTCGCAATATGTGTAGTAGCTGGTTGAGAAAAACAGTTCAAATAATGACCGGGCCATGGTGTGATGTCATGCTATGAAAGTTGTCAGAAGATTAGATTTGTGGAAATAGTATACTCTCTACGGTGGTATGTGGAATTTGTTTTGCAGAGCCGAACACTATCCTTGTGTTCGAAATCTTCTATGGAGTATTCGGAGGAGGAACCCGCCTTGCAATGCCGAAGACAATTTGCGCGCCGGACTCATCGTCATTGAAGCCAGGTTCAGGCGCTACTGAGGGAGTCCTGGAATAGGGGGTCCTCGGACAGCCTGGCTATATACTTTGGCCGGACTGTTGGACTATGAAGATACAAGATTGAAGACTTCGTCCCGTGTCTGGGTGGGACTCTCCTTTGCGTGGAAGGCAAGCTTGGTAATTCGGATATGTAGATCTCCTCCCTTGTAACTGACTCTGTGTAACCCTAGCCCCCTCCGGTGTCTATATAAACCGGAGGGTTTAGACCATAGGACAACAACAATCATAATCATAGGCTAGCTTCTAGGGTTTAGCCTCTACGATCTCGTGGTACATCAACTCTTGTAATACTCATATCATCAAGATCAATCAAGCAGGAAGTAGGTGAGGGAGTCCTGGATTAGGGGGTCCTCGTACTGCCGGACTATATCCTTCGGCCGGACTGTTGGATTATGAAGATACGAGATTGAAGACTTCGTCCCGTGTCCGGGTGGGACTCTCCTTTGTGTGGAAGGCAAGCTTGGCAATTCGGATATGTAGATCTACTCCCTTGTAACCGACTATGTGTAACCCTAGCCTCCTCCGGTGTCTATATAAACCAGAGGATTTAATCCGTAGGATAACAACTATCATAACCATAGGCTAGCTTCTAGGGTTTAGCCTCTACGATCTCGTGGTAGATCAACTCTTATAATACTCATATCATCAAGATCAATCAAGCATGACGTAGGGTATTACCTCCATCGAGAGGGCCCGAACCTGGGTAAACATTGTGTCACCCGCCTCCTGTTACCATCCGCCATAGACGCATAGTTCAGGACCCCCTACCCGAGATCCGCCGATTTTGACACCGACATTGTTGCTTTCATTGAGAGTTCCACTGTGTTGTCACCATAAGGCTTGATGGCTCCTTCGATCATCGGCAATGATGCGATCCAGGGTGAGGTTTTTCTCCCCGGACAGATCTTCGTATTCAGCGGCTTCGTACTGCGTGCCAACTCGCTTGGCCATCTAGAGCAAATCGAAAGCTATGCCCCCGGCCATCAGGTCAGGTTTGGAAGCTTGAACTATACTGCCGACATCCGCGGAGACTTGATCTTTGACGGATTCGAGCCCATGTCAGGTGCGTCGCACTGTCACGATGAGCATGACTTAGCTCTGCCGCCGGACGGTGTTCGGGAGATCACACCTGTGGCTAATTCGGCCCTCAATCCGGAGCAGATCGTGCCATCCGAGGACGGGTGGATGGATCCCTCCACGGAGGCCGCACACTCAGTGGTGATAGAGTCGAATACTGACTTCACCTCCTATGAGACCTGTGTTGCCAGACCCTTGGATTCGTCCCCGGCCACATGCTCCGAACCGCTTGCGTCTGTGCCTATCGATTCTGATAGGGCACCGATCATGGAGTTTACCTCCGCGGATATCTTTCAGCACTCGCCCTTGGGCAACATGCTAAATTCATTAAGGTCTCTCTCCTTGTCAGGAGACCCTTGGCCGAACTATGTCCAGCTTGAGTGGGAAGCGGACGACAAAGAAATTCATTCCCCGCCCACCACCCACTTAATAGCCATTGTCGACGACTTAACCGACACGCTTGATTTCGGCTCTGAAGACATCGATGATATGGACGACGATGCAGGAGAAGAATAGGAACCACCGCCCACAGGGCGCTGGACAACCACCTCATCATATGATATATACATGGTGGACACCCCCAAAGAAAGCGATCGCAATAAGGCAACGGAGGATAATCCCCCCGAGAAGCAATCTAAGCACCGGCGTCATCGGCACCGCTCTAAGCTCCACCATAGCAAAAGCAGCAATACTGGCACAAGAGACAATAACATTGCGGACAGTGCCGAAGACGAAGACAATCCCCTCCAGCCAGGCTTCGAGCGGCAGGATGGGCAAGCCAGTCCTAAGGACCAAGCGGCAGACGGAGAATTAGAAGATGACAATTACATGCCCCTCTCCGACAACGAGGTGAGCCTCAGCGACGAAGAATTTATCGTGCCTGAGGATCCCGTCGAGCAGGAGCGCTTCAAGCGTCGGCTTATAGCCACAGCAAAACGCCTGAAGAAAAAGCAACAACAGCTTCAAGCTGATCAAGATCTGCTACCAGATAGATGGACCGAGGTGCTGGCAGACGAGGAATACGAACTCGAGCGCCCAACCAACAGTTGCCGAAAACGCAGGTTGCTACCCCAATTCAAGGAGGAAGCATTAAAACCTACACTCTTAGCGTATGATGTGGCTGACCGACCACCTCGTGGCCGAGACAAAGCGGTATATCAGGCCGAAGTCCAGCCCGCACCCCGTCGCCAGTTAAACAAAAATACCAGGCCCCGGGGTAACACGCAGGACCTGCGAGACGTATTGGAAAACAAATAAGGACATACAAGATCGATCTATGGATCACGGGGGCGTGCCCCAATGCATGACGACGACTGTCATGCCGAATATACTAAAAGCAAATCCGGCCGGGCCGAATATAGCAGACAAGACTCGTACGGACTGCGTCGTGATATAGCCCGGCACAGAGGCGCCACACGCCCCCTATGTTTCACTAATGAAGTAATGGATCACGAATTCCCAGAAGGTTTTAAACCCGTGAATATTGAATCATATGATGGCACAACAGACCCCGCGGTATGGATCGAAGATTTCCTCCTCCATATCCACATGGCCCGCGGTGATGATTTACATGCCATCAAGTACCTCCCATTAAAACTCAAAGGACCTCCTCGGCATTGGCTCAATAGCCTGGCAGCAAACTCCATTGGCAGTTGGGAGAATTTGGAGGACGCATTCCTTGACAACTTCCAGGGCACTTATGTGCGACCACCGGATGTCGATGACTTGAGTCACATAACCCAACAGCCAAGGGAATCAGCCAGGAAATTCTGGACTTGGTTCCTAACTAAAAAGAACCAAATCGTCGAGTGTCCGGATGCCGAGGCCTTAGCGGCATTTAAGCATAACATCCGCGACAAGTGTCTGGCCCGACACCTCGGCCAAGAAATGCCGAAATCCATGGCAGCCCTCACGACACTACAAACCCGCTTTTGTGTGGGCGAGGATAGCTGGCTGGCTCGCAGCAACAACACTTCAAGAAACCCTGGCAATTCAGATGCCAAAGATAGCATCTGAAGGCCACATCGCAACAGACACAAGCGCCGCAACAACGGCGACAATGCCGAAGACACAACAGTTAATGCCGGATTCAGTGGCTCTAAATCCGATCAGCAGAAAAATCCATTCAAAAGAAGCAATCCGGGCCCGTCTAGCTTGGACCGCATACTCGATCGTGCGTGTCAAATTCACGGCACCCCCAATAAACCAGCCAACCACACCAACAGAGAATGCTAGGTGTTCAAATAGGTCAGCGAGTTGAATGCCGAAAACAAGGAAAAGGGGCTGCATAGCGACGACGAGGAGGAGCCTCGGCCGCCGAACACAGGAGGACAGAAGAAATTTCCTCCCTTAGTGAAAACGGTAAACATGATATACGCAACCGATATTCCTAAGCGGGAACGGAAGCGTGCACTTAGGGACGTCTATGTGATGGAGCCAGTCGCTACAAAGTTCAACCCATGGTCTTCTTGTCCGATCACCTTCGATCGCATGGACCACCCCACCAGTATCCGTCATGGCGGTTCTGCCGCATTGGTCCTTGACCCCATCAACGATGGATTTCACCTCACTCGAGTCCTTATGGACGGTGGCAGCAGGCTGAACCTGCTCTATCATGGCACAGTGCGTAAAATGTGTATAGACCCCTCGAGGATCAAACCCACCAAAACCACCTTTAAAGGTGTCATCCCAGGTTTAGAGGCCTATTGCACGGGCTCAATCACATTGGAAGTGGTCTTCGGATCTCCGGACAACTTCCGAAGCGAGGATCTAATCTTCGATATCGTCCCCTTCCGCAGTGGCTATCATGCACTGCTCGGACGAACCGCATTTGCCAGATTCAATGCGGTACCGCATTATGCATACCTCAAGCTCAAAATGCCAGGACCTCGCGGGGTCATAACAGTTAATGGAAACACAGAGCGCTTGCTCCGCACGGAGGAGCACACTGCGGCTCTTGCAGCAGAAGCGCAAAGTGGCCTTATGAGGCAAACCGCCAATTTAGCGAAAAAGACCCCGGAAACCTTCAAGCGAGTCAAGAGTACCTTGCAAGAGGATCACCAGGCATGTTTAGAGCTCAACTAGCAATTCGGCCTCCGTCCTAGTCCCAGTAAAGCGGCGAAATTTGTGACGCACGTACATAATTACGCACTCAAGATACCATGGGCATAGGCGGAGGCACGACCATGGCACCGTCCACAATGCGGCTCAACCGCTTCAGGACCCGTATACCTTTTACATTTTCATCCTTTCAGGCCCCTATTCTCTGAAGGCCCTCTCCGATAGTCTGATTATCGGACCCATCACGAGAATGAAATGCCAAGGAAGCAAGAAGCTTTGACTTACAAGAGAATCCTCAGTGCGCTAGGGGCTTCAGTTTACCCCATAACACGGCATGAAAAGTCCGAACACTTTCGATAGTGCGGCACCCCGAACTTATAGCATTATATGCATCCGCTCCGAATCATGTCTTGGGTCAATAGTTGGGTTTGCCCGGCTCGCATGTTTTTGTACCTTACATTCCTCTATATCGGCTAAGGTAGCACTGGTAGAACTAATGCGATTGTGTCCCGGTTTGTCCGGACGAGCACCTCAGTATGGAAAGCCGAAAATTGACTGTCATGATGCGGCGAGAGCTGGTCGCTGTTCGAGAGGTCTCCAATCCTTAAAGATTTTTTCCGCTTCGGGCGAGTCGTCGGGCTTGTACGACTTAGGCATACATAGTGCCCCAAGTTCAGCCTTCCGAATACTAGGGGCTTCGCCAAAATTTAAAATTGTAGACTTCTATGGCTAACTGAGAGTGATAAAGCTTTATAGTCCGATTGCTTGGTTCATTGTGCTGAACACCTCCTTCGAAGGACCCAAAACTGGGATAAAGAGTGATCAAGGTTGTCCCGAACACCTCAGTACTAGTTACATGGGGTCAGAAGCCAACGACTGGCCAACTCTCAATTTTATAAAACGGCTGCATAGAAGGTAATATTTTAAATTAACACGCGTTGCATAGCGCACATGAACCCGTTTCATATTACAGGATAAAAGAGTACATTCATTCAAATATTACATCCTTAGCACATTCATCTACCACAAGGCGAGCACCCTTCAGGACACTGTCATAATACTTTTTGCGGTTGCGATGCTCCTTGCCCTCCGGCGGCCCCTCCTTCACCAGCTTTTCGGTGTCCATCTTCGCCCAGTGCACTTTCGCCCGGGCAAAAGCCCTGCGCACACCCTCAATGCAGACGGACCGCTTTATTACTTCAAGCTGGGGGCAAGCGTTCACACGCCGCCTTCCCAGGCCGAAATAGCTGCCGGGCAGGGGCTCGCCAGGCCACATCCAGACTATGAGGCCCTTGATGGCCAGTTCGGCCGTCTTGTGAAGCTCGACCCAGTATACTGAGACCAGAACAACCTCTCTGTCGAGCTCCCTTCCTCGGCCCGGTAGAACTCCGCGGCATCCGACACACTGCTGGGTAGATCTGCGAACTCTCCTGGAGAGCTTTGAATTTGGGTAAGTAAAAGGAAAGTTTCCTTCACATGCTTGCTTTGCATAAAGAATGCCTTACCCGACGCTAACTTCCTGACTGCCTCAATTTCTTGGAGGGCCTTTTGGGCTTCGGCCTTGGCATTTTGTGCATTCTCGAGGGCCTTCGCAAGCTCGGACCCTTGCGTCCTAGAGTCACGCTCCAAGGACTCGTACTTCTTCACAAACTCCTGGAGCTCTTGCTGAACCTCGCCGACTCGGGCCTCTTGCTTCTCGCGCTTGGCGCGCTCCTTGGCTGCTTTGTCTTCGGCCTCGGACATCGCCTTCTTCAGGGTCGCCACTTCGGTCTTGGCCCCTAGCAAAATTCATGACGATCCTGTGATCTAACAACCAGTTTCCTTTTTCTTTATCAATAAACAAATGAGGTATCACTTACCTTTGTTCTCTTCGAGCTGCCTCTTCGTAAGGTCGAGCTCTTCCTCGGACCGCCCAAGGTCCCGCTTCAGTGCAGAGACCTCCACTGTGTGAGTGGCAGCGGCCAGTAGTGAAGCCTGCTTATTCACATAGACATATTCTGATTAGACTCCTGTGATTATTATTTGATCCTCTGTTCCGCCTTTCTTTCAAAGACCAAATAGAGCATCATGGGCTACTGTCTATGCAGTAACATTTTCTCATAATTTGATTACTTACATCAAAGCCGGTTAGGAGGCTGGCACAAGCTTCGGTCAGTCCGCTTTTCGCGGACCGAACCTTCTTGACCACCGCACTCATGATAGTATGGTGCTCTTCATCAATGGAAGCGTCGCGAAGCACTTCCAGCAAATTGTCTGATGCCTCTGGATGGACAGAGGTCATCGGCACAGACAGCTTGTCCCTCTTAGACTTGCTGCCCCCCGCATTAGAGACCATGGGAATCTTGCCCCTCGTGCACCCAGTGTCCGGAATGTCGCCTTGGGGCGCCTCCGGAACTGTCTCCCCTTGGTTCAGCACCCTCTGAGACAACACCACGATGTCATCCATAGGGCGGGGGGATGAGGCGGTCGAGAGTGAATCGCTGATCATCTCCGATGGGCCCAATGACTCATCCGATGAGGATACGTCGATACGGGCTCTGGATGGGCTGCATGATCATGTTCGGCATGGTAAGAAGTAATAAAATGATACATACCAAGAACTAGTATGGCATCCGGACACTTACGACTTCGCCAGTGGCTTGTCCCTGGGTAACCACTCCTCGTCGCTAAAAGCGGCCACCGTGGAGCAGTCCGGAAGGAGAGTCCTTCCCTTCTTGGACCCTTCGGCTTCCCGTGACAGGGTGGCCTTCCTTTTCTTGTCTCCCCCGACTGGAGGGGGACACATTTCCTCTTTCCTCCTCCTCGTTTTCGTGGGAGGAGGGCGCATCGGTGTTATCAGACGATGATTCCGACACGACCTTGCACCAGAGACCTTTCCTGGTCCCCGCGACTTTCTTCTTGGCCTTCGTCTCTGGCGCCTCATAGGGCGCCGGAACCAGCATCTCCGTTAAGAGAACCCGTGCTAGATCCTCAGGCAATGGGGCCGGACAATCGATCCGCTTCACGGTCGCGACCCATTCCTGTTAAACGGCATGGAGGCTTAGATCCAGCACATGGTTATACTAGGGAAAGAAACATCTTATGAGCTATAAGCAGCTTATCGGATTGGCAGGGCGCTTTGCGCTGAGTCCGTGATCCTCGGTAAGGGGAGGAGGTACCTCGGCGGACTTGAAAAACACCCTCCAGATGTCTTGGTGTGTCGTGTCGAAGAGCTCTCGCAGCGTCTGGTGCTTAGCCAGATCGAACTCCCACATATTGAATGCCCGTCTTTGACACGGGAGGATCCGGCAGAAGAGCATGACCTGGACCACGTTGAGAAGCTTGATTTTCTTGCTTATCATGTTTTTAACATAGTTCTGGAGTCCGGTCAGCTCCATCGATGAACCCCAGGATAGGCCCTTCTCTTCCAAGAAGTGAGCCGCGTGGGGATGCCGGATCAAAATTCGGGTGCCTCCACCCAGTTGGTGTCGCGCGGCTCGGTGATGTAGAACCAGCCCGATTGCCACCCCTTCACTGCCTCCACATAGGAGCCTTCGAGCCAGGTGACGTTGGGCATTTTTCCCACCATGGCGCCTCTGCACTCCGCTTGCTGGCCGACCACCACCTTCGGTTTAACGTTGAAGGTCTTCAGCCACAGGCTGAAGTGGGGCTTGATGCAGAGGAAGGCCTCGCACACGACGATAAACGTTGAGATGTTGAGGATGAAATTGGGGGCCATATCATGGAAGTCCAGCCCGTAGTAGAACATGATCCCGCGAACAAATGGGTGGAGGGGAAATCCCATCCCGCGGACGAAATGGGTATGAAATACAACCCTTTCGTAGGGTTCGGGGGTAGGGACGATCTGCCCCACGTCCGGGAGCCGGTGCGCGATATCTGCGGCCAGGTATCCGGCTTCCCGGAGCTTTGTAGTGTTCTCCTCTGTAACAGAGGAGACCATCCACTTGCCTCCCGCTTCGGACATGTTTGGAGTAGTTTTGCGGAGGAAATGCGAACTTGGGCATTGGAGCTCGAGTGCGTGAGAATGGATGGGCAGGGAAGAAGAAGGCGTGGGTGAAAAAGAGGAGTCCTTGTCCCTTTATAAGGGCGGAAGAAACTACGCGCCTCCCCACCTGCCTGGTAAACTGACTTATTCCAAGCGCCATGATTGATGGCGCGGTTAGGTTACCCACACCCGTATTGATGAGAATCCCGTGATAAGGGGACATGATCTCTGCTTCGACAAGACGTGCCAAGAAAACCGCCTCGCCACATGTGCAGTAGCTGGTTGAGAAAAACGGTTCGAGTAATGACCGGGGCGTGGCGTGATGTCATGTTATGAAAGGTTGTCAGCAGATTAGATTTGTAGAATGATATACTCTCTACGGTGGTATGTGGAATTTGTTTTGCAGAGCCGAACACTATACTTGTGTTCAAAATCTTCTATGTAGTATTCGAAGGAGGAACCCGCCTTGCAATGCTGAAGACAATCTACGCGCCGGACTCATCATCATTGAAGCCTGGCTCAGGGGCTACTGAGGGAGTCCTGGATTAGGGGGTCCTCGGATAGCCAGACTATATCCTTCGGCTGGACTGTTGGATTATGAAGATACGAGATTGAAGACTTCATCCCGTGTCTGGCTGGGACTCTCCTTTGCATGGAGGACAAGCTTGGCAATTCGGATATGTAGATCTCCTCCCTTGTAACCGACTCTGTGTAACCCTAGCCCCCTCCGGTGTCTATATAAACCGGAGGGTTTAGTCCGTAGGATAACAACAATCATAACCAGAGGCTAGCTTCTAGGGTTTAGCCTCTACGATCTCGTGGTAGATCAACTCTTGTAATACTCATATCATCAAGATCAATCAAGTTGGACGTAGGTTATTACCTCCATCGAGAAGGCCCGAACCTGGTTAAACATTGTGTGCCCCGCCTCCTGTTACCATCTGCCGTAGACGCACAGTTCGGGACCACCTACACGAGATCCGCCGGTTTTGACACCGACAATAGGGTATTACCTCCATCGAGAGGGCCCGAACCTGGGTAAACATTGTGTCCCCTTTCTCCTGTTACCATCCGCCCTAGACGCACAGTTTGGTACCCCCAACCCGAGATCCGTCGATTTTGACACCGACAGCCGGGCACCGGCGGCGGAGCGTGTGGTGGGTGTTCCGCGCACACCCAACAGGGATGCCACGCGCACTACAGTACGCCGGGGACTGCGCCACCGCTGCTGTGTAGCCTCCCAGCTGGAGCTGTCCTCTGATGACGGTGGAGTGGCTGAGCAATGACGACGAGCCGGTGCCATTGGTGATTGTGGGAGAAGCAGACGAGATAAGCTACAGGGAGGGAGGGGAAAATGCGACGCATGACTCGCCGGCTGTGAGGGTTTATTTAGTAGGCCGGTAAGCATTGGAATTTTGGGGGATTTCACCGAGTCGGGTGGGAAGCTTGTGCAGGAACCTGCGAGGTTGCGCCGGAAACGGGCTCACCGATGATTCATTGGTGCCACCGTTTGGCCAAAAGAATGCCCCCGCGCGCTGCGCAAGCTTGCGCTGTAAGCCATCTGCGGGAGCGGGGTGACAAGATGTGCGAGAGGAGGACGAAAGGCCACGTACACATACGGTTAATAAAAAAATGTTTGCGATTTAATTACCTACTATATCACCGTCCTGGTTTGTAAGTATGATTTTCCTAATAAAATACGAATGCGTGTCGCCAAAGTTTATATACTTGGATTTGTATTTGAACATAGTTACCAATTATATATTTTTTAAACATGCATTAGCATTTTGTTAGTTAAATTTGAGGGAAAAGTATGACACAGAATATAAAGGAGACAATAGACTAGATGGAGGTGGTAGCACACGGCCGCTCTATACGCAGCAACGCAACTGTCGGCCCGCTTGTAGGTGACCATTTCCTGCCTATTCAACTGCTCTATGTGTGTGGTTGCTTGCGGTTCAGGCGGCCGCGACACGCTCTGCTCGCGTCCCGCCGCACGCGCTCTACTCTCACGTCCCTCTGGGTGCTCTGCCCTTGTCCCTCCATGCGTGCGGCCAGTGTTTGGGGCTGGCGCATGATCACGCACGTTCGTGTGCAAGCGGTTGCACCGGGCGCGGCGCGATGATGTAGTTACCCGCTGCAAAAACTGCCATGCAGATGCGCCGAGAATCCACGCTGCCTGGCCCCCTTTTATTCCTGTGGCCATTTACCTTCATCTCTTGTCTCACACGACACAATAAGCACACCGATGATGACAAATACAGAGAGGACATCCAGCGGTTCCAATGGTGCTCCCCATGGCTCCAATGGCGCTCCTAGTGGACGACGACGACAATGGCGGGCAGTTCACCACGCACCACGTAGTGGACACCCACGTGAGGGGGAAGGCTCTCTCGGTGGTGTACACGAATGATCCAGTCTCGGTGGAGAGCTCCATCCAAACTATGGAGCAGTTCCTTGCCGAGGACAAGTACCGAGTGGTCGGCTTCGACCTCGAGTACACGAGCGGCCGCGCCAGGCATGATCAGAAGGTTACCGTCGCCCAGTTGTGCGTGTGACATGACATCCTCGTCTACCACTACCACCTTTCCACAAGGCCTTGCAAGTGTTTCTCTATGTTTATCCACAACTCCGACTACATTTTCGCTACGGTGGACACCACCAACGATCTAAAAGTGCTCAAGGTTTCGGACTTGAAATGCCTGAATCTTGTCAACATCCAGAGCCACTACAAGGTCTGGGGCAGTGACAAAAACAAACTGAACTCCCTGGTTGACCCTGCCTCGGCCATCATCGACCCCTACTACACGAAGATGAAGAATGAGAGCAATAAGGACAGGAACGCCTGGCATAGTGCGTGGCATAAGAGACTGGATGAACACCATGTCAAGTACGTGGCCATGGATGCATACACAAGCTACGAGACGTACAGGCGGATTGTTGACATGAGGAACTATCTTCTTCCTGACCCAGACGAGGGATCCAGCCACATAGAAGTGGCCGAAGCATCACAAGAAGTAGATGACTAGACGATCGTTTCTCCTACTTTAGAATGCACACAATTGTTTATTGAGGTGTGTGCGAATGATCTGTATAGTCACTTATGTAATTGGATGTTATTCTACTATAGACAAAGCAAATCACACGGCTTATTAGCAGCAATCGTCTGTGTTATTTTTGGTCTTCACACACATTTCTGATTATGGACCTATTTGCCGCGTATCACACACACCTTGATTTGGCTGACCATTTTCTTTTTGTTGCCTAATCACAAACAGTTCATCCGAGTGAACCATATGCTCTATATCGCACACGACTTCATCAAGCTACCCGTTTCTTTTCTTCTCATCGCAAATAGGTCATTGAGCTGAACTATATGCCCTACATCGCACATGCAACTAAAATCTGAATCGTGTTTGATCGCTCCATCGTCACAAAAGTTTTGCACCTTTTTTGACGGTTCTTTTACACCACCGTTTGCGATTATGGCATCGCACACAGTTTCGTCGAAGGGTCTCTGATCATAGTGTCGCGTTTGGACCATCCTACAGTAGTGGTTACATATTTATTGTAGTGACCTTGGGCCTCCTATGGTCCGTAGAAACAATGGGCCTTCTACGGGTCGTATGATCGATCGGCCAAACATCGGCCAATAACAGACCTCATTATGGGCCATAAATGGGCTAGAGTTGGAATTGTCTGTTCATGGGCCAACCATAACGGATCGTCATTAATTGGGTGTATTTGATGACGCTATGAAAATGGCCCATCGGATTAACGGTCCGCAAATAGGCCGATTGTAACCACGGGCTGAATTTGGCCCACAAGCAGAAAAGGCCAGTAACGGACCGTAAGTAACCAAATGCTGGAAATGAGCCCAAGAATAAATGGGCCCTGAGAAGGCCGAAAGATAACACGGGTTGGAAATGGCCCAATGGAATAATGGGCCATTAATGGGTATAAAGTGGTGCAATGTTCATTACGGGCCAATTTCAACACGGGCCGTTAATGGGCCAAGAGTTACAAAGGGCCTCATATGGGCCGAAAGACATTATGGGCCATACATGGGCCGGAAGTTACAGCGGGTTGGAATCATATTGGACAGCCCATATGAAGCTACCGGGCTTAATTCTGATATGCCGTAATGGGCCATGAGTTAGCAGGCCATAAATGGGCTATATAATAACATGTCGTTAACAGGCTTTCCATGCGCCGGACCGTTACCTTTTGACCAAGTCAAATGGGCTGGCCATTTCAGCAGAATGGGCCTCTGTTGGGCCGTGTCACACGTATACGTATCATAGGCGCCTCCTGTCCCATGGGTGGATGACATCTTTCCCAATGGTGAGCCAACACATGTTTCCTCCGGCCAATGAGAATTTTACACGTGGAAAATCCCCATTGGTCCGGGCTGTTAACGGGTTATCGGATCCAAACCAGACCCGATAGCTTAACGACGACCCGTTACGGTGGATGCCACGTGCCGATTACCCTTGATGAAAACACTTCCTTGATGCGCCATTTATCGTCATGGAAGTGGACACTTTCGTGATGATAATTTTGTTAATGTCATGGAACACTTCTACAACAGCATAGGCATGACTATCTTGATTCTGTCATAAAATCGTCATGGATGTACATGCATGACAGAAAACGTGACCTACTATGACAAACATGTATCATCACGGAAGTGTATTTTTTGTAGTGCTAGCAGGGACCCACCGTATTTGGAGGCTGACTTGTGGTCCTACTAAGTTGACACGGACGGAGGGCTTTGTCAACTTAGTCAATATAGACGATTCGAGCTGCATTGACCATACGATGTCCATCCTATGGTCGTCGTGCTTTTTCAACCTCTAGCCTTCTTGCTCCAGCCACCCAAACTAGCACAGGCTGTGTCGCCTGCTCCTGCCTCCCTTGGCCGGTTGTGCTGCCGCGCAGGCCTCACCGCCCCACCCTACTCCCACTACTGGCTTGGCCATCCCTCTACTCACCCAGACCTCCTGTCATTCTCCAGCGATGGCAGCCTCACACTGCAGCCGAACCAGTAAACCCTCGTTGAGGGAGTCCTGGATTAGGGGGTCTCCGGACAGCTGGACTGTTGGACTATGAAGATACAAGATTGAAGACTTTGTCTCATGTCCGGATGGGACTCTACTTGGCGTGGAAGGCAAGCTAGGCAATACGGATATGTGGATCTCCTCCTTTGTAACCGACCTTGTGTAACCCTAGCCCCCTCTGCTGTCTATATAAACCGGAGGGTTTTAGTCCGTAGGATAACAAACAATCATACCATAGGCTAGCTTCTAGGGTTTAGCCTCTCCGATCTCATGGTAGATCAACTCTTGTAATACTCATATCATCAAGAATAAATCAAGCAGGACGTAGGGTTTTACCTTCATCAAGAGGGCCCAAACCTGGGTAAAACATCGTGTCCCCTGCCTCCTGTTACCATCCGCCTTAGACGCACAGTTCGGGACCCCCTACCCGAGATCCGCCGGTTTTGACACAGAGATTGGTGCTTTCATTGAGAGTTCCTCTATGCCGTTGCCGTTAGGCTTGATGGCTCCTACAATCATCAATAGCGATGCAGCCCCGGGTAAGACATTTCTCCCCGGACAGATCTTTCTATTTGGCGGCTTCGCACCGTGGGCCAACTCGCTTGGCCGTCTGGAGCAGATCGAAAGTTACGCTGCTGGCCACCAGGTCAGGTTTGGAAGCTTAAACTACACAGCCGATATCCGCGGAGACTTGATCTGGATTCGAGCCCTACCTTGTGCGCCGCGCGGTCACGATGAGTACGATTTAGCTCTAACATCGGACAGTGTTCAAGAAATCGCACCGGTAGCCGCTCCGACCCTCAATTCGGAGCCAGTCACGCCATCCGCAGACGGGTGGATAGACCCCGTCACGGAGGTCGTATCCTCTGCGGCGATCGAGCCGAATATTGAGCTTACCCTTCACGAGAGCCGTGTTGCCAAACTGCCGTATCCTTCTCCGGCCAGGGACTCCGAACCGCCTGCGCCCGTTCCTATCGAATCCGATTGGGCGCCGATCATGGAGTTTACCTCCGCGGATATTTTTCAGCACTCCCCCTTCGGTGACATACTGAACTCATTAAGGTCTCTCTTCTTGTTAGGAGGATCCTGGCCGAACTATGTCCGGCAGGATTGGGATGCAGATGACGAAGAAATTCGCCGCCCACCCACCACCCACTTAGTAGCCACTGTCTATGACTTAACCGACATGCTCGACTTTGACTCCGAAGACATCAATGGTGTGGACAACGATGCGGGAGGCAAAGAGGAACCACTGCCCACAGGGCACTGGACACCCACTTCATCACATGACGTATACATGGTGGACACACCCAAAGAAAATAACAACGAGGAACGGAAGGACGCAGCGAAGGGTGGTTCCCTCGAGCAGCAGTCAAAGCGGCGGCGTAAACGCCGCTCCAAATCCCGCCTCGGCAGAAATAATGATCACATAGACCCAGCGTTAGAACAGGGTGAACCATTGCCCGACCACGGCAACACGCAAAATCAAGCCGAACAACCCAACCCAGTCGAAGATAACAGTACGGACGACATCACACCGGACATAATGCCCACCAAAGGCTTGTTGCCACGGCGAGGAGTCTGAAAAAACAGAAGCAAAGGCTCAAGGCTGCACAAGACACACTCAAAATCAAATGGAGTGAAGTACTCAACACTGCAGCAAAATACGGCAGTAATCGCCACACCAAGAGCTATCCGAAGCAAGAGTTGCTACCTGAATTTGATGAGGAGGCCTTAGATCCTCCACAATTAAAAAATAAAAACGGCCATCCGGTCGGATAGACGACCTCATAGCCAACATAAAGCGGCAATCGACGCCGCACATAATCCGCGTAAGGGCTCGCATCAAAAGTACAGCGCAACCAGATCCATCTATGGACCACGTAGGCGCGCTCCAACATACAATGCAACACAACAAACATCCTGTCGGCGTTCTAGGAACGGGGGTCCCCAGACTTGCCTGCCTGCAGCCTGCGGCATGGCTCAAAGGGGGGCCCAGCACGGCCCATCTTCATCAACACAGACCCAAGGCCCTCGCGAGGGGCCAAGCCTCGCGGGGCAGACGACACGGAGCTTCCTCAGGCACGGCCTCATTAGGCTGGCTCGCGAGGAGGTGGAGAGATCAAGGCGGGGTACCTCACGAGGTGCCCATGACGCAAGCCATGACGACCAAGGGTGCCAGGCGGGTGCCAGGCGGACGCCAGCCCGCGCAGTGTCCTCCTTTCCTCTTTGGTGCAAAGGGAGCAAGCGCAGGCGAGAGCATCAAGCAAAGGCACCCGTTTCGGTGCAACGAGACCAAGACCAGTCCAACGAAAGGGAGGAAGTCATTGTGGAGCCCAAGCCAGGGTCACCACTAGAGACTTTGACAGGCGAGGACCAACTTTAGTCAGGATAAGTGTACCAGATGTTCCCCTCCAAAATGGCCAATTGTTGGCGCCCTTCCCGCTCAATATTTGGGAAGAGGCCTAGGGCCTTTGCCTATAAATAGGAATAGCCACCCACAGGGTAGGGGGATCAAAATCAGAGAGAGAGAGAGAGAGGAGGGGTGACTGAACTCCTAGCAGTTCATCCCCCCAGCCAAGAATAGACCCTCGCGAGGCTGTTCTTCCTTGTATTGCTCATCATCATCAGCCCAAGAGGCAATCCACCACACCACACACTGGAGTAGGGTATTACACCACAACGGTGGCCCGAACCAGTATAAACCCTGTGTCTCTTGTGCTGTTCTTTCCATAGCTTAGATCTTAGCGTGGCGATAAGGCGCAGGTAGGTAGAAGGCGAAATCTCCACGCGCACCCTAGTGTTCGAACCTCAAGGGTCTGTCGGAACCCAAAATCCGACATTTGGCACGCCATGTAGGGGTGTGCCGGAATCCACCTTCTACCGCTTCGTGTCCCGTCGCGTCATCATCACCATGTCCGGCGACCAGACGGGCAACCCAGATCCATGGGCGGCGTGGCCCGCCCGCGCAGAGCCGCTCGCCTCGGGCGACCCCGTGCCCCAGGCAGCTCGCGGTCCGCAAGGCGCTGTGGGTGGCGGGCGACGTGGACAGGCTTCGACAGCTCTCCCACCGCAGCAGGCGCGGTCGGCAGCAAGGGCCTCCAATCACGCCGCGACCACGACACCGTACACCTGCCGGGAGCAGGCGAACTCGAGGGCCACGCTCACGGTGGCCCGAGAGGTGCTGCAGTGCAGGCTGCTGGAGGGCAGCCGCGACGTGCTGCTGGAGAGGGTGGAAGAGCTCCTGGGCTTCGCCGCCTCGGGGGCTCACCCCTTCTGCACCCAGCTCCCATCTCAAGCCCAGGGCGGCCCGCGCGGGGGCTCCAAGGCTACTCCAACGCCAGCGAAGCTGTCGGCACCGGACCGGCGGCGGCGCTGCCCCTGCTCCCGGTCCGCGAAGAAGAAGGACTCGACATGACCCATGGCCCCAGTGGACAGCCGCGCTACCACCCCACGGTGGGCGCGTCAAGCAGAGCTGCGTGGCACGCGGAGCACTACGGCATGGCCTTCGGGATGACGGCGCCAGAAGAATACGTGCCCCTCATGATGGACCAAGGACACCCTCACGAGGGCGAACAAGGCTCGCTCCTCAGCCCAAGCTGGGGGGACGAGGTGCCAAAAGCTGAACCCTTCTAGGAGCCCCGGGATGGTCCCATTGGCGATGCTGGAGGCAATGATTATCGGGTACCGCTAATTCCTCAGGAGCAGGCATACGCTAATCATGGATCGCAGGAGGTGCAGGTCGCCACAGCGAGCAGCTGCCCCGCTCCCACAGTCTCCTACCCCTCAGGAGGAGGGCACAGGGGGCTGCAGGAGAGGGGCCGAGATCCGACATCACCATCGCGGCGTTCGGAGCAAGGTGTTCTCAGGAGGTAGGCCCTCTGTTGGGGAGGTGCCTCAGGCCTGCCCCTGGCGGAGGACCCGTGGTCGTCAGGTGAACCGCTGGCGACCGCTCTACCCAATCGGCGGCGTCCTGGTTTTCGGTCGTCGTTGATGGCACTAGAGTGTGGCGCAAGGCGGGGCCCTCGTCTGGCGATATGAAGCAAGGCTAGTACCTGTGAAGAAGGCCCAGTGCCTATGAAGCTCGCCGCCCCGTGACACTCTCACGTAATAATGAGTGGGGCGGTACACGCCCCGGAGTCTCAGGGGTGCCGGCCTCAGGCCCTGGGGCTCCATCCCACGCCCAGTGGCAGCACTTAGCTCCGCGCTGGTGAGAAGACGTCCAAGACTAGATTAGGTGTCGGACGCGGCCTTTTGTCTGCTTTCGTTGCTTTTCCCTTTGGTTGTCGCTTTCCCCCGCTGGATTTAAGTTGGATTCGAATTTGAGATTTGCGTGTGTTCGGGGAAGGGGTGCTTAGTCTTGTTCGAGCAATTTCTCGCGTTTTGGTTACCATTTCGCCTCAGCTGCCTCCCCTCGTGATCCCCTCGCGAGCCGGGTCAGGCCTAGCTTGCGCGCAGCCCAGACTGCCGCCGCCGCGTCCTCTTAGGAGGGTTTTTTACTGCAGATCCTACGGATTCGATCAGGGAACACTCGGGACACCACAGCCTCCCACAGGCTACCTCAGGGCCCGCACGGGACAAAGGTAAACTAGCCGACCAGCGCGTCGCTCAAGCCAACCACTTGGCGTGGGCACATGGACAATGTAACGTCTACTAGTACGAAGAACACAAGTTTTACATGAGGGTCTCCCCCTCCAAAATGCTCTCATAGCCATCAGGCCAAAACCTAAGTTCTATTCATGCAGGGTAAGGAAACAGGAACGATGCATGATCAGTCGGATAAATCCCCCAATGCGTCCTCAGGAGCACCACCCGAACCGATGCTGGCGTCGCCAGCGGCATCAGGGCCGTTCACCACACCGCCCTTGTCGGCAGCCACGATCACACCATCGTTGTCTGAAGCAAAGGCCCTGACAAGAGCATCCACATTGTCTTCCACCCAGTGCGCCAGGTCGTCTAAGACGGCCTGGGGGACTGGGGCGATGGCGGCGACGAAATCAAAGTGGGGATCCATGTTCTGGAGATGGCTGAAGACGCGAGAAAAGGCGCGGCCGAGTAGGGCGCGGCTCCTCTCCTCCACCAACCTGTCGGCCCTAACCGACCGCGCCATCAGTTGCGTCACCATGTCGGTGAAGAACTGAAGGTTGCCAACATAGTTGACTGCATGCGGCTCGCCAACAGCCGCCTCGCAGATGTTGCCCAAGGCTGTGTTGGCTCTCTCCCGGAGTGTGGTGAGCATGGGGCCGTGCTCATGCTCCAGGATCTGCCGCTGACGTATCTCGGCCGCATTCTGGCACGCGACGACCTCAGCCTCCTCCACCCGCTGGCGAAGAAGGAGCACCTCGGCCTGGGAGGTGGTTGACTCCCCTTGCGCTACCTCAAGGGCGACCCGAAAAGCGTCAGCCCGCCGCGTTGCTTCCTCCAGCTTGGCCCTCAAGGCAGCAGTCCTACCTTCAGCCTCGGCCCGGATCAACTCCAGCCTCTCCTCGAACTCGTGCTCGAGGTTCAAGCGCGCCATCGCCATCCGACGTCCGACCTCCTCTAGGACACAGGCTTCCCGTGCAGCGACATCATCCTCCGCCTGCGTCACTAAGTGCTCCCTCGTCTCCAGACGCTCGTACTCGCGGGTACGTTCAGCAGCTTCCAGCGTCAGCGCCTCCTCACGCTTCTGGAGCTCTGCTGGGTCGCCAGAGGCCACCTTCATCGACGCGAGGGCTGCCTCGCGTAGCTCCACCTGCTCCTCCAGTGAGTGGCACCAGGCCAGGAGCTCCCGAGCCCGCTCCTCCGCCGCCTCTCGCCGCCGGTCAGCTTCTCGGGCCTCCTCAGCGGCCCAAGATCGGGCCTCCCGAGAGGCCACCAGCGACGCCTTGGCCTCTGCATCGTCAAGATCGTGCTGACGGCGTGCAAGGGTGATGGCGCCCTCTAGCTCGCGCCTCTCTGCAGCCAGGCGCAGGCCCTCGGCCTCAAGGCGCGCGTCTTCATCAGCAAGCTCCTCACCAAGCAGGCTCACCGCGTCAGCCGCCCTTCAAAGGAATCCTTGGCGAAGAGCGCGACGCTCCCAGGCGTGCTCGAGCACGTCTTCCACACCATCATCTGCCCCGAGCAAGCGCCGGGAGCCACGAATCAGCACTCCCCCTCCAGGCAGGGGCTGGGGGCTGGCACCCTCGCGACGGCCGGGCACGCCACGCCAGAAGCCCGGCCTGGAGCCAGCCCGTCCCCAGACGAAGAGCGCAGAAAGCGCCTCAGCCAATCGCAGTCCACGACCAGGCGAGAAGCCCACGGCAGGCTGCCTATGCCACGAGAAGGCCCGCGAAGGAGGATCGCGAGGTGCGCAGGGCCACGATGCACCTTGGGACGGTTCGCCTCTCCGATCGCCCTCACCACAAGGGCTCTGCTGCTCGGAGTGCTTGAGGACGGTGGAGGGGGTGATGCCAAGGGAGACGGCACCTCAGCCATCTCCGCGAGCTCGGCTGGAAGGGGCCTGCGGAGTAAGGATCAGTAAAAGCAACAGAAGTATCGGGAGCTGGGAAAGGAGAAGGCTTACTCATCAGTGGCGAAGTACTTCCTACGCTTCAGCAGGCGACAAGGGTAATCGTCGCCCATGGCCTTCCTTCTCTTCCGGAGGGCCTCAAAGTCCACGCGGAGGCGGCCCAAGAGTTGAGAGCAGGGATCAACCTGCGACAAAGACGGAGCGTCAAGGCGATCCGTGTCAGGGGCGCCTGCCTGATGCGCGCTGCCAATCACCTCGCCAAAAGAAGCTGCTGGAGCCTTAGGGGCCTCAGTCGCAGGCGCCGAGGGCAGCTGCTTGCCACCCTCAGCCTCAGCGGCACGGGCCCAAGAGATGCTCCCTCATGAGCACCGCCCGACACTGTCACCCCGCTGGGAGCCCCCTCGGCCTCTGGCGCCTCATGCCTCCCTGCTCCGCCACTTGAGGAAGAGTCGCCTTGGCCGACTGGAAGGGCAGTCACCATCACTGGGTTCTCGAGAGGCCCCTGGAGGCCGGCGGGGTGCGGCCCCCACTCATCAAAGATAGGCATCTGATTCACAAAATCGCCCCTGTTCTGGCAGAGGTACAGCAAGGCCCCTCCCTGCTGGATGCTGCCAGGGTTGGGGTGCCCAGTCAGGATCAAGACCGCTGTCCTTAGCACTTCAGGCATCAGGTCCTCTTCCTGGAGCCTCATATGATCATCACGCCCGCTGAAGGCCCACATCCGGCGGGAGTGGCGTTGGAAAGGAGCAACGCGGCGTAGCAGGAACTCCTTCACCACCTTGGGCCCTGTCACGCCAAGCAACCTCAAGAACGCGAAGCGGTGCCAGACGAAGACGAGCCGGGGGCTCTCAAGCGTCTCCTGGCCCCAGCCCGAATTGGGGACAGGAGGCGAAGTTGGCTCCTAGAGCAGGGGGCTGGGCACCCCTGCATCCACATACAGCCACCGCTTGCGGAACCCAGCCGCGGGCAGAGGGAGCCTGAAGTCAATCCCTGAGGCCGCTGTCTCAGACGTGACAACGAAGCTTATGCAAGCCCAGCATTGGGTAGGGTCGACAAGGCGCAGAGAGAAGAAGTGGCGCAGCAAGGCAACCGAAGGAAGGATGCCCATCATTGCCTCGCAAACAAAGGCGAAGACCGAAAGGAGGGTGATGGATTCAGAACCCAGATGCATCATGTGGATCTGATAGTGGGAAAGCACGGCATTGAAGAAATCAGAAAAGGGGGGAACCAGACCCGCCCACAGGGCGTCGGCAAAATACGGGACCTTGGTGACTATCCTGTCGATGGAGAAGTGGGACGCGGGCCAGGCCGTCGTCCTCCCGCATTCATTGAAGATAGTGGCCAGAGCCAAGCTGACCTTGCCCAAGCCCTCGGCTGGGGCCGCCAACGGCAGCAAGCAAGGCGGAGGCATGGGTTTCTTCCCTCTTCCCTTCTTCGTTGGAGCCATGGCGATAGGAAGGGGGGAAGGTTCAAGATTGGGTTGAAAACAGAAGCTGGAGTTCGAGAGGAGGAAGGACAGAGGGCGCTCGAGCAACAGAAAGGGGAGCGGTTGTGTACGACTACGAGTCCGCCTAGCATGGTGCAAAATAAGGGGGCGTGGGGGAACAGTGCCGCCCACGCCCAATCAACCGCCACGCGACGCCCAAGGCCGCAGGCTGTTAGGGCCCACGGTGCTTCGCCCTTGCCCTTTCGCCTCCCTGCACGGCCAAGTCCGGGCGCGCCTTGGGCCCGTGGGCTACTGTCGGTGTTCTGGGAACGGGGGTCCCCAGACTTTCCTGCCTGCGGCCTGCGGCGTGGCTCAAAGGGGGGCCCAGCACGGCCCATCTTCATCAACACAGACCCAAGACCCTCGTGAGGGGCCAAGCCTCGCGGGGCGGACGACACGGAGCTTCCTCAGGCATGACCTCATCAGGCTGGCTCGCGAGGAGGCGGAGAGATCAAGGCGGGGTACCTCACGAGGTGCCCGTGACGCAAGCCATGACGACCAAGGGTGCCAAACGGGCGCTGGCCCGCGCAGTGTCCTCCTTTCCTCTTTGGTGCAAAGGGAGCAAGCGCAGGCGAGAGCATCAAGCAAAGGCACCCGTTTCGGTGCAACGAGACCAAGACCAGTCCAATGGCAGGGAGGAAGTCATTGTGGAGCCCAAGCTAGCGTCACCACCAGAGCCTTTGGCAGGCGAGGACCAACTTTAGTCAGGATAAGTGTACCAGATGTTCCCCTCTAAAATGGCCAATTGTTGGCGCCCTTCCCGCTCAATATTTGGGAAGAGGCCCAGGGCCTTTTCCTATAAATAGGACTAGCCACCCACAGGGTAGGGGGGATCGAAATCAGAGAGAGAGAGAGAGAGAGAGAGAGGGGTGACTGAACTCCTCCTAGCAGTTCATCCCCCAGCCAAGAACAGACCCTCGCAAGGTTGTTCTTCCTTGTATTACTCATCATCATCAGCCCAAGAGGCAATCCACCACACCACACACTAGAGTAGGGTATTACACCACAACGGTGGCCCGGACCAGTATAAACCCTGTGTCTCTTGTGCTGTTCTTTCCATAGCTTAGATCTCAGCGTGGCGGTGGGGCGCAGGTAGGTAGAAGGCGAAATCTCCACGCGCACCCCAGTGTTCGAACCTCAAGGGTCTGCCGGAACCCGAAATCCGACACATCCGAACACCACAGTACACCCGAATACAGGGGTGCCGCACACCCTCTATGTTTCACTAACGAGGTGCTGGATCATGAATTTCCAGAGGGATTCAAACCCGTAAACATAGAGGTGTACGACGGAACAACAGACCCTGGGGTCTAGATTGAGGACTACATCCTCCATATCCATATGGCTTGAGGAGATGATCTCCATGCCATCGAGTACTTACCCCTCAAGCTCAAAGGGCCAGCTCGGCACTGGCTTAAAAGCATCCCCGAAAACTCCATCGGAAGCTGGGAAGAGCTCGAAGATGCCTTTCGGGCAAATTTTCAAGGGACATATGTCCGACCACCGGATGCAGACGATCTAAGTCATATAACTCAACAGCCCGGTGAGTCAGCCCGAAAACTTTGGAACAGGTTCCTCACTAAAAAGAACCAAATAGTTGATTGTCCGGACGCCGAAGCCTTAGCATCCTTCAAGCATAGCATTCGAGACGAATGGCTTGCGAGACACCTCGGTCAAGAAAAGCCGAGAACAATGGCAGCATTGACAAGCCTCATGACCCGTTTTTGCGCGGGCGAGACCGCTGGTTAGCCAGATGCAGCACCAGCGACCCAAGTACATCCGAAGTCAGGGATGGAAACGGGAAATCATGACGTAGCAAAAATAAGCACCGGAATAAGGAAGACAGCCCGAAGAGCACGGCGGTAAACGCCGGATTTAGAAGCTCTCGGCCAGGCCAGCGGAAGCCGCCCTCCAAAGGCAACAGAGACGAACTGTCCAGCCTAAACAAAATTCTGGATCAAAATTTTCAGATCCATAGCACCCCTGATAAACCTGCAAATCATACCCACGGAGAATGTTGGGTCTTCAAACAGTCCGGCAAGCTCAACACCGAACACAAGGGGCAGGATACACCAAGTGAAGACGAGGATGAACCTCACAAGCAAAGCACAGGGGACCAGAAGAAATTCCCACCAGAAGTCAAAACAGTCAACCTGTTACATGTGATAAAAGGGAGAGACAAAGTGACACCTTTAGAGAAACATGCCCCAGGGCCTATCACCGCGGAGCTCCGCCACTGGTCGTCTCAACCGATCACCTTCGACCATCGGGATTACTCGGCAAGTATCCGGCATGCAGGATGGGCTGCCTTGGTATTAGATCCAATAATTGATGGATACCACTTCACCCGAGTCCTGATGGACGGCGGCAGTAGTTTGAATCTGATATATCAGGACACAGTCCGCAAAATGGGGATAGACCCAACAAAAATTTGCTGCAGCAATGCTACCTTTAAAGGAGTAACGCGGCCCGGAGGCTCACTGCAGGGCTCCCTGCTTCTAGAGGTTATATTCGGCTTCCCCGATAACTTCCGCAGCGAAAATTTAACTTTCCACGTCGCTCCATTCCAAAGTGGCTATCAAGCACTACTCGGACGTGAAGCTTTCGCTCGCTTTAACGCAATACTGCATTACGCTTCCCTCAAGCTCAAGATGCCCGGTCCAAGCGGCATAATTACAGTAAATGGAAATATTGAGCGCTCCTTGCGCCCCG
Organism: Triticum dicoccoides; assembly: GCF_002162155.2. NCBI lineage: Eukaryota > Viridiplantae > Streptophyta > Magnoliopsida > Poales > Poaceae > Triticum > Triticum dicoccoides. The sequence continues at coordinate 289,609,102 of NC_041392.1, forward strand.
AAGACGGTGCGGCCGCCTTGGCCGCCGCACACTAAACGGCCTCACCAACTCAAGCATTTGACAGGTCGTTAAGACAACGGACACGACTAGACGAGTCCGGCTCAGCTATATGTAATTAATACAAGTTTGATGGCTATACCCCTTTTACAATACAAAGGGCTCAACACGCGCGCAAAAGTGGCAATAAGGCTCACCTTTACTCATTTTCAACTACATATTGTTTATTTAGTATAACTTAACTTTTGCACGACAACTTTTCAATTAAGTTCCTCTCTTTTTCAGATGACCATCGTGCTACACCCGTCCAGGATACGGCACAACGGAGACACAGGTGCACACGTGCAGCAGGGACCCGTTCCAAGGATTCTTTGTAGATTAAGACCCCGTGTAAACCTTTTTTACTGTCTCTTGTTGATTTACATCACTCGGATTCTCAGTACAACCGAGAAGGATGCTGACGTCTTGGCATGTGGCCACGCCAGAATAATGCACGTACCTGGACACCGGGGGCTTCTTACAAAGGGTACTGTTTATACCCGATTTACACCATAAAGACCGAATACCTTAGGGAGTGTTCGGCGTCGCGAATTTGGCCTTATATGCATCAGCTCCGAATCATGTCATTGGTAAAATGTTGGGTTTGCCTGGCTCTTGTGTTTTGCTGCCTTACGTTCCGCTCTATCGGCTAAGGCGGCACCAGGAGAACTACTGCGATTGTGCCCTGGTTCATCCGGATGAGCACCTCAGTAGAGAAAGCCGAAAACTGACTGTCATGATATAGCGTGAGACCGGTCAACCACTCGATGACATATTGGAATCTTCGGGATTCCTCCGCATTAACGAAGGGATGTTTCCCGGCCAGGCATGTATGCACCCCGAATCCGGACGAGTGCGGAGCCACCAGGGGCTATATAGTAGCCCCAGTGTCAAACTCCTATGGCTGAGTGAAAGTGTTAAAGCATTATAGTTCGGATGCCTAGTTCGCTGCGCTATCACCTCCTTATTAGGACTAAGACATTGGATTAAGTGTGAATACGCGTCTTCTGTGAACACCCCCGCATTATATGCGTGGGGGCTGAAGCCAACGACAGCCATCTTTCAGGTTATATACATGTATACATAAACGGATGCATAGGAGGCATCACAATACTTTTGGGAAAAGGTATAAATACAGCCTTGCTAAATTCAATAAAAAAATTGTTTTTACAATGGGAATACATGTCACTCAAACATAACATTCTTCGAGCACTGGGCCTCTATCGTACGAGCGCCCTCAAGAACTTCTCCAAAATAGTGCTCGGCAGCCACTTGGCCTATAGCCGAACCCTGCGCCGCGATTGTGGTGGCATCCATCTCCGCCTAGTATGTTTTGACACGGGCAAGGGCCATCCGCGAGCCTTCTATGCACGCCGACCTCTTCATCACATTAATGCGTGGCACCGCACCAAGGAACTCCTGCACCAAGCTAAAATAGTTGTTCGGCTTTGGCCTTTCCGGCCACAGATGATCCACGACAGACCTCATGGCGAGTCCGGACAATCTATTGAGTTCGGCCCATTCGGCAAGCTGATCAGTCAGTGGAAGCAGATGCTCTGGAATGTTAAATTGCGACCAGAACAGCTTGTCCACTTCACGATCTGTCTGATCTCGGAAGTATTCGGCCGCATCGACAGCGCTCTCCGCTAAGTCCAGACATGCGTCGGCCAAACTCCACAGCCGATCCAGAGGGGCATACCGCGGATCGCCGAACTTCCTCCGTAGCATAAAGGGCTTTCCAGCCACAATGTCCCCTACTTTACGCAGTTCCTCCTTCTTCGCTCTCATTGTAGAGCGGGTGTCTTTGGTCGCCATTGTGGCCTTTTCAAGGTCCGTAGCCTTCGCCCGGTTTTCTTCTTCAAGAAACTGGCAGCGGTCGGCAGTGTCTTTTAACTTCTCAGCCATTTTGGCCATTTTATCTTTGCTCTCGCTATGAGCGGCCTTCTCGGCTTTCAACTCTTCGGCCGCCTTCAAAGCGGCCGCATTACTACTCCTTGCTTGCTCCTTGGCTCGGGCAAGCTCCGCCCGCAGGGCCTCCAAAGTGGCAGCTCCATCTTCAGTCACAACGTATTAAAGATATTGGCATTACGCTGCTCTTACTATGTGACATTCACTATAAATATCACCTACCCAGTGCCTCGTCAAGCCGCTTGTTAACAAGCTCGATGTTGGCATCCGCCGCATCCAGTCGCCGTTCTAGTTCGGCATCCCCATCAGTCCAGCTAGCCACCGGAGCTTCAGACACCTGCACATAACGGCAGTCTGGTTATTACCTGGGACTACGATCCTCTGTTCACCGCCGTTCTCGACGACAACCAGAGTCTCAGGGGCTACTATCTACACAAGGCGCACCAAAAAATGTGCGGATGCATATCATTTCATGTACCTCAAAGCCCGTCAGTAGACTCATAAAGGCTTCATGCAACCCGCTTTTGGCAGAAGAAATCCTTTCGATCACCGTACCCATCAATGTACGGTGCTCTTCTGAGATAGTGGCTCACCCTAGCAGATCCCTCAGTGCGTCTGACCGCATACTAGACGGTGCCGGATTCTTTTGGTTGCTCTCTTCAAGAGCCGGATACTGAGGGCTTCGGATGACCATGGGATTACCTTTTGGCCTTGTCGGATCCGGAGAAACTCTCCGTGACGACACTTCAAGGTCGCCCGCTTCTTGAGCCAGGGAGTCCGGGGAGGGGTTTCGCTCTCCAACATCTTTGGAAGAAGATCCCCCGAAGACGAGCTCTGCTGAGAAGGGCTCAGATCCGAACTGCAACATAGATGCTTCGGTTATCTTCCTCAGAAGTAAGGTAGAATATCTTTAGTATTAAGTACTTTTTGATTACTTACAGCTTGTTATAGGGCTGATCCCCGCACAAACTTTTTGCGGCAAGAGCACCCTCCGAGACGGGACCCTCTGGTGGAGTTTTCTTCTCCCGTTTGGAAACCTTGGTTTCCGGGTCATCAGAGGTAGTCCTCTCCCCCCCCCCCCGGGGCGAGGGAATGTCAGATTCCTTCCCTTGGTTATCCTCCCTCATGGAGGCGCTCGTTCCCTCGTTTGGAACAGGTAGCGGTGGAGGCCCGCTTTGGCCCTCTCTATTCCCCCCTTCATCGTCCTTGGAGGGCACCGGGCAAGGTGCTGGCTTGAGCATCCTTTCCAGCACCGGATTGTCCAAGCCTTCGGGAAGGGGAGCCGAACACCAGATCATCTTCGCCTTTGTTATCTAGTCCTGGTCAAAGAGTGATCCTTCAGAATGATAAAAGAAAGACAGTTTGTTCGGCTAGAGGATTACTTACTTGGGCCGCGGTGCGGTTGCTGCTCAGGCCCACGTCCTCGGAGGTGTCCGGACACTCTATTTGGGGTCCGAAGAACGACTTGTACATCTCCTCGTGTGTCAGGCCGAGGAAATTCTGAATAGCGCGCGGTCCTTCTGGGTTGAATTCCCATAAACGGAGGGGCCGACGTTTGCAAGGCTGGACATGACGAACCAGCATGACTTTCCCTACCATAACCAAACTAAAATCTCCCTCGAAGAGATCCCGGATGCGGCTCTGCAGTATGGGCACATCCTTGGCTGGAACCCAGCTCAGCCCCCTGCTGATCCATGACATCAGTTGTGGTGGAGGGCCCGAGCGAAAGGCGGGGGAAGCTACCCACTTGGCACTTCTGGGAGCGGTGATGTAGAACCACTCGCGTTGCCATAATCCGGACACCTGTGGAAAGGAACCTTTTTGCCACGGAACTCCGGCAATCTTGCTTATTAATGCACCCCGCAACCTGCATACTGCCCCTCGACCGTCTTCGGCTTCACATCAAAGGTCTTGAGCCACAGACCTAAGCAAGGGGTAATGTGGAGGAATGCCTCACATACGACAATAAATGCCGAGATGTGGAGAAAGGAATCCGGGGCTAGGTCGTGGAAATCAAGCCCGTAATAGAATATCAAACCCCTTACGAAGGGATCCAAAGTGAGGCCTAGTCCTCAGAGGAAGTGGGAGATGAACATGACGTCTTCATTGGGTTCAGGAGTAGGGACGACCTGCCCTCGGGCAGGAAGCCGATGCGAAACTTCGGCGGTCAGGTATCTTGCCTCCCTCAACTTCTTGATATCCTCTTCCGTGATGGTGGAGGGCATCCACCGGCCCTGGAGGCTGGATCCGGACATGATTGAAGGTCAGAAGCACCTGACCTAGGCTTTGGGTGTTAGAACTCGAGGCGGGGGAAGGGATCGATTGAGCACGAGAGGAAAAAAGTAAAAGCCTTGTCCCTTTATAATGAGGGTGAATATCAAGCGTCCTCCTCGTGGCCGTTTGGGACTTGCCTAAAATCTAGGAGTCCTAAGCACGGTTGGGGTACCCACACCTGTATTGATGAGAATCCCGTAATAAGGGGGACACGATCTCTGCTTTGACAAGACGTGTCAAGAAATTGCCTCGCGTTATGTGCGGGCTAGTTAAAGGAAACAGTTCGAATAATCACCGGGCCATGGCATGGTGTCATGTTGCCAAAACGTGTCAGCAGATTAGATTTGCGGAAATGTTTTTCTCTCTATGGTGGTATGTGGAACTTACTTTGAAGGGCCGGACACTATCCTTGTATTCGAATTCTTCCGTGGTGTATTCGGAGGAGGAACCCGCCTTGCAATGTCGAAGAAAACACTGCGCGCCGGACTCAACCTCATTGAAGCCTGGTTCAGGGGCTACTGAGGGAGTCCTGGGTTAGGGGGTCTCCGGACAGCCGGACTATATCCTTTGGCTGGACTGTTGGACTATGAAGATACAAGATTGAAGACTTCGTCTCGTGTCCGGATGGGACTCTACTTGGCGTGGAAGGCAAGCTAGGCAATACAGATATGTGTATCTCCTCCATTGTAACCGACCTTGTGTAACCCTAGCCCCCTCCGGTGTCTATATAAACCGAAGGGTTTTAGTCTGTAGGACAACATACAATCATACCATAGGCTAGCTTCTAGGGTTTAGCCTCTCCGATCTCGTGGTAGATCAACTCTTGTAATACTCATATCATCAAGAATAAATCAAGCAGGATGTAGGGTTTTACCTCCATCAAGAGGGCCCGAACCTGGGTAAAACATCGTGTCCCCTGTCTCCTGTTACCATCCGCCTTAGACGCACAGTTCAGGACCCCCTACCCGAGATCCGTCGGTTTTGACACCGACACTCATACTCCCCTCCGCATGGGGAACAACTGTCGAGTCTTCCCTGGCTCGGGGTCATTCCCTTCCTAGGCCTCGCCATCGTCCACCACCTTAGTGCTCTCGACGCGGCGTGGTCAACATGGTCGAGGAATGACTTCCATCGGAAGAGGACTGTACGCCGGGAGGCTGACACCTGGGTCCACGGCCGCAGGAAGGAAGTGCCTCCTTATTGCGCGCAAAATAATGATTCCTCCACCTGACAGCGCGGACCCACTGAAAGGGCCTTTGTATTTTGCAAAAAAACATCCCCCTGATAGCTGGGACCGACCAGCTATATCTTTGCACGCAAGGAAGTTCCTCCATATTAGGCACGAAAAAAATGATTCTTCCCCCTGGCAGCTGGGACCCACCAGCTATATCTTCGCACGCAAGGAAGTGCATCCTTATCCTCCCTGACAGCTCGGACCCACCTGATCAAAGCATACATAGCCTTGTCTTTCTGGTTGCGAATGTGTACATACATACTAGTCGATCGGTCTCTCTGCAATGTTGAACCGTAGCCGAGCAAGAAGCAGGACGTGTAGTAGTAGAGCCCCCGACGTAGCAGTTCATGCCGTCCAGTCTAAACCATGTACACGTACATACAGCCAGATGCCAAAAAATACGGCCACATATGTACATACGGGCGTGGTCTCGAATGCCTACTCACGCATACGTACAGCCAAGGCTCGTGTACATGGAGAGGCAATGGACGGCAGCAATGGCATCCTGTTCATCCGAAGCCAACCGGCTAGGTCGGAATGGAGAAACTACGTCATGTTCATCGGGAGGTAACAGAATGTGTCGTGTTCATCTGGAGCTAGCTGGCTTGGACGGAACAGCAAAAACGGGGTCTGGCATACTACAGTACGGAGGAAACGACCTTCTGTTCGGCCGGCTATGGTCGAAAACAGGATCCTGTGCATCGGGAGGGGTCTGACATATGGCAAAACGGAGGAAACCGACTTGTGTTTGTGCTCCTACGGTCGAAACCGGGTCCTATTGATCGGGAGGGGTGTGGCGTACTACAAAACGGAGGAAACAGACTTGTGTTGGAGCGCCTATGGTCGAAACGCGGCCCTTTTCATCGGGAGGGGTGTGGCATACCGCAAAACCGGACTCCACAGGCTACTATTCATCCATCGTCTAGTGCCTCGTTCTAGCCTCCATGGGCTATTGTCATCCACCGTCGACTTATTCCAGCCTCCACTAGCTACTATTCATCCACGTGGCTCTGTTCCTCCACGGGGTCCTGTTCATCCAGCTTCCACGGGCTACTATTCAACTAGCTTTCCACGGGGTCCTGTTCATCCAGCCTCCACCGGCCACTGTTCAACCAGCCCTCCATGGGGACCTGTTCATCCAGCCTCACCTGGCTACTATTCAACTAGCCCTCCATGGGGTCCTGTTCATCCACCCCAACCAGCTCGGGTGTGTGGCGGCCTCCTTGATTGGGGTCCTGTTCATCCAGCGGCAATGGCCTCTACTACCATGGGGTCCTGTTCATCCAACGCCACTGGGAACTGTTCATCCAACCCCCAACAACAATCACTGTTCATTAATAGGCAGTAGGTTTGATTGGCTTCAGTTAGCAACAGTAGCGAAGGCATCGCTCGGGTTCAGTTAACAGCCACCGGATGGATCACTAGGGTTCAGTAACGTAGCTAGTGCAATCGCTCTGCTTCAATAAGTGAACGCCTCACTAGGGTTCAGTTAGAGCCCAACGCCTCGCACACATGCGCCTACGTATACAAGAGAAACGCACAAACCTCCATGCATCGCTCGGCCCCGACCACCCATCATAACCAGGAACTCCCCGAAATTTTCCTCTCCCTCGCTTCTACCATGATTTTTTCTGTCATGGACGGCCCAAAGAATGTCATGCATGTGCGTCCCCGGCCCGCCCAGGAAGAAAAGCCGATTTTTTGTCATGATTTTTTGTCATAGAAGTAGGAGCCCACCACATCTATGATGATACGTGGTTTTGTCACGATTATCATCATAGAAGTGTCATAAGCATGACATAAAAAGTTTTCGTTCGGGCCAAAATGTCACAGATGTGTCATTTTTTGTAGCGATGGATATTGATCGAAGAGGCGCATGCCTCCTGCCTGGGATCCTCCTAAACTACTCCTGGTCGTTGGTGGCCCGGACGTAGTAGTAGGCACCCTTAGTGTAGTAGGGGTCATCATCGATGGTGGTGTCTGGCTCCTTGGCTCCAACATCTGATCGTAGCAACCAGTTATCAAAGGGGAAAAGAGGGAGCAAAGCAACCATGAGAACTCATCCAAAGTACTCGCAAGACTGACATCAGATCTACACTACATATGCATCGGTATCACTAAAAGGGGTAGTATTTGTGGACTAAACTACGGAATGCCAGAATAAGAGGGGGAGAAGCTAGTCCTATTGAAGACTAGGCTTCTGGCAACCTCCATATTGAAGCATATAGAAGAGAGTAGCAAGTAGAACATCAAGTAACATCGTATGGCATAAACCTACCCGACGATCCTCTCCTCGTCACGCTGTGAGAGAGCGATCACCAGGTTGTCTCTGGAACTTATGTGGGTGTATTTTATTAAGTATCCGGTTCTAGTTGTCATGAGGTCGGAACACAACTCGAAGCGTCCTGTTACTGTCGACACGACTATTCGAATAAATCAATCTTCCCTGCAGGGGTGCACCACATTACTGCCGGACACAGTTTCCTAGGTCATGCTTGGCCTCGAAAGATCAAGACATCGCAACCCTACCTAGGCTCAACAAAGAGGTCAGCACGTCGGTCTAAATCCTAAGCGCACAGGGGTATTGGGGCCATCGCCTGTTGCACTCATGTGCGTTGTGTACGCGGCCGGTGAGCACACCTGACTGCCTCCATTACAAAGGAGGGTGCTTTACGCGGTCCAACTAGGCGCGCTCCACTCAATCCCTAACGTATGGAAAGCTTCGGCTAATACTACGACACCAACTGCCCATAACTGTCCTCGCGTAGTTGGTTAGTGCGTATAGGCCAAAAGACCAACTCAAATCAAATGTCTCATTAAGCCTATTCTTTAGAAACAACCGCGGACGCTGACCAGGGACCACGCCCACCTCTCCTCTGGGTGGTCTCAACCTTCCTTGTCGCTCTGCCACAAAGTAACACTCAGGGGCCATCAGGATCCCTTGCCCACCACTACCAGGGTGGAACCACCTGCCCCTTGAGACCCCACATCTGAACAGTAACATAAGAATGTAATAGTATATAGTATATACCCACGATCACCTCCCGAAGTGATCATGGCCCGAGATTATAGCATGGCAGACGGACAAGTATGAAGGGCCACTAACGGAAATCTAGCATACTGTACTAAGCATTTAAGATTGCAAGTAAAGGTAAAAACAGAACTAACAAGGAGAGGCTATGCGGTAGAATAGGATCAAACCAATGAAACAGTAACACTACTCTAATGCAAGAAGTAGAGGGAAAGAGTAGGCGATATCGGGATGATCAAGGGGGGGTTTGCTTGCCTGGAAGCTCTGCTAAGAAGGAGGGGTCATCAACACCATAGTCGACTAGGGCAGCAGCGGCGTTAGTCTCGAACTCTACTAGAGAGAAGAGGGTGATGAAACAATGAATACAATGTAAAGAGATGCATGACGATGCATGACTTGTCAATAAGCGGTGCTCGATGTGACCTAACACAATACTAGGTGCTACTGGCGAAGGGGGAAAACATTCGAGAAAGTATGGCTGGTGTTTTGTATTTTTGGACAGATGAAAAGGAGGGGGACGGTTACATGTTTTCTATACTAGGGACGTGTGGCACACGAACGAAGAGCGTATTCAGATTCGTCTCATTTTTCTGAGCAACTTTCATGTACAAAGTATTTTCATCTGAGTTACAGATCATTTTATATGAATTTTCAAAGTTTTAATCATTTTCAGGAATTAGCAGATAAATTTAATTCAGAAAACTATTATTACATTATGATGACGTTAGTGGTCAACTCTGACCGTTGACCAGTCAAACTGATGGGTGGGTCCCATCTGTCAATGACTGACTAACCTAACTAGTAGTTTAGTTAGATGAGTTAGTTAATTAGAATAACTAACACATGTTTATTAAGTTAATTAGTTTAATAAATAGAATTAATTAAGTTAAGCAATTATCCTAATTAATTACTTTTTTTGTTTTTGTTATCATTTTTTAATTCTTCTTTTTTTACGTTCTCAGGGGCAGGCCTCACTTGTCATTGGCCAGGGGGGCTTAGCGGGCGTGCGTGCAGGAGGGTTACAGGCGCTGGTGCCCAGCCCGATTGGGCATATGCCCAGGTCGACAGGGGAGGGCGCCAGCCACGGGCGCGACGAGGCTGGCCTCTTGAGACGACAGGGGCGAGGCCATAGCAAGGCGGGCCAGCCGGACCGGAGGTGGGGGTCGGGGGCGACAGGCGGGAGCAAGGAAGCGGTGGCGCAACAGTGGGGGTTGCGGGCATGGGCGAGGGCACGCGCGGGTGTCATGCGGCGGCAACAGGGACAACACGTGGCGCGGGGCAGAGGAAGGCAGGGTGAGGCCACTGTGAGGGTCTGCAAGCGGGGTGCGCGCGCGCCGACGCGAGCAGCAGCAACTAGCGAGGCGAGTGCGGGCTTGTGGTGCGGCGAGCAGGGGAGGGCGCGCGGTGGGTGCCGAAGCGGGCGGAGATGGTCGCGTCGGGCGGAAGCGAGGCGCGAGGTGAGGCACTGGGCGGCGGCCACCGGAGTGGTTACATATTTATTGTAGTGACCCTGGGCCTCCTGTGGTCCGTAGAAACAATGGGCCTTCTATGGGCCGTAGCAACAATGGGCCTTCTACGGGTCGTATGATCGATCGGCCAAAGTTGGGCCAATAACAGACCGCATTATGGGTCGTAAACGGGCTAGAGTTGGAATCTTCCGTTCATGGGCCGACCATAATGGGTCGTCATTAATCAGGTGTATTTGATGACGCTATGAAAACGGCCCATCGGCTTAACGGTCCACAAACGGGCCGATTGTAACCACGGGCTGAATTTGGCCCACAGGCAGAAAAGGCCAGTAACGGACCGTAAGTAACCGAATGTTGGAAATGAGCCCAAGAATGAATGGGCCCTGAGAAGGCCGAAAGATAACACGGGTTGGAAACGGCCCAATGGAATAATGGGCCATTAATGGGTATAAACTGGTGCACTGTTCATTACAGGCCAATTTCACCATGAGCTGTTAATGGGCCAAGAGTTACAAAGGGTCTCATATGGGCCGAAAGACATTATAGGCCATACATGGGTCGGAAGTTACAACGGGTTGGAATCATATTGGACAGCCCAGATGAAGCTACCGGGCTTAATTCTGATAAGCCGTAACGGGCCATGAGTTAGCGGGCCATAAATGGGCTATATACAAACATGTCGTTAACATGCTTTCCATGGGTCGGACCGTTACCTTTTGACCAAGTCAAATGGGCTGGCCTTTTCATCGGAATGGACCTCTGTTGGGCTGTGTCACGTGTATACGTATCATAGGTGCCTCCTGTCCCATGGGTGGATTACATCTGTCCCAATGGTGAGCCAACACATGTTTCCTCCGGCCAATGAGAATTTTACACGTGGAAAATCCCCATTGGTCCGGGCTGTTAACGGGTTATCGGATCCAAACCAGACCCGATAGCTTAATGACGACCCGTTCTGGTGGATGCGATGTGTCGGTTACCCTTGATGAAAACACTTCCTTGATGCGCCATTTATCGTCATGGAAGTGGACACTTTCGTGATGATAATTTTGGTAATGTCATGGAACACTTCTACAATAGCACAGGCATGACTATCTTGATTCTGTCATAAAATCGTCATGGATGTACATGCATGACAGAAAACGTGACCTACTCCGACAAACACGTATCATCACGGAAGTGTATTTTTTGTAGTGCTAGATGGGACCCACCGTATTTGGAGGCTGACTTGTGGGCCTACTAAGTTGACACGGACGGAGGGCTTTGTCAACTTAGTCATTATAGAAGATTCAAGCTGCATTGACCATACGATGTCCATCCTATGGTCGTCGTGCATTTTCAGCCTCTAGTCTTCTGGCTCCAGCCACCCAAACCAGCGCCGGCCATGTCGCCTGCTCCTTCCTCCCTTGGCCGGTTGTGCTGCCACACAGGCCTCAACGCCCCACCCTAATCCCACCGCTGGCTTGGCCATCCCTCTACTCACCCAGATCTCCTGTTATTCTACAGCGCCGGCAGCCTCACACTGCAGCCGAACCAGTAAACCCTCGTACTCCCCTCCGCGTGGGAAACAACTGCCGAGTCTTCCCTGGCTCCGGGTGATTCCCTTCCTAGGCCTCGCCATCGTCCACCGCCTTGGTGCTCTTGACGCGGCGTGGTCAACATGGTCAAGGAACGACTTCCATCGGAAGAGGACTGTATGTCGAGAGGCTGACAGCTGGGTCCACGGCCGCAGCAAGGAAGTGCCTCCTTATTGCGCGCAAAATAATGATTCCTCCACCTGACAGCCCGGACCCACCGAAAGGGCCTCTGTATTGCAAAAAAACATCCCCCTGATAGCTAGGACCCACCAGCTATATATTCGCACACAAGGAAGTGCCTCCATATTAGGCACGAAAAAATGATTTTTCCCCCTGACAGCTGGGACCCACCAGCAATATCTTCGCATGCAAGGAAGTGCATCCTTATCCTCCCTCACAGCTCGGACCCACCAGATCGAAGCATAAGTAGCCTTGTCTGTCTGGTTGCGAATGTGTACATACATACTGGTCGATCGGTCTCTCTGTAATGATGAACCGTGGCCGAGCAAGAAGCAGGATGTGTAGTAGTAGAGCCCCCGACGTAGCAGTTCAGGCCGTCCAGTCTAAACTGTGTACACATACATATAGCCAGATGCCAAAATATACAGCCACGTACGTACATACGGGCGCGGTCTCGAATGCCTACTCACACATACGTACGGCCAGGGCTCATGTACATGGAGAGGCAATGGACGGCAGCAATGGCGTCATGTTCATCGGAAGCCAACCGGTTGGGTCGGAATGGAGAAACTGCGTCATGTTCATCGGGAGGCAACAGAATGCGTCGTGTTCACCGGGAGCCAGCTGGCTGTTGGAAATATGCCCTAGAGGCAATAATAAATTGATTATTATTATATTCCCTTGTTCATGATAATCGTTTGTTATCCATGCTAGAATTGTATTGATAGGGAACTCAGATACATGTGTGGATACATAGACAACACCATGTCCCTAGTAAGCCTCTAGTTGACTAGCTCATTGATCAATAGATGGTTACGGTTTCCTGACCATGGACATTGGATGTCGTTGATAACGGGATCACATCATTAGGAGAATGATGTGATGGACAAGACCCAATCCTAAGCCTAGCACAAAGATCGTGTAGTTCGTATGCTAAAGCTTTTCTAATGTCAAGTATCATTTCCTTAGACCATGAGATTGTGCAACTCCCGGATACCGTAGGAATACTTTGGGTGTGCCAAACGTCAAAACGTAACTGGGTGGCTATAAAGGTACACTACAGGTATCTCTGAAAGTGTCTGTTGGGTTGGCACGAATCGAGACTGGGATTTGTCACTCCGTGTAAACGGAGAGGTATCTCTGGGCCCACTCGGTAGGACATCATCATAATGTGCACAATGTGACCAAGGAGTTGATCATGGGATGATGTGTTACGGAACGAGTAAAGAGACTTGCCGGTAAAGAGATTGAACAAGGTATCGGGATACCGACGATCGAATCTCGGGCAAGTATCGTACCACTAGACAAAGGGAATTGTATACGGGATTGATTGAATCCTCGACATCGTGGTTCATCCGATGAGATCATCGTGGAACATGTGGGAGCCAACATGGGTATCTAGATCCCGCTGTTGGTTATTGGCCGGAGAGTTATCTCGGCCATGTCTGCATGACTCCCGGACCCGTAGGGTCTGCACACTTAAGGTTCAATGACGCTAGGGTTATAGGGAATAGATATACGTGATGAACGAATGTTGTTCGGAGTCCCTGATGATATCCCGGACGTCACGAGGAGTTCCGGAATGGTCCGGAGGTAAAGATTAATATATAGGAAGTATGGTTTTGGCCACCGGAAGTGTTCCGGGCATCACCGGTAATGTACCGGGACCACCGAAGGGGTCCGGGGGTCCACCAGGTGGGGCCACCAGCCCCGGAGGCCTAAATGGGCCAATAGTGGGAAGGGACCAGCCCCTAAGTGGGCTGGGGCGCCTCCCCACCAAGGCCCATGCGCCTAAGGGGAAGAGGGGGCAAACCCTAAGGGCAGATGGGCCTTAAGGCCCATGCCTGGTGCGCCTCCCTCTCCCCCTCCACTTGGCCGCCACCCTAGATGGGATTGGGGCTGGCCGCCGCCCCTAGGGTGGAACCCTAGGTGGGGCGCACCCCTCCCTCTCCCCTATATATACTTGAGGACTTGGGGCTGCCAACAGATGAGTTCCTCTCCTTCTTGGCGCAGCCCTACCCCTCTCCCTCCTCGTCTCTTGCGGTGCTTGGCGAAGCCATGCTGAAGTACCACGCTCCTCCACCACCACCACGCCGTCTTGCTGCTGCTGGATGGAGTCTTCCCCAACCTCTCCTTCCCACCTTGTTGGATCAAGGCGTAGGAGACGTCACCGGGCTGTACGTGTGTTGAACACGGAGGTGCCGTCCGTTCGGCACTAGGATCATCGGTGATTTGGATCACAACGAGTACGACTCCATCAACCCCGTTCTCTTGAACGCTTCCGCGTAGCGATCTACAAGGGTATGTAGATGCACTCTCCTTCCCTCGTTGGTAGACTTCTCCATAGATTGATCTTGGTGATGCATAGAAAATTTTGAATTTCTGCTACGTTCCCCAACAGTGGCATCATGAGCTAGGTCTATGCGTAGTTTCTATGCACGAGTAGAACACAAAGTAGTTGTGGGCATTGATTTTGTTCAATATGCTTACCGTTACTAGTCCAATCTTGATTCGGCGGCATTGTGGGATGAAGCGGCCCGGACCGACCTTACACGTACTCTTACATGAGACTGGTTCCACCGACTGACATGCACTAGTTGCATAAGGTGGCTAGCGGGTGTCTGTCTCTCCCACTTTAGTCGGATCGGATTCAATGGAAAGGGTCCTTATGAAGGGTAAATAGCAATTGGCATATCACGTTGTGGTTTTTGCGTAGGTAAGATACGTTCTTGCTAGAAACCCATAGCAGCCACGTAAAACATGCAAACAACAATTAGAGGACGTCTAACTTGTTTTTGCAGGGTATGCTATGTGATGTGATATGGCCAAGAAGAATGTGATGAATGATATGTGATGTATGAGATTGATCATGTTCTTGTAATAGGAATCACGACTTGCATGTCGATGAGTATGACAACCGGCAGGAGCCATAGGAGTTGTCTTTATTTATTGTATGACATGCGTGTCATTGAACAACGCCATGTAATTACTTTACTTTATTGCTAACCGGTAGCCATAGTAGTAGAAGTAATAAGTTGGCGAGACATCTTCATGGAGACACAATGATGGAGATCATGATGATGGAGATCATGGTGTCATGCCGGTGACGATGATGATCATGGAGCCCCGAAGATGGAGATCAAAAGGAGAAATATGATATTGGCCATATCATGTCACTATTTGATTGCAAGTGATGTTTATCATGTTTATACATCTTATTTTCTTAGAACGACGGTAGCTTAAATAAGATGATCCCTCACTAAAATTTCAAGAGAAGTGTTCTCCCTAACTGTGCACCGTTGCGAAAGTTTGTCGTTTCGAAGCACCACGTGATGATCGGGTGTGATAGATTCTTACGTTCGAATACAATGGGTGTTGACGAGCCTAGCATGTACAGACATGGCCTCGGAACACATGCGAAACACTTAGGTTAACTTGACGAGCCTAGCATGTACAGACATGGCCTCGGAACACGGAGGACCGAAAGGTCGAACATGAGTCGTATAGAAGATGCGATCAACATGAGATGTTCACCGATGATGACTAGTCCGTCTCACGTGATGATCGGACACGGCCTAGTTGATTCGGATCATGTATCACTTAGATGACTAGAGGGATGTCTATCTGAGTGGGAGTTCATAAGATGAACTTAATTATCCTGAACATAGTCAAAAGGTCTTCGCAAATTATGTCGTAGCTCGCGCTTCAGTTCTACTGTTTAGATATGTTCCTAGAGAAAAATTAGTTGAAAGTTGATAGTAGCATTTATGCAGACAGTAGAAGGCTTATGTCCTTAATGCACCGCTCAGTGTGCTGAACCTCGAACGTCGTCTGTGGATGTTGCGAACATCTGACATACACGTTGTGATGACTACATGATAGTTCAGTGCATAATGCTAAATGGTTTAGAATTGAGGCAGCAAAGACGTTTTTGAAACATCGCAGAACATATGAGATGTTCCAAGGACTGAAATTGGAATTTCAGGCTCGTGCCCACGTCAAGAGGTATAAGACCTCCGATGATTTTCTTAGCCTGCATAATAAGGGAGAAAAGCTCAATCTTGAGCTTGTGCTCAGATTGTCTGAGTACAACAATCGCTAGAATAGAGTGGGAGTTGATCTTCCAGATGAGATAGTGATGGTTCTCCAAAGTCACTGCCACCAAGCTACTAGAGCTTCATGATGAACTATAACATATTATTGATAGATATGATCCTTGAGCTATTCGCGACACCGCGAAAGTAGAAATCAAAAGGGAGCATCAATCGTTGATGGTTAGTAAAACCACTAGTTTCAAGAAGGGCAAGGGCAAGAAAGGGATACTTCATGGAACAACAAATCAGTTGTTGTTCTAGTGAAGAAACCCAAAGTTGAACCCAAGCCCGAGACTAAGTGCTTCTGTAATAAGGGAACAGTCACTGAAGCAGAACCACCCTAGATACTTGGTAGATGAGAAGGCTGGCAAGGTCGATAGAAGTATATTGGATATGCATTATAATGTGTACTTTACTAGTACTCCTAGTAGCACCAGGGTATTAGATACCGGTTCGGTTGCTAAGTGTTAGTAACTCGAAACAAAAGGCTACGGAATAAACGAAGACTAGCTAAAAGGTGAGATGACGATATGTGTTGGAAGTATTTCCAAGGTTGATCAAATATCGTACGCTCCCTCTACCATCGAGATTGGTATTAAGACCTAAATAATTGTTATTTGGTGTTTGCGTTGAGCATAGACATGATTGGATTATGTCTATCGCGATACGGTTTTTCATTTAAGGAGAATAATGGTTACTCTGTTTATTTGAATAATACCATCTCGATTGTAGTGATACACATTTTCATGCCAAAGGTATAAGATAGTAATGATAGTACCACACAAATGTGGCACTGCAATTTGAGTCATATTGGTATAAAACGCATGAAGAAGCTCCATGTTGATGGATCTTTGGACTCACTCATTTTTGAAAGGATTGAGACATGCGAACCATGTTTGTTGGTAGATATGCATGAAGAAACTCTATACAGATGGATCATTTGGACTCACTTGATTTTGAATCACCTGAGACATGCAAATCATACCACATGGGCAAGATGACTGAAAAGCCTCATTTTCAGTAAGATGGAACAAGAAAGCAACTTGTTGGAAGTAATACATCTTGATGTGCGCAGTCCAATGAGTGCTGAGGCGTGTAGTGGATATCGTTATGTTCTTACTTCACAGATGATTTGAGTAGATACTGAGTATATTTACTTGATGAAACATAAATCTGAATTATTGAAAGGTTCAAGTAATTTCAGAGTGAAGTTGAACATCATCGTGACAAGAGGATAAAATGTCTATGATATGATCGTAGAGATGAATATCTGAATTACGAGTTTGGCACAGACATTGTGGAAATTGTTTCACAACTAATACAGCCTGGAACACCATAGTGTGATGGTGTGTCCGAACATCATAACTGCACCCTATTGGATATGATGCATACCATGATGTCTCTTATCGAATTACCACGATAGTATATGGGTTAGGCATTAGAGACAACCACATTCATTTTAAATAGGGCACCACATAATTTCGGTGAGATTACACCGTATGAACTATGGTTTAGAGAAACCTAAGCTGTCATTTCTTAAATGTTTGGGGCTGCGACGCTTATGTGAAAAAGTTTCAGGCTGATAAGCTTGAACCCAAAGAGGATAAATGCATCTTCATAGGACACCCAAAACAGTTGGGTATACCTCCTGTCTCAGATCCGAAAGCAATAGGGATTGTTTCTGAAATCGGGTCCTTTCTCGAGAAAAAGGTTTCTCTCGAAAGAATTGAGTGGGAGGATGGTGGAGACTTGATGAGGTTATTGAACCGTCACTTCAACTAGTGTGAAGCAGGGCACAGGGAGTTGTTCCTGTGGCACCTACACCAATTGAAGTGGAAGCTTATGATAGCGATCATGAAACTTCAGATCAAGTCACTAGCAAACCTCGTAGGATGAAAAGGATGCGTACTACTTCAGAGTGGTACGCAATCCTGTCTTGGAAGTCATGTTGCTAAACAACAATGAACCTATGAGCTATGGAGAAGCGATGGTGGGCCCGGATTCCAAAAAAATGGCTCGAGGCCATAAAATCCGAGAGAGGATCCATGTATGAAAACAAAGTGTAGACTTTGGAAGAACTACTTGATAGTCATAAGGCTGTTGGGTGCAGATGGATTTTAAAAGGAAGACAGACAATGATGGTAAGTGTCACCATTGAGAAAGCTCGACTTGTCGTTAAGATGTTTCCTGACAAGTTCAAGGAGTTGACTATGATGAGACTTTCTCACACGTAGCGATGCTAAAAGTCTGTTGGAATTATGTTAGCAGTTATTGCATTATTTATGAAATCATGCAGATAGGATGTTAAAACATTGTTTCCTCGACGATTTTCTTGGGGAAAGGTTGTATGAGATACAACCAGAAGGTTTTGTCAATCCTGGAAAAATGCTAACAAGTATGCAAAGCTCCAGCAATCCTTCTAAGGACTGGAGTAAGCATCTCGGAGTTGGAATGTATGCTTTGATGAGATGATCAAAGATTTTGGGTTTATACATAGTTTATGAGAAACTTGTATTTCCAAAGAAGTGAGTGGGAGCACTATAAAATTTCTGATGAGTATATGTTGTTGACATATTGTTGATCGGAAATGATGTAGAATTTCTGGAAAGCATATAGGGTTATTTGAAAAGTGTTTTTCAATGGAAAACCTGGATTAAGCCACTTGAACATTGAGCATCAAGATCTATAAGGATAGATCAAAACGCTTAATGGTACTTTCAAATGAGCACATACCTTGACATGATCTTGAAGGTGTTCAAGATGGATCAGTCAAAGAAGGAGTGCTTGCCTGAGTTGTAAGGTATGAAGTTAAGACTTAAAGCTCGACCACGGCAGAATAGAGAGAAAGGATGAAGGTCGTCCCCTATGCTTAGACATATGCTCCATAGTATTCTATGCTGTGTACCGCACTTGATGTGTGCCTTGCCACATGTCTGGCAAGAGGGTACAAAGGTGATCAAGGAGTGGATCACCAGATAGCGGTCAAAATTGTCCTTGGAGAAAATAAGGACATGTTTCTCGATTATGGAGGTGATAAAGAGTTCGGCGTAAAGGGTTACGTTGATGCAAGCCTTAACACCTATCCGAATGACTCTGAATAGCAAACCGGATACGTATAGTGGAGCAACCATTTGGAATAGCTCCAAGTGGAACGTGGTAGCAGCATCTACGATATGACATAAAGTTTTGCGAAATACATAGGGATCTGAATGTTGCAAACCCGCTGACTACAACCTCTCTCACAAGCATAACATGATCAAACCCAGAACTCATTGAGTGTTAATCACATAGTGATGTGAACTAGAGTATTGACTCTAGTAAACTCTTTGGATGTTAGTCACATGGCGATGTGACCTGTGATCACATGGCAATGTGAACTAGATTATTGACTCTAGTGCAAGTGGGAGACTGTTGGAAATATGCCCTAGATGCAATAATAAATTCATTATTATTATATTTCCTTGTTCATGATAATCGTTTATTATCCATGCTAGAATTGTATTGATAGGAAACTCAGATACATGTGTGGATACATAGACAACACCATGTCCCTAGTAAGCCTCTAGTTGACTAGCTCGTTGATCAATAGATGGTTACTGTTTCCTGACCATGGACATTGGATGTCGTTGATAACGGGATCACATCATTAGGAGAATGATGTGATGGACAAGACCCAATCCTAAGCCTAGCACAAAGATCGTGTAGTTCGTATGCTAAAGCTTTTCTAATGTCAAGTATCATTTCCTTAGACCATGAGATTGTGCAACTCCCGGATACCGTAGGAATACTTTGGGTGTGCCAAACGTCACAACGTAACTAGGTGGCTATAAAGGTACACAACAGGTATCTCCGAAAGTTTCTGTTGGGTTGGCACGAATCGAGACTGGGATTTGTCACTCCGTGTAAACGGAGAGGTATCTCTGGGCCCACTCGGTAGGACATCATCATAATGTGCACAATGTGACCAAGGAGTTGACCACGGGATGATGTGTTACGGAACGAGTAAAGAGACTTGCCGGTAACAAGCCCTACCCCTCTCCCTCCTCGTCTCTTGCGGTGCTTGGCGAAGCCCTACTGAAGTACCATGCTCCTCCACCACCACCACGCTGTCGTGCTGCTGCTGGATGGAGTCTTCCCAACCTCTCCTTCTCCCCTTGCTGGATCAAGGCGTAGGAGACGTCACCGGGCTGTACGTGTGTTGAACACGGAGGTGCCGTCTGTTCGGCACTAGGATCATCGGTGATTTGGATCACGACGAGTACGACTCCATCAACCCCGTTCTCTTGAACGCTTCCGCGTAGCGATCTACAAGGGTATGTAGATGCACTCTCCTTCCCTCGCTGGTAGACTTCTCCATAGATTGATCTTGGTGATGCGTAGAAAATTTTGAATTTCTGCTACGTTCCCCAACACTGGCTTGGACGGAACAGCAGAAATGGGGTCTGGTATACTACAATACGGAGGAAACGACCTTCTGTTCGGCCGGCTATGGTCGAAACAGGATCCTGTTCATTGGGAGGGGTCTGACATATGGCAAAACGGAGGAAACAGACTTGTGTTTGAGCTCCTATGGTCGAAACCAGGTCCTGTTGATCGGGAGGGGTGTGGCGTACTACAAAACGGAGGAAACAGACTTGTGTTGGAGCGCCTATGGTCGAAACGCGGTCCTGTTCATCGGGAGGGGTGTGGCGTACCGCAAAACGGGACTCCACATGCTACTGTTCATCCATCGTCTAGTGCCTCGCTCTAGCCTCCACGGGCTATTGTCATCCACCGTCGACTTATTCCAGCCTCCACCAGGTACTATTCATCCACATGGCCCTGTTCATCCACGGGGTCCTGTTCATCCAGCTTCCACGGGCTACTGTTCAACCAGCCTTCCATGGGGTCCTGTTCATCCAGCCTCCACCGGCCACTGTTCAACTAGCCCTCCATGGGGACCTGTTCATCCAGCCTCACCCGGCTACTATTCAACCAGCCCTCCATGGGGTCCTGTTCATCCACCCCAACCAGCTCGGGTGTGTGGCGGCCTCCTTGATTGGGGTCCTGTTCATCCAGCAGCAACGACCTCTACTACCATGGGGTCCTGTTCATCCAACCCCACCGGGAACTGTTCATCCAACCCCCAACAATGATCACTGTTCATTAATAGGCAGCTGGTTTGATTGGCTTCAGTTAGCAACAGTAGCAAAGGCATCGCTCGGGTTCAGTTAACAGCCACCGGATGGATCACTTGGGTTCAGTAACGTAGCTAGTGCAATGGCTCTGCTTCAATAAGCGAACGCCTCACTAGGGTTCAGTTAGAGCCCAACGCCTCGCACACATGCGCCTACGTATACAAGAGAAACGCACAAACCTCCATGCATCGCTCAGCCCCGACCACCCATCATAACCGGGAACTCCCCGAAATTTTCCTCACCCTCGCTTCTACCACGATTTTTTCTGTCATGGACGGCCCAAAGAATGTCACGCAGGTGCGACCCGGGCCCGCCCAGGAAGAAAAGCTGATTTTTGTCATGATTTTTTGTCATAGAAGTAGGAGCCCACCAAATCTATGATGATATGTGGTTTTGTCACGATTATCGTCATAGAAGTGTCATAAGCATGACGTGAAAAGTTTTCGTTCGGGCCAAAATGTCACGGATGTGTCATTTTCTCTAGCGATGGATATTGATGGAAGAGGCGCATGCCTCCTGCCTGGGATCCTCCTAAACTACTCCTGGTCGTCAGTGGCCTGAACGTAGTAGTAGGCACCCTTAGTGTAGTAGGGGTCATCGTCGATGGTGGCGTTTGGCTCCTTGGATCCAAAATCTGATCATAGCAACCGGGTATCAAAGGGGAAAAGAGGGAGCAAAGCAACCATGAGAGCTCATCCAAAGTACTCGCAAGACTGACATCAAATCAACACTACATATGCATCGGTATCACTGAAAGGGGTAGTATTTGTGGACTAAACTGCAGAATGCCAGAATAAGAGGGGGAGAAGCTAGTTCTATTGAAGACTAGGCTTCTGGAAACCTCCATATTGAAGCATATAGAAGAGAGTAGCAAGTACAACATCAAGTAACATCGTATAGCATAAACCTACCCGACGATCCTCTCCTCGTCACGCTGTGAGAGAGCGATCACCGGGTTGTCTCTGGAACTTATATGGGTGTCTTTCATTAAGTATCCGGTTCTAGTTGTCATGATGTCCGAATACAACTCAAAGCGTCCTATCACTGTCGACACGGCTATTCGAATAAATCAATCTTCCCTGCAGTGGTGCACCACATTAGCCAACACGCGCGATCCCTTTGGCTGGACACAGTTTCCTGGGTCATGCTTGGCCTTGAAAGATCAAGACGTCGCAACCCTACCTAGGCTCAATAGAGAGGTCAGCACGTCGGCCTAAATCCTAAGCGCACAGGAGTATTGGGGCCATCGCCTGTTGCACTATGTGCGTTGTGTACACGGCCAGTGAGCACACCCGACTGCCTCCATTACAAAGGAGGGTGCTTTACGCGGTCCAACCAGGTGCGCGCCACTCAATCCCTAATGTCTGGAAAGCTTCGTCTAATACTACGACACCGAGTGCCCATAACTATCCCCACGTAGTTGGTTAGTGCGTATAGGCCAAAAGACCAACTCAAATCAAATGTCTCATTAAGCGTGTTCTTTTGAAACAACCATGGACGCCGACCAGGGACCAGGCCCACCACTCCTATGGGTGGTCTCAACCTTCCTTGTCACTCTGCCACAAAGTAACACTCAGGGGCCGTCAGGATCCTATGCCCACCACTACCAGGGTGGAACCACCTGCCCCTTGAGAGCCCACATCTGAACAGTAACATAAGTATATACCAACGATCACCTCCCGAAGTGATCATGGCCCAATAGTATAGCATGGTAGACGGACAAGTATGAAGGGCCACTAACGGAAATCTAGCATACTGTACTAAGCATTTAAGATTGCAAGTAAAGGTAACAACAGAAGTAACAAGGAGAGGCTATGTAGTAGAATAGGATCAAGCCGATGAAACAGTAACACTACTCTAATGCAAGAAGTAGAGGGGAAGAGTAGGCGATGTCGGGATGATCAAGGGGGGTTTGGTTACCTGGAAGCTCTGCTAAGGAGGGGTCATCAACACCGTAGCCGACTAGGGCAGCGGCGGCGTCAGTCTCGAACTCTACTGGAGAGAAGAGGGTGAAGAAACAATGAATACAATGTAAACAGATGCATGACGATGCATGACATGTCAATAAGCGGTGCTAGATGTGACCTAACACAATACTAGTTGCTACTGGCGAAGGGGGAAAACATTCGGGAAAGTATTGCTGGTGTTGTGTATTTTTGGACAGATGAAACGGAGGGGGATGGTTACATGTTTGCTATACTGGGGACGTGTGGCACACGAACAAAGAGCGTATTCAGATTCGTCTCATTTTTCTGAGCAACTTTCATGTACAAAGTATTTTCATCTGAGTTACACATCATTTTATATTAATTTTCAAAGTTTTAATCCTATTTAGGAATTAGCAAATTAATTTAATTCAGAAAACTATTGTTACATCATGATGACGTCAGCGGTCAACTCTAACGGTTGAGCAGTCAAACTGATGGGTGGGTCCCGTCTGTCAATGACTGACTAACCTAACTAGCAGTTTAGTTAGATGAGTTAGTTAATTAGAATAACTAACACATGTTTATTAAGTTAATTATTTTAATAAATAGAATTAATTAAGTTAAGCAATTATCCTAATTAATTATTATTTTTATTTTTATTATCATTTTTTAATTCTTCTTTTTTATGTTCTCAGGGGCAGGCCCCACTTGTCATTGGCCAGGGGGGCTTAGCGGGCGTGCGTGCAGGCGGGTTACGAGCGCTGGTGCCCAGCCCGATTGGGCATACGCCTAGGTCGACAGGGGAGGGCGCCAGCCACGGGTGCGGCGAGGCCGGCCTCTTGAGACGATAGGGGCGAGGCCATAGCAAGGCGGGCCCGCCGAACCGGAGGTGGGGGTCGGGGGCGACAGGCGGGAGCAGGGGAGCGGTGGCGCAGCAGTGGGGGCTGCGGGCATGGGCATGGGCACGCGCGGGTGTCGTGCGGCGGCAGCAGGGACAGCAGGTGGCGTGGGGCATAGGAAGGCAGGGTGAGGCTAGTACGAGGGCCTGCGAGCGGGGTGCGCGCGCGCCGGCGGGAGCAGTAGCAATAGGCGAGGCGAGTGCGGGCTTGCGGTGCGGTGAGCAGGGGAGGGCGCGCGGCGGGCGCCGAAGCGGGCGGAGATGGTCACGCCGGGCGGAAGCGAGGCGCGAGGTGAGGCACTGGGCGGCGGCCACCGGAGTGTGGGCGACGGCAAGCCCCAGCGAGCGGCGGGAGCCATGAAAGGCAGGGAGGAGAGAAGGGGGAGAGGTGGTCCGTACTCCCGATGCAGGGGTTCACCGACGAGGCTCGACGGATTTGGCCAGGGAGGCGCGCGTCAACGAGGAAGCGACAGGGGCAGCTACGGCGAGGTGGCGGGGTGATGGCGACTGGTCACCGGGTTTGTTCCCCTTCCCGGTTTAGATCGGGATCGAGAAGGGGGAGGCAGACGTGGGAGCGAGAGGGGAGGCGAGTGGGGAAAGTGGGGCGGACAGGGGCTAGGGTTTCGAGAGTTGGGGGGATGAGGGGAGGTCATTGGGCTAGTGGGGCCATGGGGTTTCCCCCGCTTTATTATTTTGTCTGGTTTGTCTTTTCTTTTGTTTTATTTCTAGTTTCCTTTTATTCTAGTTTTATAAATTATAAAAGTTGTACCTAAAATAGTATCACTAATTATACCTCTGCCACAAAAATGTTTAACCCCCGATTAAAATAGTTTAGTATTTTATAAAATCCAGACGACATTTATTTATTTGTTTGACCTACCGTTTTAATCATTTAAGTGCATTTAGACCTACTATTTTAGTCATTTGTTTGATCTACTGTTTTAACCATAAAATTGTGGATTCTTCACCATAATTACTTGCGATTTATTTGACACATTTATAACATTTTAGTTTTATTGTTTGCCTTTATTTTAAATTTGAATTTGGATCGTTTTTGAACTAACGTGAGATTAACAACAGTAATCGAGGTGACATGGCATCATTAGCAGAGTTTCACTATAGCTTAATTATTTGGTCGTTACAAAAGGTTAGGAAAAGAATTGGGCATAGGGTTTGGAGAAGGTTGGAAAGTAAATTATGAAAGGCATATAATTTAAACTGCAAGTGTGTTTGAGGGTGGTTCCTAACTAATGGAATATTTCAATATAACTCCCTAATAATATTTGGAGGACATATGTTTTAAAGAGAAATCACTATGTGAATTTCCATCGATTTAAATGGATCGAAGATCCATCCAATTTATTTGTGTGAGAAACATTTGGGTTGGTAAAATTTAATGGCATGATGACATGATGCAACGCAACAAGCAAATGAAACACACAGTAGCAACAAAAAACATGGAAGGCGTTTGGAGCGTCGATCTCGGGCTATAACAACTCTCCCCCACTTACAAGAGATCTCACCCTAAGATCTAGGGACGAAAACAGAGAGAAGAGTTAAAACTAATAAATATCTTAATCAAACAGATGTCAAGCGAGAGAAGAGGGGGAAGAAACAATAAATATCAAGCAAACAGATGCATAGCGATGCATGACATGACAAGTATCAGTGCTAGGAGTGCCCTAACGCGGTATGAGGTGGTACCGATGAAGGGGGAAACATCCGGGAAAATATCCCCGGGGGGAAAGTTGCGTGTTCGCTATGCTAGGGATGCGTGGCGGACGAACGGGCTGCGTATCCAGATTTGTCTTGTTGTTCTGAGCAACTTTCATGTACACAATTTTTCCATCCGAGCTACGATTTATTGTATATTAATTTTAAAAGATTTAAATCATTTTTAGGATTTATTTAATTATCTTAATCAACATTATCCAGAATAGTGTTTGCTGATGTCAGCATGACTTCAGCAGTTGACCTGGTCAACCTGACAGGTGGGTCCCACCTGTCAGTGACCCATTTTAATTAAACACATTAATTAACCTAATCAGATTAATTAGGGGTGGGCCCCACTATCATTGACTGATTAATTAATTAACTAACAGTTTAATTAGTTTAGTTAATTGATTAGTTTAATTAACCAAAATTAATTGTTTAATTAATTATTTTATTTGTTATTTATTTATTTATTTTTAATTCTTTTTTAAAACGTTCTGGGGGCAGGGCCCCACTTGTCATTGACCCTAGGGCCAAACCGGACCGGGCGCTGGCCTCGGGCAAGACCAGCGGCGCGGCGGGGGCCAGTCCGGCCGACGGCGGCGAGGCAGCAACAACACCGGCAAGGCGGGGCAGCTCGTGGGAGGCGAGCGGTGGTGGCGGTTGGAGCAGGCGGACGCGGGAGCAACGCACGAGGATGGCTGCGGGCGAGGCCAGGTGGGTGCGAGGAGCAGGACCGGAGTGGCGCGGCAGTGTGGGTCGGCCGAGGGCGAGCTGTCGTGGCAGCAGTCGCAGCACTGCAGCAGCTGCTGCGCAGAGGACGAGGTGCGGCCAGGTGCGTGGCCTGGACGCGTGAG
>NC_041392.1:289636149-289731802 GCF_002162155.2 Triticum dicoccoides
ATGGGAACCGGCGATGGCATCGGTGCAGTTCGTTCCCCAATCCAGATCTGGATCGGGGGAGGAGGGGAGAGCAAGAGGAAGTGTGGGAAGTAGGGGGGCGACGGGGTTAGGGTTTCTATGGCGAGTGGATAAGGGGAGTGGGGGGAGTGGCCGGCCTGGTGGCCTGGTGGCCTGCTGGGCCTTGGCCTAGTGGGGGGGAATGCCTTTTTTTCTTTCTTTCCTTTTGTTTTGTTTTCTATTTTGTCCTTTTCTTTTTATTTATTTTCTTTTCTGTTTTATTTCATTTTAATGTATTTAGGCAATTTCTAAAAAGGTGGTTGCTGCACTATAATTACCTATGCCATTTTGGCACTACCCGAACATTTTTGTTTCTTCTTTCGAAAACTTTAATTTTGACATTAATTTGAATTTGAATTTTCAAATGGTTTCGAATCATCACAAGGTTAACAACAGTAACCGTGGTGACGTGGCACCATTAGCGTGGGATTACTGTAGCTTAATTACCCGGGCGTTACAATTATATTATCTGTTTTGGATGTTTATGGGCTTTATTATGCTATTTTATATGATTTTTGCGACTAACCTATTAACCCAGAGCCCAGTGCCAATTTCTGTTTTTTCCTTGTTTTAGAGTATCGGAGAAACAGAAAATCAAACAGAGTCCAATTGACCTGAAACTTCACAGAACTTATTTTTGGACTAGAAGAAGCCCACGGAGTATCGGAGATGGACCAGGAGAGTCCCGGGCTGCCCACAAGGGTGGGGGGCGCACCACCCTGCCTCGTGGACAGCTCGGAGATCCACTGACGTACTTCTTCCTCCTATATATACCCATATACCCTAAAAACATCGGGGAGCACAATAGATCGGGAGTTTCGCCACCAGAAGCCTCCGTAGCCACTGAAAAACAATCTAGACCCGTTCCGGCACCCTGCCGGATGGGGAATCCCTCTCCAGTGGCCATCTTCATCATCCCATTGCTTTCCATGACGAGGAGGGAGTTGTTTACGCTCGGGGCTGAGGGTATGTACCAGTAGCTATGTGTTTGATATCTCTGTCTCTCGTGTTCTTGAGGTGGTACGATCTTGATGTATTGCGAGCTTTGCTATTGTAGTTGGATCTTATGATGTTTCTCCCCCTCTATTCTCTTGTAATGGATTGAGTTTTCCCTTTGAAGTTATCTTATCGGATTGAGTCTAAGGATTTGAGAACACTTGATGTATGTCTTGTGTGGGATACCCGTGGTGACAATGGGGTATTCTATTGATCCAGTTGATGTATGTTTTGGTGATAAACTTGCAGGTTCCACCCATGAACCTATGCATAGGGGTTGGCACACGTTTTCGTCTAGACTCTCAGGCAGAATCTTTGGGGAACTCTTTGAAGTACTTTGTGTTGGTTTGAATAGACGAATCTGAGATTGTGTGATGCATATCGTATAATCATACCCACGGATACTTGAGGTGACATTGGAGTATCTAGGTGACATTAGTGTTTTGGATCGTTTTTTTCTTAAGGTGGCATTCTAGTACGAACTCTAGGATAGATTGAACGAAAAGAATAGCTTCGTGTTATTTTACTACGGACTCTTGAATAGATCGATCAGAAAGGATAACTTTGAGGTGGTTTCGTACCCTACAATAATCTCTTCGTTTTTCTCCGCTATTAGTGACTTTGGAGTGACTCTTTGTTGCATGTTGAGGGATAGTTATGTGATCCAATTATGTTATTATTGTTGAGAGAACTTGCACTAGTGAAAGTATGAACCCTAGGCCTTGTTTCAACGCATTGCAATACCGTTTGTGCTCACTTTTATCATTAGTTACCTTGCTGTTTTATATTTTTCAGATTACAAAAACCTTTATCTACCATCCATATACCACTTGTATCACCATCTCTTCGCCGAACTAGTGCACCTATACAATTTACCATTGTATTGGGTGTGTTGGGGACACAAGAGACTCTTTGTTATTTGGTTGCAGGGTTGCTTGAGAGAGACCATCTTCATCCTACGCCTCCCACGGATTGATAAACCTTAGGTCATCCAGTTGAGGGAAATTTGCTACTGTCCTACAAACCTCTGCACTTGGAGGCCCAACAACGTCTACAAGAAAAAGGTTATGTAGTAGACATCATGATCCTAAGAGAGAGAAAATTGAAGGAGAAGAGGAGTATAATAAAAATACCTACATCACAATTCCTCACTAGAGCGACAAAGGGGATAAGTAGTAAAAGGAATTCTTACTCTTCGATACATAACTCGACTCAAAATAGTTATTTTTTCTAGACTCAACAACAACAACGGTTCCATCAATCAAGGGGGCTCCTATGCTCGATAAGGCTCTGATACCAACTTGTAGCGCCCAAGATGCGATTCTATCCGAATCACGTGATGAATTCATGATTGGGGCACGACCACATTTCGAGCACATAGCAAGGTGGAAAGCATTACAACATACCATATACTGAATAGATGAGAATACCAGATAAAGGCTTACAGTCGCCACAAGCTACATTATGAATGCATTAATACATCAATACATAGTAATCATCATCCAGAAGAGCAGGATCCGACTACATATGAAATCAAAGAAAAAACCGAACAACATCCACCTTGCTAATCCTAGGCTCCCGCCCCGGAACCTATCCCTTGACAGAGGAAGAAGAAGCAGAAGAACTCCAAAACAAGCAAGCATCGTTCTCACATTAGATCATCACATTACATGTACCTGCACCTATTGTTGTAGTAATCTGTGAGCCACGAGCTCTCAGCAATCCCATTACCATGGGTATCAAGACTAGCAAAACTTGATGGGTATGGAATGGTTAAGTGATGAGGTTGCATCAAGCACTAAGCATTGTATGGTGGCTAATTTAAAATACAAGAGTAAGAAGAGAAACTATGCATAAAGGTCACAAACTAGTAATGATCAATAAGTGATCCTGAACTACTTATGAAGCAAACATAACCCCACCGTGTTCTCTTCCCGAACCCCCTCGAAAAGAGACGGTCATGGTTATGCACACGGTTGGTGTATTTTATTTTGGATCTTGTGCCAAGTTCTCTACAACCAGATATTACAAATTTCCAAGTCACCACATAACCGTGGGCACGTGTTCCAAAAAGATTTAACCCTATAGGGGTACTCCATGTGGTCCATTATAAATTCCAGGCCCATCCAATGGAACACCCTCACACCATGAAGGACACGATGCTTACAATAAGGAATTCTGATGGACATACCTCTCCTTAAAGGTAAAAAGTAAACCAGGAAGACCTCATAGTGTACCAACAATCCCGATTGGAGCCACACATATCTCGTTCTCAGGGCACACAGAATGGGCAAGACGTCGGGTTGGATGAGACCCTGGTTGCCCAGGGGGCACAGGACATCACCCCGGTTGGACCGGCACCATCAACACTGCCCCCCTGTATTATGTGGAATAAAGGATCCTCGAGGTTATCAGCCCCTATGAATTAATTAATTAATTGATTTCAGTATTATTATATTGGCAAATTTTAAAACCAATGTTTGGCCTTGCTGGAAGAGTTCTTTCCTAAGCGATTGGTCATGGGGTTCCTATACACCCACATGTGTAAGGAGCGCTCGTCAAGGAACATAACACCAGTATGATGGAAACTAAGGCGGCAAGAGTGGAACAAAACACCAGGCAAAAAGCCGAGCCTTCCACCCTGTACCAAGTATATAGATGCATTAATTAAATAAGACATATTTTGATATCCCATGATATCCATGTCCCAACATGGAACAACCTGCACTTCACCTGCAACTAGCAACTTATAAGAGGGGTTGAGCAAAGCGGTAACATAGCCAAACAACAGGTTTTCTGGGATGGTGGAAAAGGTTAGAGGCTTATCATGGCAATTTGGGAGGCTTGACAAACAAGTGGTATGTAGCGTGTCATAGCAATAGCATCGAGAGAACTAGCAAAGCAAAGATAATAGTGATATCCAAGGTAATGGTCATCTTTCCTAAAATCCCGCTGGGAAGAAGATCGAGTCCATGAAGTAGACGAACCAACGTAGTCGAACGAATCCTCACAATCGCAAAGTTACCAGAACTATCGATAAGAAGCACGACCGGAAAGAAGAAAACAACACGGTAAAAAAACAAGCATAAGCATGGCATGATGCACAATCAAATATGATGCATGTCTGATTTAATGAGTCATGGCATGGGAAAGTGCAACAAACGATACTACAAATTAAGTGGAGCTCAATATGCAACGAGTTGCATATTGACCCTCCACAAGAATTATTTAGTTCTCTCATGTTTAGGTACTCAACAATATTAAATATTGGTTAACATGGCAAGAGGTGAGGCATAACAAAACTACATATCTAGGCAAGTTTAAATGCGGTCGGAACAACAAACAACAATTCTGGAAAATCCTCATGTGCAATCTTCGAATTTTCTATTGTTCTGCCTAAAACCATATTTTAATGTTGTTAAACAACAAAATAAAGTGCACCTTATTAATCTATGCATTTTTCTAGACAAGTTACATACATAGTTTATTTAATTCGGAGCTACGGTTATTTAGTTATGAAATAAATCATTTTAACATGATATTTATGCAAATTAATGCAAACAACAACTTAAGTGCTCTCAACATGCATGAGGATGACATTTACAAGTTGTATGCAATTTTGTGAAAACATTAACATATAGCATGATAGAGATAATTTGTCTCCATGGCGGAAAGAAAGAGGTGCCACGGCGACGAATCCGAAAATGATGCCACGACAACATTCCGATGACCTGGTAACTCATTGGGGTACTGGTGCAAAAGAGGAAGTGTGCGGATGTGAGAACATGCAAGCATGACGAGGAATGATCCCGGTAACCGGGTGTCGCATGTGTTGGTGGCATGGCAAAAGAGAGGCAACGTGCAACGTCAATCGCTTAGGGTGAAAACACGCGGTATAGCTCACACATCACACGCATTCGTTCATGGTGGTCATCTTGGCGGTTATACCTTTAAAGCGTACATTTTCGGAGCGGATCATGTTAGAGGAGGTAGACATTGATGGTCGTAGTCGAAGTAGTTGTTCACTTGATGGTCTCGTCGGTTCCATGGCTATAGTAGTCGTGCACGTTCGACAAGGAACTTGAAGCAACTTTGTGGAACTTGGCGCATTAAAGGGGTACTTGACGGGTCCGGTCTTGGTTCCATGTTTGCAACAATTTTATATGGTTTTGGTATGATTTTATTAGAATTAACCCGGACTGACACTGTTTTCACCAGAACTACCATGGTGTCATTTTTTGTGCAGAAATAGAAGTTCTCAGAATGGGCTGAAAATTTACGGAGATTTTTTATGGACCAAAAGAGACCCCCGAAGCACCAGAGCAGGACAAGAAGGGTCCCGAGGAGTCCACAAGCCATGGGCGCGCCCTACCCCGAGGGCATGCCTTGTGGGCTTGTGGACCCCTTGGGCACCACCTTGACTTGTTTCTGGTGCCGCAATATAGAAACCTACGAAAAGAACCCTAGATCGTAATTTCTGCTGCTGCAACCCTGTGTAGCCACGAAAAAACCCATCGGGAACCCATTCTGGCACCCTGCCGGAGGGGGAAACCATCATCGGAGGCCATCTTCATCATCTCGGCGGTCTCCATGATGAGGAGGGAGTAGTTCACCCTCGGGGCTAAGGGTATGTACTAGTAGCTATGTGTTTCATCTCTCTCTCTCACGTGTTGCTGATTTGGCACGATCTTGATGTACTGCGAGCTTTGTTACTATAGTTGGACCATATGGTGTTTCTCCCCTCTACCTTATTATGATGAATTGAGTCTTGCTATTTGAGGTTTCGTTATGTTGGATTGAGTATTGGATTTGAGAACACTTGATGTATGTCTTGCGATGGGATATCTGTGGTGACAATGGGATGTTCTATTGATTCACTTGATGTATGTTTTGGCACTCAACTCACGGATTCCCGAGGTGACATTAGGGTAATCTATGCATAGGGGTTAATGCACGTTTTCGTCCTACGTTGTCCGATAGAAACTTTTGAGTGATTCTTTGTTGCACGTTGAGGGATTGTGATATGATCCAATTATGTTATCATTATTGCGAGAATTTGCACTAGTGAAAGTATGAACCCTAGGCCTTGTTTTCTAGCATTGCAATACCATTTTTGCTCACTTTTTTTACTAGTTACCTTGCTGTTTTTATATTTTCAGATTATAAAACCCATGTCTACTATCCATATTACACTTGTATCACCATCTCTTTGCCGAACTAGTGCACCTATACAATTTACCATTGTATTGGGTGTGTTGGGGACACAAGAGACTCTTCGTTACTTGGTTGCCGGGTTGTTTGAGAGAGACCATCTTCATCCTATGCCTCCCATGGATTCACAAACCTTAGGTCATCCACTTGAGGGAAATTTGCTACTGTCCTACAAAACTCCACTCTTGGTGGCCCAACAAGAGTCTATAAGAAGAAGGTTGCTTCTACCTCTTGTGCTTGCATTGGTTTTTCCCTTGAAGAGGAAAGGGTGATGCAACAAAGTAGGTAAATATTTCCCTCAGCTTTTGAGAACCAACGTATCAATCCAGTAGGAGACAACGCACAAACCAACACCAACTTGAACCCAACACAATACAGGGGTTCTCAATCCCTTCACGGTTATTTGCAAAGTGAGATCTGGTATAGATGGATAAACGGCAAAGTAATATTTTTGGTATATAGATCAGAAAGTAAAAGATTGCAAAGAAAGTAAATAGGAAACTAAAATTGTAGATGGAAACATATATGATGGAAAATAGAAGATTATATGATGGAAAATAGACCCGGGGGCCATAGGTTTCACTAGAGGCTTCTCTCAAGACAGAAAATATTATGGTGGGTGACAAATTACTGTCGAGCATTTGATAGAAAAGCGCAAAGTTATGACGATATCTAATGCAATGATCATGAATATAGGCATCGCATCTGTGTCAAGTAGACCGAAACGATTCTGCATCTATTACTATTACTGCACACATCAACCGATTCCTGCCTGCATCTAGAGTATTAAGATCACGAAGAACAGAGTAATGCATTAAGTACGATGACATGATGTCGCGAAATTAACTCAAGCAATATGATGAAAACCACATCCTTTTATCCTCGATGGCAACAATACAATAGGTGCCTTGCTGCCCCTACTATCACTGGGAAAGCAAACCACAAGATTGAACCCAAAGCTAAGAACTTTTCCCATTGCAAGAAAAACCAATGTAGTTGGCCAAACCAAATCGGTAGTCCGAAAAGACTTGCAAAGATATCAAATCATGCATATAAGAATTCTGAGGATATTCAAAAAATATTCATAGATAAGATGATCATAAATCCACAATTCATCCTATCTCGGCAAACACACCACAAAAGAGTATTACATCGAATAGATCTCCAAGAACATCGAGGAGAACATGGTATTGAGAATCAGAGAGAGAGAGAGAGAGAGAGAGAGAGAAGAAGCCATCTAGCTACTTGCTATGGACTCGTAGGTCTATGGTAAACTACTCACGCTTCCTTGAAGAGGCAATGGTGTTGATGTAGAAGCCCTCCGTGATCGAATCCCCCTCTGACAGGACACCGGAAATGGCCCCTAGATGGGATCTCACGGGTACAGAAGGTTGTGGCGGTGGAAAACTGGTTTCGTGGCTCCACTAGAAGGTTTTAGGGTATTTGAGAATATATAGGCGGAAGAAATAGGTCAGTGGAGTCACGAGGGGCCCACAAGGGTGGGGGAGCGCCCTACCCCCCTGGGCGCACCCTTCGTCCTTGTGGATGCCTTGTGGCTTCCCTGACATGTACTCCAAGTCCTCTGGATGTCTTCTGGTTCAAGAAAAATCATCACGAAAGTTTCATTCCGTTTGGACTACGTTTGGTATTCCTTTTCTGCGAAACTCTAAAAAGAGGAAAAAACAGGAACTGGCACTGGGCTCTAGGTTAATAGGTTAGTCCCAAAAATCATATAAAATAGCATTGAACAATAAAATATTATAGATACATTGGAGACGTATCAGGCATCTCCAAGCCTAATTCCTACTCGTCCTCGAGTAGGTAAAGAATAAAAATAGATTTTTTTATGTGGAATACTACCTAACATATTTATCCATATAATTCTATTTATTGTGGCATGAATGTTCAGATCCATATGATTCAAAACAAAAGTTTAATATTAACATAAAAACAATAATACTTCAAGCATACTAACAAAATAATTATGTCTTCTCAAAATAACATGGCCAAAGAAAGCTTATCCCTACAAAATCATATAGTCTCGCTATGCTCCATTTTCATCACACAAAATATTCAAATCATGCACAACCCCGATGACAAGCCAGGCAATTGTTTCATACTTTTGACGTTCTCAAACTTTTCAAATTTCACACAATACATGAGCATGAGACATGTATATAGCACTATAGGTAGAATAGAAGGTGGTTGTGGAGAAGACAAAAAGAAGGAGATAGTCTCACATGGACTAGGTGTGTCAACGGGGTATGGATATGTCCATCACTAGATATCAATGTGAGTGAGTAGGGATTGCTATGCAACGAATGCACTAGACCTATAAGTTTATGAAAGCTCAAAACGAAAACTAAGTGGGTGTGCATCCAACTTGCTTGCTCATGAAGACCTAGGGCATTTTGAAGAAGCCCATCGTTGGAATATACAAGCCCAGTTCTATAATGAAAAATTCCCACTAGTATATGAAAGTGACAATATAGGAGACTCTCTATCATGAAGATCATGGTGCTACTTTGAAGCACAAGTGTGCCAAAAGGATAGTAACATTGTCCCTTCTCTCTTTTTCTCTCTTTTTTGGGCCTTCTCTTTTTTATTTGGCCTATATCTTTTTTTATTTCCTCACAGGGGACAATGCTCTAATAATGAAGATCATCACACTTTTATTTACTTACAACTCGATACTAGAACAAAATATGACTCTATGTGAATACCTCCGGTGGTGTACCGGAATGTGCAATGAATCAAGAGGGACATGTATAAAAAAATATGATGAACGGTGGCTTTGCCACAAATACGATGTCAACTATATGTTCATGGATAGCAATATGACAATGACGAAGCGTCTCATAATAAAGGGAACGGTGGAAAGTTGGATGGCAATATATCTCGGAATGGCTATGGAAATGCCATAATAGGTAGGTATGGTGGCTGTTTTGAGAAAGGTATATGGTGGTTTTATGATACCGGCGAAAATAGCGCGGTACTAGAGAGGCTAGCAATGGCAGAAAGGTGAGAGTGTGTATAATCCATGGACTCAACATTAGTCATAAAGAACTCACATACTTATTGCAAAAATATATTAGTCATCGAAAAAAAGTACTATGCGCATGCTCCTAGGGGTGTAGGTTGGTAGGAAAAGACCATCACTCGTCCCCGACCGCCACTCATAAGGAATACAATCAAGAAATATCTCATGCTTCAACTTCGTTACATAACAGTTCACCGTACGTGCATGCTACGGGACCTACAAATCTTAACACAAGTATTTCTCAAATTCACACCTACTCACTAGCATGACTGTAATATCACCATCTTCATATATCAAAACAATCAATAGGAATCAAACTTCTCATAGTATTCAATTCACTTTATATGAAAGTTTTTATTATGTTCCTCTTGGATGCCTATCATATTAGGACTAATTTTATAACCAAACAAAATTAC
This sequence comes from Triticum dicoccoides, assembly GCF_002162155.2. Taxonomy (NCBI): domain Eukaryota; kingdom Viridiplantae; phylum Streptophyta; class Magnoliopsida; order Poales; family Poaceae; genus Triticum; species Triticum dicoccoides. Next base: position 289,645,870 of record NC_041392.1, read on the forward strand.
CATGTTGTGTTAAAGACTCTCAAGATAATATAAGTGACGTACGAGAGTTCATCAATTTTTATAAAATACAGCCACCGCCGTGGTCTAAAAAGATATAAGTGAAACACTAGAGCAAATTTGCCTAGCTCAAAAGATATAAGTAAAGCACATAGAGTATTCTAATAAATCACAATTCGTGCGTGTCTCTCTCAAAAGGTGTGAACAACAAGGATTATTGTGGCAAACTAAAAATAAAAGACTCAAATCATAAAAGACGCTCCCAGAAAAACACATATCATGTGGTGATTAAAAATATAGCCTCTAGTAAAGTTACCGATAGACGAAGACGAAAGAGGGGATGCCTTCCCAGGGCATACCCAAGCTTATGCTCTTGGCATCCTTCAATACTACCTTGGGTGCCTTGGGAATCCCCAATATTAGGCTCTTTCCACTCCTTATTCCATAGTCCATCAAATCCTTCACCAAAACTTGAAAACCTCACAACACAAAACTTCAACAGAAAATCTCACAAGCTCCGTTAGTATAAGAAAATAAATCACCACTTTTGGTACTGTTTTGAAATCATTATCTATTTATATTGGTGTAATATCTATTGTATTCCAACTTTTCAATGGTTCATACCCCCCGATACTAGCCTTAAAAATAAGCAAACAACACGCGAAAAACAGAATCTCAAAAACAGAACAGTTTGTAGCAATCTGGAGATTTCGAATACTTTTGTAACTCCAAAAATCCTGATAGATTAGGAAGTCCTAGGAAATTTGTATATTAATCTTCTGCAAAAAGGATCAGTATTTTATCATGCTTATGCTAAAAATGAGAATTGTTTTCGTGAGTGCAAAAGTTTCTGTTTTTCAGCAAGATCAAATCAACTATTACCGTAAGTTATCCCAAAGGTCTTACTTGGCCAAACACTAACTAAAACATAAAAACCACATCTAACCAGAGGCTAAAAGAATTATTTATTGCAAAACAGGACCTAAAAAGCGAAACCAAAAATAAAGTTGGGTTGCCTCCCAATAAGCGATATTGTTTAACGCCCTTAGCTAGGCATAAAACACTAAAAGATCTAAGTGTTGTCATCTTTGGCATGCAATCCATAAGTGGCTCTGATAATAGATTCATAAGGCAATTTAATTTTCTTTCTAGGGAAGTGTTCCATGCCTTTCCTTAAAGGAAATTGAAATCTAATTATTCTTCTTTCATATCAATAATTGCACCAATCGTTCTAAGGAAAGGTCTACCAAGAATAATAAAACAAGTAGGGTTGCAATCTATATCAAGAACAATGAAATATATGGGCACATAATTCCTATTTGGAACAATAATAACATCATTAATTATTCCCATAGGTTTCTTAATAGTGGAATCCGCAAGATGCAAATTTAAGGAACAATCATCAAATTCACGGAAACCTAACACATCACAAAGAGTTTTTGGAATCATGGAAACACTAGCATTAAAATCACACAAAGCATGGCATTCATAATCTTTAATCTTAATCTTAATAGTAGGTTCCCATTCATCATAAGGTTTTCTAGGGATAGAAACTTCCAATTCAAGCTTTTCTTGAAAAGATTGCATCATAGCATCAACGATATGTTTAGTAAAAGCTTTGTTTTGATTATAAGCATGAGGATAATTAAACATGGATTGCAGCAAGGAAATAAAATATATTAAATAACAATTATCATAATTAAGTTCCTTGAAATCCAAAAGAGTGGGTTCATTGCTACCTAAAGTTTTGACCTCTCCAATCCCACTTTTATCAATTTTTGCATCAAGATCTAAAAACTCCGAATCATTGGGATGCCTTATAACTAAAGTTGACTCATCTCCACTCCCATATTTATAAAGATTTACATTGGAAAACAAAGATTCAACAAGAGTCACATCAATCACTTTAAGATCTTCATCATTATTTCGGGGAAACTAGAAGAACATGCTTTTATAAACCATTCTTTTTAGCACGCATGTTAGCGGTTCTTTCTTTGCACTCATTAATTGAAATTCTCATGGCTTTGAGAGACTCGTTGATATAATGCTTAGGTGGAATACATCTAAGTTTCAAATAATCAACATCAATAGAAATTCTATCCACGTTCCTAGCCAAATCATCAATCTTAAGCAATTTTTCTTCAATCAAAGCATTGAAATTCTTTTGCGAACTAATAAATTCTTTAACACTGTTCTAAAAATTAGAGGGCATATTATTATAAGTTCCATAATAATTGTTGTAGGAATTACCATAATTATTAGAGGAATTACTGGGAAACGGTCTAGGATTAAAATTACCTCTATATGCGTTATTACCAAAATTGTTCCTACCAACAAAATTCACATCCATAGATTCATTGTTATTTTCAATCAAAGTGGACAAAGGCATATCATTAGGATCAGTAGGAGCACTGTTACTAGCAAATAATTTCATAAGCTCATCCATCTTTCCACTCAACACATTAATCTCTTCAATCGCATGCACTTTTTTACTAGTGGAAGATCTTTCGGTATGCCATTGAGAATAATTAAACATAATATTATCTAGGAGTTTAGTATCTTCTCCTAAAGTAATTTCCATAAAAGTACCTCCTGCGGTGAACCTAAAAGATTTCTAGAAGCAAAATTCAATCTGGCATAAAAGTTTTGTATAATCATCCACAAATTCAAACCATGAGTAGGGCAATTTCTAATCATTAATTTCATCCTCTCCAGAGATGGTGCAACACGTTCCTGATCAAGTTGCTTAAAATTCATAATATCGTTCCTAAGGGAGATGATCTGAGCAGGAGGAAAATACTTGGAAATAAAAGAATCTTTACATTGATTCCATGAATCAATACTGTTTTTAGGCAAAGATGAAAACCAAGTTTTAGCACGATCTCTAAGTGAGAACAAAAATAGCTTCAATTTAACAATATCAATATCCACATCTATTTTCTTTTGCATATCACACAAATCAACGAAATTCTTTAGATGGGATGCGACATCTTTACTTCGAAGGCCGGAAAATTGATCTTTCATAACAAGATTCAGCAAAGCGACATTAATTTCACAAGTTTCCGCATTTGTAGCGGGAGCAATCGGAGTACTAATAAATCATTGTTGTTGGTCTTGGAAAAGTCACACAAATTGGTATTGTCTTGAGACATCGTGACCAAGCAAGCAATCCAACACACGGGCACACAAAAAGCTAATGAAGAAGACGAACAGAGGAGGGGTGAAGAAAAGGCGAATCTTTTTGAAAAATCATTTTAGAAGTGGGGGAGAGGAAAACGAGAGGCGAATAGCAAATAATTTAATGCGAGGGATGAGAGTTTATGATGGGTACTTGGTATGTCTTGGCTTAGTGTAGATCTCCCCAACAACGGCGCCACAAATTCTTCCTGCTACCTCTTGAGCTTGTGTAGGTTTTTCCCTTGAAGAGGAAAGGGTGATGCAGCAAAGTAGAGTAAATATTTCCCTCAGCTTTTAAGAACCAAGGTGTCAGTCCGGTAGGAGACAACGCACTAGCCACCAAATACCAGCACAAACAAACACCAACTTGCACCCAACACGATAAAGGGGTTGTCAATCCCTTCACGGTTATTTGCAAAGTGAGATCTGATATAGATGGATAGACGGTAAAGTAATATTTTTGGTATTTTTGGTTTATAGATCGGAAAGTAAAAGATTGCAAAGAAAGTAAATAGGAAACTAAAATTGTAGATCAGAAACTTATATGATGGAAAATAGAAGATTATATGATGGAAAATAGACCCGGGGGCCATAGGTTTCACTAGAGGCTTCTCTCAAGATAGAAAATATTATGGTGGGTGAACAAATTACTGCCGAGCAATTGATAGAAAAGCGCAAATTTATGACGATATCTAAGGCAATGATCATGAATATAGGCATCACATCTGTGTCAAGTAGACCGAAATGATTCTGCATCTACTACTATTACTCCACACATCGACCGACTCCTGCCTACATCTAGAGTATTAAGTTCATGAAGAACAGAGTAACGCATTAAGTAAGATGACATGATGTAGCGGAATTAACTCAAGCAATATGATGAAAACCCCATCTTATTATCCTCGATGGCAACAATACAATACATGCCTTGCTGCTCCTACTCTCACTGGGAAAGGACACCGCAATATTGAACCCAAAGCGAAGCACTTCTCCCATTGCAGGAAAAACCAATCTAGTTGGCCAAACCAAATTGAGAGTTCGAAGAGACTTGCAAAGAAATCAAATCATGCATAGGATTCAGAGGAGATTCAAATAATATTTGTCGTGGAATTGTCACGGCAGATGTCCCAGTGTGAGGACTTAGTCGTGGAGCCATCGTAATGTAGTTAGCTTAAAGGGGTTAAAGCGGACAAAGGACGCAAGGAATTATACTGGTTCGTCCCCTTGTAGTGAGGGTAAAGCCTACTCCAGTTATGATGGGATTGCTAGGGTTTCGATGACCAGGGAGCAAATCTGATTTGCCTGGCTCACGAGTTGTTGTCTCTCTTGTCCTTGAACCACCATCGGGTTGTCCCTTTATATACACAGGTTGACGCCAGGCGGTTTACAGAATCCCGGCCGGCTCATAAACGTTTCCGGCTCGGTTTCTAGTCTTTCCTATCTTACAACACAAGTTACACACCTTATGGCGGTTTATGCCTACGGGCCCTAATCATCCTTTGGGCCCTGGGCCTTTAGACTTCTTATATTAAAGCGCCATACTCCTTGTCTTCATGGGCTTCAATATGAATAATTCATTACAGGTATAACCCGGCCGCTCCTGGGCGGTTTATACTCAGTAGTTATATCTCCAACATTAGGCCCCAGATTGATTTGAACCTGTTCATGTCAATCTTCAACACTTTAGAAAAAAACTTCCTCTTCAGTACCTTTGAGTAAACCTTGTAATCCGCCATGACTTCATCTTCCAAGATTATAATAAACCATCATGACATCACTTGTTCATTAAAGAACCGTATATACCTTACTTTTATTAATGAGCCTCCGAAAATCGAGGCGACAGCTCTGGGACATATCCATTTTTTGGGCTCCTCGATTCCCGCGCCTATCTCGTATCCCTTCGTCTTATAAATAGGGCCGAGGGTATCCTTTCCTTCTCTCCCCTTGCCTCTTCGTCTTTCTTCCACTTCACCTCGCCTCAGTACTCGAGCACTGCTGCCGCCATCGACCTTCAACTCCGCCCCGACCTTGGCCGCTGCATCACCCTGATCGTACCAGGAAATCATGGCACCTCACCGCTGCTCAACAGTTTCGGTAAGCTCTTCTTCCTTTCCTTCATCGATCCGTTTAGGGTTCACACGGGCTCATGGAAGCTTCATGGTGTTCTTCCCCTATTCTTCACTAAGGCTTATAGGATAAATTCAAACCTGATGTACTCTTATGCGGTAGCAATGATAATCCTTATTTTGCCATCAGATCTTCTCTTTTGTGTATAAAAACTCGATCTATGACTTCATGAACTGCTCAAGCACCAACCCTTAGGTCTAAATATTTTCCTTTTCCTGACATGCGGTAGATCTGAAATTCTAATGTAAAACTGTGAAACTTGTTCTTCTTCACTTAGTCATTTTTCGTCTTCAGATCTATACTGTGATTCTCCATGTAGGCGGTTTATCTTTTAGAAAATAACCCGCTATATACCATTAGTCCCCTTGTAAACTTCCAATTGCTTTATCCTTTATACTAGCATTAACCTACGATTTAACAATTTTTGTATGCTGGAAAACCTTTTGTATCTTAACCTGTAACGCTTTATGCTTGTCAACCATGGCTCTTAAACCAGCACAAACCTTCCTTCAGGTTGTCTAAGAAATGGCCAAGACCTTCTATGCTTGTAAATGGGTTCCATCCCGGATTAAGGAAGAAGAACTGAAAGGATGTGTTATCACTGGCGCTTTACCAAAGTAGAGCGAAATCCACTGGCGAGCCCCCGGTCTGGAAAATCCTCCTACACCCAAGGATGGCGAGATAGTTGTGTTTTTTTTTATCATCTGAGCCGTGGTTTTAAACCTCCCAGGTCAAAAAAAATTCCGTGATGTGCTTGCTAGCTTCCAGATCCACCCTCAAGATATTGGACCTTACTCGGTTTCCAATATTTGTAATTTTCAAGTGTTTTGCGAAGCTTATCTGCAAGAAGAACCGACTGTTGAACTGTTCAGGGACTTTTTCTATTTAAACCGTCGCACCGAATTTGTAGATGGGCCCAATACTGAACTTGGCGGCGTTTGAATTCAAAAAAGGGAAGATGCCAGCTTCCCTCACACCAAGCATCATAGTCATCCTAAGGATTGGAACCAGACTTTGTTCTATTGCAAATATACTTCCCCTGAAGATAAGAATCCTCTGCCGGGTTATCGTCCTCACCGGCTTACCAACACACATCCATTTCCCCAAAGGCTGACTGCAAAGGAACGGGCCAAATATGCACCACAACTCGCCAAGCTCAGAGCCTTTGTAGCTAATGGTTTAACATGAATTGACTTTGTTTGTTGCTGGATATCTTGGAGTATTTTTCCTTTAAGCCGCCATCTCGATTTAATGTGCGAATACACAGGGGACTTGAAAGACCCTCAACGGCACACTGACATTCAGTTAACTGATGCTGAAATAACTGTGGATGTTAAAAAGATACTGGATGAATCGATGGCTGTTTGCAGCAAAACAGGGCTAAGTCCCTTCTGCATTTTCAATAAACCGCCAGCTGTAAGAATTGCCTAACTCCTATTTGTACCTGATATTCTTAACTGTTTCTTATAACCTTTGTCAATCTTTTGCAGGGTGATGATCCGTTCTGGAAGAAGAAACCTCAGGATAAACCGGCAAAGATGCCTTGCCCCAAGACCAAGGTTACTAAAAGACCTGCCAAGAAGAAAATTGTTGAATCCACTGGGTTGAACCTCGACGAGGATCTTGATAATCCGGACTCAGAGGTAGAACTTGATTCTCTTGGTTCATTTTTCATATACCTCATTGACAATGACCCTTATCAAGACGACCCTGAAGCTAGCTGGGCTGAAGATGTAGAGGTAATCATTATTTCCTTCGGTTCAGATCCTCAGCCAACACAGAAAATCCGTCAAGCAAACTGGAAAGTAAAATTTTCACACCCTCTAGCTTATCTAGATCCCAACTTTCTTTTGAAGAAACAGAGGCATGAAGCTTGCTGCACAACTTGGCACAACAGCCATGTAGTTAGTTCAGCCGGTTTACCAAACACTCCAACCCGGAAACGTCGATCAGAGGTATCATATATTTCTGATACTTATTATCCCAAGGCGGGTTATTTCAGGCAACCTCTTAATCCATCTGATTCAAACTATCAGGGAACACCTCATTCATCATCCGGCGAGTCAACGACTACACAACTCCCTCCTCCCAAAACTGTTCCTGGGTGAGCACTTTTAAACTTAACTCTTGACGCTTTATACTTGTTTGTTATATTAACCTTTATGTCTTTTCCTTTCAGAGCAAAGGCCAGGCCCAGCAAAAAGGCCAAATTGAATAATCTGGCTGATGATAACCCGACAACTGAATCGGAACAGATCCCAGAGCAATTTGAGCCGAATGCTCACGCTATACATGATGATCCACCACCAGAACATCATGAAACATTTGCTGAACCGACGGAAGATGATCCCGCCGGCCATGCTACTGACCCACCATGTCCAGCCAAAGCTGCCGATAAACCGCCAAGCCCAGCCAACGCGGCTGATGATCAATCAGATGATGTCCTTATCACTGGCGTTGGCCATACCACCCCTGGCAATCATGTCGCTTTATCAAAGCATAGTGCCAAGGAAGATTTTTCTGCTATGGACAAGGGCAAGTGGAAAACATATTTATCCAGCTATGCCCATCTCAATGCCCAAGAGATTCATTCCCGCTTCTTGAACCGCATGTATACCAGCCGCGACTATGAAGCCGGTTTAGTAGGCCTGATGAAGGAGCGATATGAGGTAAACATTGTTAACTCTTCATAATTGTTTCTCTTGTTCAGTTTATAATATCAACTCCAGCAGCCCCAAGGGTCAGTTTATGATATCAACATGAACCGGGACTTTGTAATACTTCAACTTTGCCTGTGTAGCCCCCAAGGATCGGTTTATTCCTTTAGGATGAATCGGTACCTTTCTGTTATGAAGCTTCCAAAACTCTTGATAACCATCTTTGTAAACCGATTGATGAAGAAAAATCCATACTTATGATTTGAGAAAATATACATTAGCCCCCAAGTGCCAAGTGTATAACTTGTTATGTGCTTGGGACTTGAAAATGTCAGTTGAAAAAACCCATATGCATTAGCCCCCAAGTGCCAAGTGTATAACCTGTTATGTGCTTGGGACTTCAAATATAAACTACTTAACTCATTACATGTCGCCTGCAGGCCGATATGAGCCAAAAAGAATCTCAAATGGCTGAACTTTAGGAAAATATTAAGTCCTAGCAGGCAGAAACTTCCAAGGCTAAAGAAGAGTTGACTGGCGCTTTAGCAGCCATGGAACGACTAAAAGAAGGCTTTAAAGGCGAACAAGCAGGATGGGACGCTGAAAAAGCAACTCTGCTAAAGCGGGCGGAGGACGCTAAAGCAGCTCTTAAACCGGTAGCAGAAGAATTGACTGGCTTGAAGCGGCAAATCAATGCCATGACCACTGCTATGTTTGGTAAGTACCCTTATGATAAGCTTCAATACGTATTATCACATAACCTGCCGGTTTATCAATATGTTCAATGATGCAGGATCTCGCATTACCCACCTGGGCTCTAATATGCAGAAGAATTTGAAGGCTGCCTATACTCTTATAAAGCAGTTATATACCGGCGCACAACGGATGATTTGCATTGCTACTCATAATAAACCGCCACCAACCCTGATCAAAGAAACATTGGAGAAGCTGTCCATGCTGCCTGCCTGGTTGGACGAGTTAAAAAGATCAGCCGCAAGAGCAGGTGCTCTGACTGCGCTAATCCGGGCTAAAGCCTGGATACCAGATCTTGACTCGGCTAATATAGGACGCGGCTATCCAAGCATAAAGGAAGATGGGTCAGAGTTTGATAACGACGACCTTCAAGCTCTGACGAAGGAAATGCGCCCATTAGCGAGAAGATTGGCAGAAGAAACAGATCTTCCTCATTATCAGCCGGTTTATGATGCTGACAACAGATGACTTGCTGCGCCAACCCATGATGTGGAGGATCTAACCCCACCAATCCGTAAGCATACCTATGCTCCTCATGTTGACCCCTCCAACCTTATAAGTGACGAAGATATATTCAAGGCCCTAACTGGAATCGACTGGGCAACCATTGATTTCCAGCCGCTGGGTAGAGAGGAGGAGGGTGAACCAGTGCAAGATGATCCGCAACCGTCAAGCCAGCCTGACAAAGAGTCATGATCCGGGGTCAGTTTAATCTTCTGCGTACTGCAATACTTGCTGAAAACAATCATCCTTTTGGGCATCAAAACGCCTTATAATAGGCTAGTTTAAACACTTGATCTGTTATGCCATCAAGCATATGTTCTTTGCATGATACTGTTAATCTGCCATGATTTATGTTATGTCTGCTTATGATCCTTAGCAGCTTTATTCGACTTGTTTCTGCATATAAAAAGTTGAAAGTGTCCTGGCGGTTTATCGCCGGACGGGTCATAATGCCTAACATATAATCCGGATTTATAACCAGGCTGTATTGAATGACAATCAAATATGAAATATATCATACCTGTGACATTGAATCACATCGTTGGCTCACCAACTTTCTCTAGTAAGGGTGATAACCCAAATCTTGAGTACTGATAACTCCTCCCTATTTTGCCGGTTTATAGTAAAACCGGACCGGGTTGTAATAAACACTGGTTTATTCGTATATGATGCTGGCGACTTGTAGTCAAAGCCAGACCGGGTCAATCAACACCGGTTTATATCTGATTGTATACCGATGACTTATAATTGACAGCGAAGCCGGGTCAATAGATACCAACAATATTCTCAATTTGTTCGGCCGACTTATAGTCAATAGCCAGGCCAGGTTAATAAACACTGGTTTAGTATAAAACTCATCAAAAGAAATATCAAAAAGAAAGATTTTAGAAGTAAATATATAAAAAGGGTGAGGCTTTTCATGGGCTGCCAGGCCACTAAGTTAAACCATTTTACAAAGCCTTTATAAGATGGGCCTCACATTAACCAATCGTCAATTTAACTATGACAAGTTCAGGGACTTTATAAGATTGACTTGTCAAATGTTCGACGGGTCTACCAGGATTACTTGGACGGAGTGGCTTACTTAAAAAAGGCAGGATAACCCGGGGTTTAGGTAATACACCTGGCTTCCAAGCCTGGCTTTTATAGCCTATTACAAGGTTATAGACCCTTGGTTCTTGTAGAAGCAAAGAGCCCCCTAGTAATATTTTGAGCTATGCTCAATGGGTGCCTATGTTTGAGTTGTGCCTTGCAACAGACTCTCTTTGGCTCCTTTTGACCTTGGGTGGCAAGCCCCCAAGTGTTTTGTATGTCTGGCTTTATGAGCCGGATTAATGTGTAATTAGAACTCCGCTTTATAGACAGAAGCCCCCATGTAACCAAAAACCTTTCAAAGAATAACAGCAGAGGCCCCGCTTTAGCAGGGATGCCAGTTTATTATATTGATATAATATATACATTGTCAATAATATGTACATAAGAGGAGCCTATGGCTTAGGTGTAGTAAGGCCGAAGATGAGCTATATTCCACGGCCGATGGCTCTCCTCCTCCGATTTACTTGAGACTTTGTGCTCTCGAACATCGATAAGGTCGTATGACCCATTGTGCAGATTCTTGCTGACCACGAAGGGTCCTTCCCAAGGCGGGGATAACTTGTGCATGTCAGTTTGATCCTGGATGAGTCGGTGCACCAGATCCCCTTCTTGAAACGTTCTGGTTTTAACCCAACGACTGTGATAACGACACAGATCTTGCTGATAAATCGCCAAACGCGCCGCTGCAATATCGCGCTCCTCATCTAACAGGTCAAGTGCTTCTTGACGTGCCTTCTCATTGTCAGCTTCAACATAAGCTGCCACACGGGGTGAGTCGTGACGGATGTCACTAGGGAGGACCGCCTCTGCTCCGTAAACCATGAAGAAAGGTGTATAACCCGTAGATCTGTTGGTAGTGGTATTGATGCTCCATAACACAGAAGGTAATTCCTCCACCCAACAACGCGGCGTCTGCTTTAAAGGAACCATAAGCCGAGGCTTGATGCATCTTAGGATCTCTTGATTGGCTCTCTCCGCTTGACCATTAGATTGGGGGTGAGCCACTGATGACACATCAAGCCGGATGTGCTCACATTGACAAAATTCTTCCATAGCACCCTTGGATAGATTAGTACCATTATCTGTTATGATGTTGTGTGGCGAACCAAACCGGAAAATCACCTTCTTGATGAATTGAACCACCGTGGCTGCATCACACTTACTGACCGACTCTGCCTCTACCCACTTAGTGAACTTATCAACCGCCACCAAAAGGTGGGTCTTCTTATCCATGGACCTCTTAAAGGGCCCAACCATATCCAGCCCCCAAGTTGCAAACGACCAAGTGATTGGAATCATCCTCAATTCTTGAGCCGGAACATGAGCGCGACATGAAAACTTCTGACAACCATCACATCTTTTCACCAAGTCCTCAGCATCAGCATGAGCCGTCAACCAATAGAAACTGTGACGAAAAGCCTTAGCTACCAAGGATTTTGAACCAGCGTGGTGACCACAATCTCCTTCGTGGATCTCACGCAAAATCTCACAGCCTTCTTCGGGAGACACACAACGCTGAAATGCCCATGTTACACTACAATGATGCAATTCCCCATTGATAATGGTCATTGACTTGGATAGCCGGATTATCTGCCTGGCCAAAGTTTCATCCTCCAAGAACTCGCCCCGATTCATATACACCAAATATGGGAGCGTCCAATCCGGGATAACATAAAGAGCTGCCACTAACTAAGCCTCCGGGTCAGGAATAGCCAAATCATCCTCCGTAGGTAGCTTGACCGATGGGTTATGCAAAACATCCAGAAAAACATTGGGTGGAACCGGTTTACGTTGGGAACCCAGACGGGTTAAAGCATCCGCCGCTTCATTCTTTTTCCGGTCCACATGGTCTACCTGATAACCCTTGAAGTGACCTGCAACAATATCTACTTCTCGACGATACGCTGCCATGAGTGAGTCCTTGGAATCCCAAGTACTAGATACTTGCTGAGCCACCAGGTCTGAGTCACCAAAGCACTTAACCCGGCTTAGATTCATCTCCTTAGCTATTCAAAGACCATGGAGTAAAGCATCATATTCAGCTACATTGTTAGTGCAAGGGAACATTAAACGGAGAACATAACAAAACTTATCACCTCTTGGGGAAGTTAACACGACTCCAGCCCCCGAGCCCTCCAATTGCCTAGACCCATCAAAATGAATAGTCCAATAAGTATGATCCCGCTTTTCTTCCGGTGCCTGTAACTCTGTCCAATCATTGATAAAATCCACAAGCGCTTGGGACTTGATCGCCGTGCAAGGCATATATTTTAACCCGTGGGGTCCAAGCTCAATAGCCCACTTGGCAACCCGACCTATTGCTTCCTTGTTTTGGGTGATATCTCCCAAAGGAGTAGAACTGACCATAGTGATAGGATGACCCTGAAAATACTGCTTAAGCTTCCGGCTTGCCATGAAGACTCCATACACCAGTTTCTGCCAATGTGGGTACCTCTGTTTGGACTTAATGAGCACCTCACTGATATAACAAACCGGCCGTTGAACCGGATATTCCTTGCCAGCCTCCTTACGTTCTACCACAATGGCCACACTGATAGCCTGGGCATTAGCTGCCACATACAACAACAGCGGCTCTTTATCGACCGGAGCAGCAAGAACAGGTGGCTCGGCTAACTGCTTCTTCAAATCCTCAAACGCCACATTAGCAGCATCACTCTAGACAAAATTGCTATCTTCTTCATCATCTGATATAGAGGGATTGCTTTCTGTCCCAGACGGCTGATAAACCAGCTCAATGCTGCAATACGGCCCGCCAGACGTTGAACATTGTTGATACACACCGGTTTAGCCAGAGACATAATAGCTTTGATCTTTTCCGGATTAGCTTCAATACCCCTGTTAGACACTAGAAAACCTAAGAGCTTGCCTGCCGGAACACCAAAAACACACTTGGTCAGATTAAGCATCATCTTATAGACCCGAAGATTATCAAAGGTTTCCTTCAAGTCAGCTATCAATGTCACCTACTTTATGGACTTCACCACAATATCATCCACATAAGCATCAACATTGCGCCCAATTTGGTCATGAAGACAATTCTGCACATAGCGCTGATAAGTCGCCTGGGCACTCTTAAGCCCAAAAGGCATAGGTACATAGCAGAAGGCTCCAAAGGGAGTTATAAAAGCTATCTTCTCCTGGTCCTTAACTGCCATTTTGATCTGATGATTACCAGAATAAGCAGCCAGAAAGCTCAAACGCTCACAATCCGCCGTAGCATCAATGATTTGATCAATACGAGGGAGAGCAAAGGGATTAGCTGGACAAGCCTTGTTCAAATCTGTGTAGTCCACACACATCCGCCAAGTGCCGTTCTTCTTAAGCACTAGCACCGGGTTAGCTAACCACTCAGGGTGAAAAACCACCATAATAAACCCTGCTGCCAAGACCAGGGCTACCTCCTCACCAATAGCCTTACGCCTTTCTTCATTGAAGCGGCGGAGAAACTGCCTGACCGGTTTAAACTTAGGATCAATATTAAGAGTGTGCTCAGCGAGTTCCCTCGGTACACCTGTCATGTCAGAAGGTTTCCATTCAAAGATGTCTCGGTTCACACGGATGAACTCGATGGGCGCGCCTTCCTATTTTGGATCCAGGTTAGCGCTGATGCTAAACTGCTTGGATCAACTAACTTGGTTTCCTCAGCCGATTTAAACTTCAATGTCGAATCATGCTATGTAGTTGGTTTTTTCAGAAGTCATATCCACCGGATCAACATTATCCTTATAAAATTTCAACTCCTCTGTTGCACAAACTGACTCAGCATAAGCCGCATCACCTTCTTCACATTCCAAAGCGATCTTACGGCTCCCATGTACAATGATGGTCCCCTTATGACCCGACATCTTGAACTACAGATATACATAACAGGGCCTTGCCATGAACTTAGCATAAGCCGGCCGCCCAAACAGGGCATGATAAGGGCTCTTGATTTTCACCACTTCAAAAGTCAAAGTCTCTGATCTTGAATCATGATCATCTCCAAAAGCAACCTCCAGAGCTGTCTTACCAACTGGATACGCCGATTTACTAGGTACCACACCATGAAAAACAGTGTTCGATGGTTTAAGATTTTTATATGTCAACCCCATGCGACGGAAGGTTTCATAATAAAGGATATTGATACTGCTCCCTCCATCCATGAGTACCTTGGTGAATTTATATTCTCCAACCTGAGGCGCCAACACCAATGCCAGATGTCCCGGATTATCAACCCGGGGTGGATGATCCTCTCGACTCCACAAAATGGGATGTTCAGACCAGCGCAGATAATGGGGCACTGCCGGTTCAACGGAGTTTACTGCCCTTTTATGAAGCTTCTGATCGCGCTTGCATAAGCTAGTGGTGAAGACATGATACTGTCCACTATTCAACTTCTTCGGATTACTCTGGTAACCCGATTGCTGCTGCTGCTGACTTCCCTCATGATTATATACACCCTGGTTGCCCTGACTGCCTTGATTTCCATGTCCGCTTTGGTTGCCTTGAAATCCTGAACTGGAACTGCCTCCACCATAACCCGGCCCATGAGAACTGCCTCCTGAACCGCCCGGCGGTCCATGATCGTATTGGAAAAGATCCGAGTTTTTGAACTCCCGCATAATAAAGCAATCCTTCCAAAGGTGCGTGGCTCGTCTCTCTCGCATCCCATGCCTTGGGCAGGGCTGGTTTAACAGGCGCTCGAGATTGACACTTGACCCTCCCCCGTGGGGGCGGTTTGCCCTTGCGGCGTTGATTGTTATTCTGCGTGTTGGTGTTAGCTACAAAATCCAAACTGTTATCTGCTTCGCGCTTACCGTTGTTTCCATGACCCGACGGGTTATGCTGCTGCCCCTTATTACTGGCACTCTTCTTTCCCTTCCCCGGCTATTCATCATCAGACTCGGGGTCCTTGGTACTATCAGAGTCGGCATACTTAACTAGAGCTGCCATAAGCATTCCCATGTCATTGCAGTGACGCTTGAGCCGTCCCAATTTCAGCTTCAAAGGCATGAACCGACAATTGCCCTCCAATGTTAAGACTGCTGTATCAGTGTTAATGCGGTCCGATGAATGCAAGATTTCTAAAACCCGACGGACCTAACGTGTTTTCGATTCACCTTCTTCTTGGACACAGGCGGCTAAGTCTACAATTGACATGGGCTGCTTGCACGTGTCCTTGAAATTCTGGATAAACCGGGCCTTTAACGCAACCACGACCTGATGGACTTAGCTGGCAAACTTTTTAGCCAAGTGCGAGTTGTTCCTTCCAAGATCATGGTGAAGTATTTAGCACAGGCCGCATCATCCACATCCAGCATCTCCATTTCCATCTCATAGCTTTCGATCCATGACTCGGGGGGTAAATCGGCGGTATAATTGGGAACCTTGCGGGGCCCTTTGAAATCCTTGGGCAGCCGTACATTACATAGAGCCAGGTGCTTCTACCCGGTTTACCACTGGCTGGTTGCTGGTTCCTGATCCTGGCGTGTTAAAGAGGTTCCTTGGCTCATAAACCGGAGGTAGGTGGGACCGGTACGTTCTCCTCATTACATCATTTGATGCGTTCTAATCCAGCATAAGCCGATAAGCCTATGCATCCAACTCGGCCCGCTCCGCAGCCATCCTGGTGTTCTCGGCAGCCAAATCTGCCTTGGCTTGAGCTATCTGATCCTTTACTTTCGCGACTTCGGCGTTATGCTGATCCTGATTCGCCGCATTAACCTCAGCCGCCAGCAGTGTTGCTAAAAGCGTCGAACAAATCGAACAAAACCTGAGCCAGCGGTGGAGCAGGGCCTCCTGCCACAGCTGTTGTCGTTGCTGCTGAGCCGGAGATCATTGCTGCTGCGGTTAAAGAATGCTGCGCTGACTGCATACCGGCCATGAAGATCGCAACCTGGCTCGGCGGATCAAGGGGGTCCGGAATACTGTCGCCATCTGAACAGCTCCCAAATCAGCCATCTCGCAGTTGGTACAATGACTCGGTCTCTCCGGTAGATGACTCGTCATCAGAGTAAATGATGGTTTCACCACCAGATACTGATCTATCCTCAGATTCCACTCCGTGGATGACTCCCATGAAGGCACGCTTCATGGAAGGCTAAACCCGGGCAGATCTCGCACGCTGGGCCGTTACGATGATGTCAGTGCAGATGTCCGTCTCAGGGCCCGGTTCGCCGATCTTGCCAATGAAGACGTGAATACCGCCGAATGGGACCCGATATCCATACCCAATTGAATCGGCCTCGGGGCCCCAGCCTTCATTGTCGATGTAGAGCTTGCCGCGACGACTCTTGGTCATCCGGCCCACAACGTATCCCTTGAGCCCTTCGAACTGCCCTCTAAAAACTTGAAATAATCGTGCGATAGCCCCACGGTGGGTGCCAACTGTCGTGGAATTGTCACGGAAAATGTCCTAGTGTGAGGACTTAGTCATGGAGCCATCGCAACGTAGTTAGCTTAAAGGGGTTAAAGCGGAAAAGGACACAAGGAATTATACTAGTTCGTTCCCTTGCGGTGAGGGTAAAGCCTACTCTAGTTATGACAGGATTTCTACGGTTTCGATGACCAGGGAGCGAATCCGCTTTTCCTAGCTCTCGAGTTGTTGTCTCTCTTTTCCTTGAACCGTCGCCGAGTCGTCCCTTTATATACACAGGTTGACGCCCGGTGGTTTACTGAATCTGGGCCGGCTCATAAACATGTCCGGCTCGGTTTCTACTCTTTCCTATCTTACAACACAAGTTACACACCTTATGGCAGCTTATGCCTACGGGTCCTAATCCTCCTTTGGGCCCTGGGCCTTTAGACTTCTTATATTAAAGCGCCATACTCCTTGTATTCATGGGCTTCAATATGAATAATTCATTACAAGTATAACCTAGCCCCTCCTAGGCGGTTTGTACCGAGTAGTTATATCTCCAACAATATTCATAGATAAGCTGATCAAAAATCCACAATTGATCGGATATCAACAAACACACCACAAAAGAGTATTACATCAAGTAGGTCTCCAAGAACATCGAGGATAAAATGGTATTGAGAATCAAAGAGAGAGAAGAAGCCATCTAGCTACTAGCTATGGACCCGTAGGTCTGTGGTAAACTACTCACGGTTCATCGGAGAGGCAATGGTATTGATGTAGAAGCCCTCCGTGATCGAACCTCCCTCCGACAGGACGCCGGAAAAGGCCCCTAGATGGGATCTCACGGGTACAGAAGGTTTCGGCCGTGGAAAAGTGGTTTCATTGCTCCCCTCGAAGGTTTTGGGGTATTTGAGAATTTATAGGCATAAGAAATAGGTGGAAGAGTCATGAGGGGCCCACTAGGATGGGGGCGCGCCCTACCCCCTAGGTGCGCCCTCCCTTCTTGTGGATGCCTTATGGTTTCCCCGACGTGTACTCCAAGTCCTATGGATGTCCTTTGGTCCAAAAAAATCATCGCGAAAGTTTCATTCCGTTTGGACTCCCTTTGGTATTCCTTTTCCGCAAAACTTTAAAACAAGGAAAAAACAAGAACGGGCACTAGGCTCTAGGTTAATAGGTTAGTCCTGAAAATCATATAAAATAGCATATTAACGCATGTAGAACATCCAAAATATATAATATAATAGCATGGAACAATAAAAAAATTCTAGATACGTTGGAGACGTATCAGTTGCGTAGTAGACATCAAGCTCTTTTCTGGCGCCGTTGCTGGGGAGGTGAGTGCTTGAAGGTATATCTTTAGATCTTGCAATTGAGTCTTTTAGTTTCTTGTTTATGAATAGTTTATTCTATAAAATAAAACTACAAAAAATGGAATTTAGGTTGCCTCATATGCTTCATCTTTTTTATGTCTTTCATGAAAATGATGGAAAGGAAAATTGTGCTCAAGTGCTAGAAGAAGAAGTTAATAAAATGTTTGCACTAAATCTTTGAATGATGAGCATGATTGCAATGTTTTTGGTATGAATACTTTGAATATCCATGATGCTAATTATATGCAAATCCACAAGCTTGGGGATGCTATGTTTGATGAAGATGATATTTTTAGTCCCCCAAGTTTTGATGAGAAAATTTATTATGATGATAGCATGCCTCCTATTTATGATGATTATACTAATGAAAGTGGGTTTGGAAGAGTGTCAACTCTATGTAATGATCCCACTATTTTGGATGGTGTTGAATCTTATAATATTTATGAAAGTGGATTTGGAGAGGTCATGACTTTATTTAGTGATGAACCACTATTTTGGAAGAGGTTTCAATTGATTATTATGGGAACAAAGTTGCTATCTATGATGATCATTGTGATGACATGTATACTATAAAGAATAATGATAACCATGAAACTTGTCATCATGATTTCAATTTTCAATTGGATTATGCCTCAGATGATAATTATTTTGTTGAGTTTGCTCCCACTACTATTCATGAGACTAAATTTGCTTATGTGGAGTGTAAGAAAATTTCTATGCTTGTGGATCATGAAAAGAATGCTTTATGTGATTGTTATATTGTTGAATACATTCATGATTCTACTGAAAATTACTATGAGATAGGAACATATGATTTTACATATTGCAATTATATCATGTTTCCTCTCTATGTGTTGAAAATCTTGAAGTTATGCTTGTTTTGCCTTCCTATGCTAGTTGATTCTTCTTCCCATAAGTTGTTTGATCAAAAACTCCCTATGCATAGGAAGTGGGTTAGACTTAAATGTGCTAGTCATATGCCTCATGATGCTCTCTTTGTGTTTCAATTCTTATATTTTATGTGGGCATCATTGAAATCATCATGCCTAGCTAAAAAGGTATTAAAGAAAAGTGCTTGTTGGGAGAAAACCCAATATTTATACCTACTATTTTTGTGTGTTCACATGATTAAGCTACTATAGTAATCATGTTTTATAGCTTTTGTTTCAATAACGTGCCAAGTAAAGCCTTTGGGATGGTCCTTGGTGATAGTTGATTTGATCTTGCTGAAAAACATAAACTTTTTTGCACTCATTGCCAGAATTTTAGAAATTCACAGAAGGGTGCTTTTGATCTGAACTTTATACACAATATTTATATACAAATTTCCTAGTTTTTCCTCATTTTTCTGAGTTTCTGGAGTAACAAAAGTATGGTTGTTGTTCAGATCATTACATACTGTTCTGTTTTTGACAAATTCTGTTTTAAATGCACAGTTTGCTTGTTTTAGTTTTTCCATACATTATATTAAGTGATATAAATTGTGGAAGTGATAAGGTACAGTAGGAATTGTGTGATAACAATTATGAATCTTATCTTCACAGTTCCAAAGTTAACGATTTGTCTTTATCATACTAACCCATCTCATGAAGTTCTGTTAAGTTTTGTGTGATTGAAGTTTTCATGTTTTGGGTGAGATATCGATATGAGGAGAATAAGGAGCGGCAAGACCCTCAGCTTGGGTATGCCCAAGGCACCCCAAGGTAATATTAAAGGAATATCCAAGAAACTAAGCTTGGGGATGCCCCGGAAGGCATCTCCTCTTTCGTCTTCAACATTATCGGTAACCTCACTTGGAGCTCTATTTTTATTCGTCACATGATATGAGTTTTGCTTGGCGCGTAATTTGCTTTTATTAGGATTTTCTTGTTGTTATTTAGAGTAATGTTTTTCATATTTTAATTCAATAAAAAGGTCAAGTATAGCCTTTACCATGCTTATTTTGCACGTCTATATGTTGTTGTTTTGAAAACAGAAAGTTTTGAATCATTGTCTGAATATTTGTGAATAGTCAGAGCATGACAAAATCTTGAAATTTTTACAAAATGAGTAAAAACAAATTTTCTATAGTGTGGTAATTCTTCAGAATTTTTGGAGTTAGGTAAGTATGATTCCTCTTGCATTCTTTATAGACTGTTATCTTTAGACAAACTGCTTTTATGTTTGCATATGTTTGCTTGTTTAATGATTCTATTTGAGGATAGGCGTATTAAAATGCAGAGACATTTCGTATGCAATGTTGAATAATAATTTTAGTGATTTGCTAAAGTAGAGAATGATAAGGTTTTTCATTTGATTTATACTAACTTATCTCACGAGTTCTTGTTGAGTTTTGTGTTGATTATGTTTTTGAGACTTAGGGTAACCATGATATAAAAGGAATTAAGGAGACACTAGTGCTCAAGATTGGGGATGTACGAGGCATACCTAGTTAGTATTTCAAGAAGTCTCAATCATCTAAGCTTGGGGATGCCCCGGTTGGCATCCCACCTTTCTTCATCAACAATTATCGGTTAGCCTCGGTTGAGCCTAAGTTTTTGCTTCTTCACATGATATGTGCTATCCTTAGAATGTCATTTTATTTTGTTTTGCTTGTTGTTTGAATAAAGTACTTAAGATCTAAATTCTTAAATGAGACAGAGTCTTCACCTAGCTACATAATTATTCAATTACTCATTGATCTTTACTTATATCTTTTTGGAGTAGTTTGTCATTTACTCTCATACTTCAATTATATTATTTTGAGAGTCTTATAAATAGTATGGAAATTTGCTTAGGTTATGAATTTAGTCCTAATATGACGGGTATCCAAGAGGGATATAATAAAATCTTTCACATAAGAGCATTGAATAATATGAGAAGTTTGATTCCTTGCATTCGTTTTGAGATATAAAGATGATGATATTAGAGTCATGCTAGTGGGTAAATTGTGGATTGGTAGAAATACTTGTGTTAAAGTTTGTGATTCCCGTAGCATGCATTTATGGTGTACCATTACGTGATGAAGTCGGAGCATGATTTATTTTTTGATTGTCTTCCTTGTGAGTGGAGGTCGGGGATGAGCGATGGTCTTTTCCTACCAATCTATCCCCTAGGAGCATGAGTGTAGTAATTTGTTTGTAAAGCTAATAAAATTTTGCTAGTTCTTTATGACTAATGTTGAGTGCATGGATTATACGCACTCCCACCCTTCCACCATTGCTAGCCTCTCTAGTAGGGCACAACTTTTGCCGGTGCATTAAACCCACAATATACCTTCCTCAAAACATCCACCATACCATTTATGGCTTTTCCATAGCCATTTCGAGATATATTGCAATGAAACTTCCACCATTCCGTTTATTATGACAAATACCATCATTGTCATATTGCTTTGCATGATCATGTAGTTGGCATAGTATTTGTGGCTTGTCCATTGTTCATATTTTTTATATACACGTCACTCTTGATCATCGCACATCCCGATACATCGCCGGAGGCATTCTTATAGAGTCATATTTTGTTCTATTATCAAGTTGTAAGCAAATAAAAGTGTGATGATCATCATTATTAGAGCATTGTCCCATGTGAGGAAAGGATGATGGAAGCTATGATTCCCTCACAAGTTGGGATGAGTCTCCAGACTTGAAAAATTAAAAGAGGCCAAAGAGCCCAAAATAGAAAAAGAGGCCTGTCGGTGTCAAAACTGGCGGATCTCGGGTAGGGGGTCCCGAACTGTGCGTCTAGGCCGGATGGTAACAGGAGACAAGGGACACGAAGTTTTACCCAGGTTCGGGCCCTCTCGATGGAGGTAAAACCCTACGTCCTGCTTAATTAATATTGATGATATGGGTAGTACAAGAGTAGATCTACCACGAGATCGAGGAGGCTAAACCCTAGAAGCTAGCCTATGGTATGATTGTTGATGTGTATGTTGTCCTATGGACTAAAACCCTCCGGTTTATATAGACACTGGAGAGGGTTAGGGTTACACAAAGTCGGTTACAATGGTAGGAGATCTTCATATCCGTATCGCCAAGCTTGCCTTCCACGCCAAGGAAAGTCCCTTCCGGACACGGGACGAAGTCTTCAATCTTGTATCTTCATAGTCTAGGAGTCCGGCTGAAGATATAGTCTGACATCCGAACACCCCCTAATCTAGGACTCCCTCAGTAGCCCCTGAACCAGGCTTCAATGATGACGAGTCCGACGCGCAGATTGTCTTCGGCATTGCAAGGCGGGTTCCTCCTCCAAGTACTTCATAGAAGATTTTGAGCACAAAGATAGTGTCCGGCTTTGCAAAATAAGTTTCCACATATTTCCATAGAGAGAATAATATTTACACCAATCTAATCTGCTGACGTATTCCGTAGCGTGTCACACCACGGCCAAGCCTTTATCTGAGTCGTTTCATTATCCCACCTTAGCGCGTCATGCGAGGAGTTTTCCTTGGCACGTCTTGTTAAAGCAGAGATTGTGTCCCCTTATCCCGGGATTCTCATCAATATGGGCGTGGGTAACCCAACCGCTTCTAGGACTCCTAGATTATAGGCAAGTCCAAACGGACACGGAGAGGACGCGTGATATTCACCCTCTTTATAAAGGGGACAAGGCTTTTATTTTCCCCTCCCCTGCTCAATCGAATCCTTCCCCCACCTCAAGCTCAAACACCCGAAGTTCAGGTCAGGCGCCCCGAACCTTCAGTCATGTCCGGATCTAGCCTTCAAGGCCGATGGATGCCTTCCACCGTCACGGAAGAAGACATCAAGAAGTTGAGGGAGGCCAGATATCTGACCGCCGAGATTTTGCATCGGCTGCCTCCCCGAGGGCAGGCCGTCCCCACCCACGAACCCAACGAGAACGTCGTGTTTGTTTCCCACTTCCTCCGAGGCCTAGGCCTTGCCCTGGATCCTTTCGTCAGGGGTTTGATGTTTTACTACGGGCTAGATTTTCATGATCTAGCTCCGAACTCCTTTCTTCATATCACGACATTTATTATCGTTTGCGAGGCCTTCCTCCGGTTTACCCCTCACTTTGGCCTATGCCTCAAGACCTTTGAAGTGAAGCCGAAGCTGGTCGAGGGGCAACATGCAGCGTGTGGAGGTGCCTCAATACGCAAGATGACTGGAGCTCCATGGCCCAAAGGTTCCATCCCAGAGGTGTCTGAATTGTGGCAACAGGAGTGGTTCTACATCACGGCTCCGAGAAGTGCCAAGTGGGCGGCCCCCTGTTTTCCGCTCGGCCCCCCCACCACAGCTGATGTCATGGATCACCAGAGGTCTGAGTTGGGGTCCAGTCAAGGACGTGCCTATACTGCAAGGCCGCATTCGAGATCTCTTCAATGGAGATTTCAGTTTGGTTGCGGTGATACAGGTTATGATGGTTCGTCAAGTCCAGCCTTGCAAACGCCGGCCTCTTTGCCTGTGGGAGTTCAATCCCGAGGGACCGCGTGCCATTCAAAATTTTCTCGGCCTGACGCACGAGGAGATGTACAAGTCATTCTTAGGACCTCAGACGGAGTGTCCGGAAATCACCGAGGACACGGGCCTGAGTAGAAACCGCACCGCCGAATAGGTAAGGCATCTTCCGGCCGAACATACTTTCTCTACTTTGTTACGAAGTTATTTCTGAGAGTTCGCTTTTTGACCAGGACTGGCTAACAAAGGCGAAGTTGATTCGGTGCTCGGCCCCCCTCCCTGAGGGTTTGGAAAATCCGATATTGGAAAAGATGCTCCAGACCACACCTTGCCCGGAGCCCTTGAAGGAAGATACTGTGGAGGATAATGCGGGCGGACGCGGGCCCCCAATGCTGCCCATTCTAGCCAAGGGAGCGAGCGTCTCCATGAGGGAAGGCGACCCGAAGAGGAAAAGG
Organism: Triticum dicoccoides; assembly: GCF_002162155.2. NCBI lineage: Eukaryota > Viridiplantae > Streptophyta > Magnoliopsida > Poales > Poaceae > Triticum > Triticum dicoccoides. The sequence goes on from NC_041392.1 coordinate 289,669,765, forward strand.
ACTGCGCCCGGGGATTCGGAATCCGAAGCTTCCAAACGGGAGAAGAAGTCTCCCATAGAGGGTCCCACCTTGGGGGGTGCTGTTGCCGCACAAAGTCCGCGGGGGGATCAATTCTCCCACAAGTCGTAAGTGACCCAGAATACCTTTAATAGTACATATATGCCATTTTTTCTTCTGAGAAAATAACCACCACATATATTTTGCAGTTCGGGCCTTAGCCCCTCTCAAATGAGCTCATCTTCGGGGGATCTTCTTCCAGAGATGATGGAGAGCGAAACGCCTCCTCCGGACTCCTCCGCTCTAGAAGCGGGCGACCCTGAAGTGTCGTCGCGGAGGGCCTCTCCGAGTCTGGTGAGGCCAGAAGATAATCCCATTGACCCCCGAAGCTCCCATTGTCCGGCTCCCGAAGGGAGAAGACAAAAGAGTCCGGCCCCGTCTAGTGTGCGATCGGATGTTCTGAGGGAGTTGGTGGGGCGAGCGGCCATCTCAGATGAACACCGTGTGATGATGAATACGGTGATGGAGAGAATATCGTCCGCCGAAAGCGGATTGCATGAAGCTTTTATGAGTCTACTGACAGGCTTTGAGGTACGTAAAAGAATGTATGATAATCCTGCACATGCTAGGTGTGCCCTGTGTAGGTAGTAGCCCCTGAGACTCTGGTTGTCGTCGGAAATGACGACCAACAGAGGATCATATTTCCAGGAAATAACGAGTTTGCAGGTGATGGAAGCTTCGGTGTCTAGCCGGACTAACGAGTTTGCCCATTTAGAACGGCAGTTGGATGTGGCAGACGCCGACATCGAGCTTGTCATCAAAAGGCTTGACGAGGCACAGGGTAAGTGTCAATATCTGGTAAATGCCACATAGGAAGAGCAGCATGATGCCAGTATCTTAAATATGTTGTGACTGGAGATGGAGCTGCCCCTGTTGAAGCCTTGCGGGCAGAACTTGCCAGGGACAAGGAACAAGCGAGGTTAGGTAATGCGGCTGCTGTGAAGGCGGCCGAAGAGTTGCAAGCCAAGAAGGACGCGCATGGCGAGACCCGAGACAAGATGGCCAAGATGGCTATAGAATTAAAAGCCACCGCTGACCGTTGCCGGGTTCTTGAAAAGGAAAACCAAGCGAAGGCATTGGACCTTGAGAAGGCTGCTACGACGAAAAAGGATCTCCGCTCCGCTATGAGGGCAAAGAAGGAGGAGCTGCGGGAAGCCGGGGATATTGTAGCTAGGAAATCCTTTATGTTGCGGAGGAAATTTGGAGATCCACGGTATGCCCCTCTGGATCGGCTGTGAAGTTTGGAGGATGTGTATATGGATTTGGCGGCGAGCGCTGCCGATGCGGCCAAGTACTTCCAGGGTCAGACGAACCGTGGAGTAGACCAGCTGTTTTGGAGACAATTCCATTCTCCAAAGCGTCCACTTTCATTGACTGACTAATTAGCTGAATGGACCGAACTAAATAGGTTGTCCGGACTCTCTATGAGGTCTGTTGTGGATTAGCTATGGCCGGTAAGGCCAAAACCGAACAACTATTTCAGCTTGGTGCAGCAGGTCCTTGACGTGGTGCCGCGCATTGATGCGATGAGGAGGTTGGCGTGCATAGAGGGCGCACGGATGGCCTTTGCCCGTGTTAAGGCCTATTGGGCGGAGATGGATGCTACTAGTGTTGCAGCGCGGAATTCGGCTATAGGTCGAAAGGCTGCCGAGCACTACTTTGAAGAAGTTCTTGAGGGTGCCCGTTTGATAGAGACCCAGTTCTCAAAAAATATTATGTTTGAGTGATATGTAATCTCATTGTAAGCGAAATGCTTTTATAAATTTTTATGAGGCTATTTTTATACTTTTGCCTGAAAGTAATATGATGCCTCCTGGGCGGCCGTTTATGTATACATGTGTATAACCTGAAAGATTGCAGCCGTCGGCTTCAACCCTCACGCATATGATGCGGAGGTGCTCGCAAAAACACGCATCACACTTAACCCAACGTCTTGGTCCTATTAAGGAGGTGATAGCGGAGCGAGCGAGGCAACCAGACTATAATGCTTTAGCACTTTCACTTAGCCATAGGAGTTTGATAGTGGGGCTACTAGATAGCCCCTGTTGGCTCCGCACTCTCCCGATCTCGGGGTGCATACATGCCTGGCCGGGAAACGGCCCTTCTTTAAGGCGGAGGAATTCTAACATTCCCACAGGTCATCGAGTGGTTGACCAGTCTCACGCTATATCATGACAGTCAGTTTTCGGCTTTCTCTACTGAGGTGCTCGTCTGGATGAACTAGGGCACAATCGCAGCAGTTCTCCTGGTGCTACCTTAGCCAGCAATGCGGAATGTAAGACACCAAAACACAGGAGCCGGGCAAACCCAACATTTGACCAAAGACAATGATTCGGAGCTGATGCATATAGGGCCAAACTCGCGACGCCGAACACTCCCTAAGGTATTCGGTCTTTGTGGTATAAACCGGGCCTTAATAGTGCCCTTTGTAAGAAGCCCCGTGTGTCCAGGTACGTGCATTGTTCTAGCGTGGCCACATGCCAAGACGTCAGCATCCTTCTCAACGGTGGATATGTATCAACAAGAGACAATAAAAAAGGTTTACGCAGGGTCTTAATCTAAAAAGAATCCTTGGAGCGGGTCCCTGCTGCATGTCTGCACTTGTGTCTCCGTTGTGCCGTATCCTGGACAGGTGTAGCACGATGATCGTCTGTAAAAGAGAGGAGGTTAATTGAAAAAGTTGTCATGCATAAGGATAGTTTTCAAAGAAACCATGTATAATTCAAGATGATAAGAAATTGCCACTTGTTTGCGCGTTTTGAGCCCCTTGTATTGACAAATAGGGGTGTGACCACTTATTTCCGTATAAATAGCGGCGCCGGACTTGATTAGTTGTATCTGAGGTCTTGACGACCTATTGGATGCTTTCTTTTGTCCGGGCACCTTTAGTGTGCGGCGGCCAAGGCAGCCTCACTCTCTTCGACGCGTAGAGATCGCTTGATATTTCCGTGCACTGTGATGATGCCACGTGGACCAGGCATCTTGAGTGTGAGGGAGGTGTAGTGTGGTATTGCGTTAAAGCGAGTGAAAGCTTCGCGTCCGAGCAGTGCTTGATAGCCACTTTGAAACGGAGCGATGTGGAAAGTTAAATGCTCGCGACGAAAGTTATCGGAGGAGCCAAATGTAACTTGTAGTAGGAGGGAGACCATACAACGAGCCCCTGGGCCTGGCGTTACTCCTTTAAAGGTAGTGTTGCTATGACGAATTTGTGTTGGGTCTAACCCCATCCCGCGATTTGTATCCTGATATATTAGGTTTAGGCTACTGCCGCCGTCCATCAAGACCCTTGTGAAGTGATATCCGCCAATTACTGGGTCTAATACCAGGGCAGCCCATCCTGCGCATCGGATACTTGCTGAGTAATTGCGATGGTCGAAAGTGATCGGTTGAGATGACTAGTGGCAGGACTTCGTGGTGACAGGCACTTGGGTATACTTTCCTGGGAGTGCCGCCTTGTTTTTTCTCTTGATTACGTGTAACATGTTTACTGTTTTGACTTCTGGTGGAAATTGCTTTTGCTCCCCCGTGTCTTGCTTGGGGGGCTCGTCCTCATCTTCACTTGGTGTATCCTCCCCCTTATGTATGGCGTTGAGCTTGCTGGACTGCTTTAAGACCCAACATTCTCTGTGGGTATGATTAGCAGGTTTACCAGGGGTACTATGAATATGACATACTTGGTCCAGAATTTTGTTGAGGCTGGACAATTCATCTCTGGTGCCTTTAGGGGGCGGTTTTTGTCCTGGCCGAGAGCTTTTGAATCCGGCATTTACTGCCGTGCCCTTCGTGCTGTCTTCTTTATTCCGGCGTTTGTTATTGCTGTTGCACCATGATTTCCCGTTTCCATCTCTAACTTCAGATGTACTGGGGTCGCTGGTGCTACATCTGGCTAGCCGGCTGTCCTTTCCCGCGCAAAAGCGGGTCATGAGGTTTGTTAATGCGGCATCGTTCTCGGCTTATTTTGGCCGAGGTGTCTGGCGAGCCATTCGTCACGGACGCTATGCTTGAAAGCCGCTAAGGCTTCGGCGTCCGGATAGTCGACAATCTGGTTCTTTTTAGTAAGAAACCTGTTCCAAAGCTTTCGGGCTGACTCTCCGGGCTGTTGAGTTATATGACTCAAATCTTCCGCATCCAGAGGTCGGACATAAGTCCCTTGAAATTTTTCCCGAAAGGCGTCTTCGAGCTCTTCCCAACTTCGAATGGAGCTTTCGGGGAGGCCTTTGAGCCAGTGACGAGCTGGCCCTTTGAGCTTGAGGGATTGATACTTGATGGCGTGGAGATCATTTCCACGAGCCATATGGATATGAAGGATGTAGTCCTCAATCCAGACCCCAGGGTCTGTTGTTCCATCGTATGCCTCTATGTTTACGGGCTTGAATCCCTCTGGAAATTCGTGGTCTAGCACCTCATCGGTGAAACATAGGGGGTGTGCGGCACCCCTGTAGCTGGGTGTACCGCGTTATTCGGATGTTTGTTGTGTTGCATTGTATGCTGGGGCGCGCTTGCGTGGTCCATAGATGGATCTTGTTGCAACGTTCTTTGGGTGCGAGCCCTTGCATTGGTTGCGTGTTGTATGGTGAGCGGCATTGTATGCCGCTCTGTGTTGGTAGAGGGGTCGTCCATACGACCAGGTGGCTGCTTTGATATTTGGTTGTGGGGGGTCTGAGGCCTCCTCATCGAATTCGGGTAGCAGCTTCCGCTTTGGGTAGCTCTTGTAGGGGCGATTGTCGTCGTACCTTGCTGCTGTGTTGAGTATTTTATTCCATCTGATTTGGAGTGTGTCTTGCGTGGCCTTGAGCCTTTGCTTCTGCTTTCTCAGACTCCTCGCGGTGGCAACAAGCCTTTTACGGGCAGTCTGCTGCTCCGGGTGCCTGTCTGGCGTTATGTCATCCGGACCATGATCCTTGATAGGATTTGTTTGTTCGGTTTGATTATCCGGATTGCCGTTGTCCGGCAGCGGTTCGCCCTGCTCCAGCGCTGGGTCTGTGTGATCGCTATTTCTGTCGGGGCGGGATTTGGGGCGGCGCTTGCGTTGCCGCTTTGACTGCTTTTCGAGGGAACAAGCCTTCGGTGTGTCCTTCCGCTCCTCGTCGTCATCTTTTGGTGCGTCCACCATGTATACATCATGTGACGAGGTGGCATTCCAGGGCCCAATAGACGCTGGTTCTTCATCGTCTCCTTCATCGGCGTCCATACCGTCGATGTCTTCGGAGTCGAGGTCGAGCATGTCGGTTAAGTCGTCGACAGTGGCTACAAAGTGGGTGGTGGGTGGGCTTTGAATTTCTTCATCGTCTGTACCCCAACCTTGCTGACCGTAGTCCGGCCAGGGCTCTCCTGATAAAGAGAGAGACTTTAATGACTTCAGGATATCGCTGAGAGGCAAGTGCTGAAAGATGTCCGCGGTAGTGAGCTCCATGATCGGCGCCCAATCAGATTCGGTCGGCAGGGGCGCGGAGGGTTCGGAGTCCGGAGAGGAGTCCGGCTCCTTGGAGTCACGAGTCTCGCAGAGTACGGGGCTGGTGTTCGGCTCAATCGCCGTTGGGGTCGCAGCCCCCGAGGTGGCGTCCAACCGCCCATCCTCGATCGGCGCAGTTGGCTCCGAATGAAGGGTCGGAGCTGACGCGGGTGCAGCCTCCAGGGCACTGTTCGGCGGCAGAGCTAAATCATGCTCGTCGTGACAGTGCGGCGCGCTCGGCAGTGGCTTGAATCCGTCGAAGATCAAGTCCCCGCGTATGTCAGCCATGTAGTTTAAACTTCCAAATCTGACCTGACGGCCGGGGGCATAGCTTTCGATCTGCTCCAGACGGTCAAGCGAATTGGCCTGCAGTGCGAAGCCACCGAAGACAAAGATCTATCCGGGGAGGAAGGTCTCACCCTGGACTGCATCGCTATTGATGATCGTAGGAGCCATCGAGCCTCATGGCGACGACACAGAGGAACTCTCAATGAAAGCACCAATGTCGGTGTCAAAAACGGCGGATCTCGGGTAGGGGGTCCTGAACTATGCATCTAGGCCGGATGGTAACAGGAGACAAGGGACACGAAGTTTTACCCAGGTTCGGGCCCTCTCGATGGAGGTAAAACCCTACGTCTTGCTTGATTAATATTGATGATATGGGTAGTACAAGAGTAGATCTACCACGAGATCGAGGAGGCTAAACCCTAGAAGCTAGCCTATGGTATGATTGTTGATTTGTACGTTGTCCTACAGACTAAAACCCTCTGGTTTATATAGACACCGGAGAGGGTTAGGGTTACACAAAGTCGGTTACAATGGTAGGAGATCTTCATATCCGTATCGCCAAGCTTGCCTTCCACGCCAAGGAAAGTCCCTTCCGGACACGGGACGGAGTCTTCAATCCTGTATCTTCATAGTCCAGGAGTCCGGCTGAAGGTATAGTCCGACATCCGAACACCCCCTAATCCAGGACTCCCTCAAGGCCATTGACACCAACCAAAAAAAAGAGAAAATAAAAAATGAGAGAAAAAGAGAGAAGGAACAATGTTAGTATCCTTTTTTCCACACTTGTGCTTCAAAGTAGCACCATGTTCTTCATGATAGAGAGTCTCCTATTTTATCACTTTCATATACTAGTGGAAATTTTTCATTATAGAAGTTGGCTTGTATATTCCAATGATGGGCTTCCTCAAAGTGACCTACGTCTTTGTGAGAAAGCAAGTTGGATGCACACTCACTTAGTTTATTTTTGAGCTTTCATACACTTATAGCTCTAGTGCATCCGTTGAATGGCAATGCCTACTCACTCACATTGATATCTATTGATGGGCATCTCCATAGCCCGTTAATATGCCTAGTTGATGTGAGGCTTTCTCCTTCTTTTGTCTTCTTCATGACCACCACATTCTATTCCACCTACAGTGCTATGTCCATGGCTTACGCTCATGTACTGCGTGAAAGTTGAAAAAGTTTGAGAACACCAAAAGTATGAAATAATTGCTTGGCTTGTCATCGAGGTTGTGCATGATGAAATATTTTGTGTGATGAATATGGAGCATAGCCTGTCGGATGTGGGGTTCTGGCAAACCCTTAAGGTTCGAACACTGGGGTGCACGCGAAGTCTTTCCCTCCTACTGATCTACGCTCCAGCTCGCTAAGATCTTGCGGACGAACTCGACAAACTCACAACACAGAAAGACACGGGGTTTATACTGGTTCGAGCCATCGTTGTGGTGTAATACCCTACTCCAGTGTGGTGGTGGTGGATTGCCTCTTGGGATGATGATGAACAGTACAAGGGGAAGAACAACCTCCTGAGGTTGTTCTTGTGCGCAGATTCCCTCAAGCTAGGATGAGATCCCCCTCAAGCTCCCCTGAGCACTCAAGCTCAGATCCCATCAAGCCCCTTCATCTCATCCTATGGTGGTGGCTAGTCCTATTTATGGAGGCCCTGGTCCTCTTCCCAAATATTGAGCGGGAAGGGAGCCAACAATGGCGGGCTAATTTGAAGGGGGACAACTAGTACAAGCTATCCTGACAAAAGGTAGTCTGCACCTGTGAAAGGCTCTGGGTGACGCCGTCTTGGGCTCCACGATGACCTCCACCTTGCCGTCCGCCTGGTCTTGGTCTGGTTGCACCAATATGGCAACCGTTGCCTGAGGCCTCGGTACTCCACGACTGCGCTTGCCTCCCTTGCACCAAAGAGGAAACAAGGACGCTGCACGAGCTGGCACCCGCTTGGCGCCCGCCTGGTGTCGATCGTCATGGCTAACGTCACGAGAGCCTCGTGAGGTTCTCCTCGCCTTGATATCTCCGCTCATCATGAGCCTGCCTAGCTAGGCTACTCCAGGGGAGGTCTTGCGTCGTCTGTCTCACGAGGCTTGGCCCCTCGCGAGGATCTTGGGTGCCTTGTTGGTGAAGATGGGTCGTACGGCCTGCTGCTTGGCCGCGCCACGGGCCGCAGGCAGGCAAGTCTGGGGACCCCCTTTCCTAGAACACCGACAATAGCCCCGGGGCCCAAGGTGCGCTCGGGCTTGGCTTCGCGGCGAAGCCAAGGGTCAAGTTCGGAGCACCGCGGGCTCCCAAAGCCCGCGGCCTCGGTTGACGTGTGGTGGTTGATTGGACGTGGGCGTCTCCGCTTCCCTACGCTGCCTCGGCAACTGCATGACTTGACAAGTCCCTGCGACATGCAAGGGAAACCATCATTACCTGTGATCGTGGGAGGTGTCGGTTGACCTTCTTCCGCTATAAATGGAGAGGAGGGCGGAGCCCCCGTCGCCCATCTCTTCCTCGTTTGCTTGCTTCTTCCTCCTTGCTCCACTTCTTGCACCAAAGGCGCCTATCAGAAGGTTCTCCGCCGAAGAGAAGGGGAAAGGTCCCCGTGACGATCCGGGGCCTCTTCCATCGAATAAGAGGTCGATCCATCGCCATGACGAAGCGGTGATGCAAGTGGTGACGAGGCCTCGATGCGAGCGGCCTCCTCCGGGGTATCCTCTACCCCTGTACGCCCAAGCTGAGGGCTCAGGAGGACGAAGTGACAAGCAGCGCCGCGTTCGGGGTCACCGTGCCACGGCGACGTGTGCCGTCCATGTTGCGGACTCCTCGCGCGAGTTGGTGCTATGGGCGCCGATGCCTCCGAGCTCCTGGATCTGCTTCCCGCGGTTCTTCTCCGACGTGATGCCGCCGAGGGGGCCGCTCGAGCTCTGGCTGGAGCATGCTGACTGCAGTGCTCCGGTGATCGGAGCGGAGATCAAAGCGGTCCCCACCGACAAGATCTCCATGACTCACGACTTGGGCGAGGTCGCACGGGTTTGTCATGCGAGGGGCGCCTTCACGATCCACTTCGAGTACGACGGCGCCTCCACGCTCTTCTTCAAGGTCTTCGACACCGAGGGCCGCCGCCTGGAGTGCTGCTCCGGAGAGGAGCGCGAGGCTGATGCGCGCTCCGCTCGCGACCACTCCAGCAGCAGCCCTTGGGAGTCCAGCAGCTCTCCTGAGCTCTACGAGACTCTGGAGATGAGCGACGACAGCTACGTGCTCCCGATCTCTCGCCGCGCTCGGAGCAGGGCTGCGGCGTCCGGTCACCGCCTCCGCTAATCTGGATGGGGTTGGCGCCGGCCTCCCGTGGCCCACTGTTGATGATGGCGTCCGCCACAGAAGGATGTAGATAGGATTTCCCTTAGCATCAGCTTTTGTTTCCTGCGAAGAATCATGAATCACCCCGTGGGGGCATGTAAGGATATGCAATGCCTTTGTACTTATTTTCCTTGTTATGAAGATTTGATGAACGCGTGCCCCGTTCAGGCTTGGTCCCCCCTTTCTTTCCTCGCGATAGCTTGTTGCTCTATGCTGACGGGTCTCGGTCCCAAGGCGGCTACAGCCGTCGCTGGTATGCCAGGTCGCGATGCCGTGGTCAAGGCTAGGAGGTGCGCGGCCCGAGGTCCAGTAAGAGCCCCTGAGGCGTGATGCTCAGGAGGTCCCCCTTAGTGCCCAAGCGGCTATGGTAAGGAAAGAAAGGAAGATGACTTGGCCGCAACGGGGTTGCGGCATGGTGTGAGCGACTACTAGGCCCAAATATTTAGCCGATCTGAGGGCGAGACTTATCTTGCTGACTTCGCGGTGATTCCTGATGTTGCGCTAGGGCTGTGCACCAACTTACTCGACATAGCTAGGCCGGTCCGTACGAGTTTTCCTTCTCCCGAGCTCTTCTTAGTGCTCTATGTCCTCAGGCCCCGGCCCTCGAGCGAGCTCAGCCGCCACTTGTATGCCAAGTCGCGATGCCGTGGTCAAGGCCAGGGGGTGAGGGCTGGAGAGCCAGTAAGAGCTCCTGAGTCATGATGCTTAGGAGACCCCTTTTTAACGGAGAAAAGGAGACTCGCGGTGCCGCCTGCTATCCTTCCCGCGGGGTCCCTGTGGATAGGCACAAGAAGAAACACGGACTGCCGTTACTGCCGCCTGCCTGCCGCTGGTTGGTCCGGATGAAGTGAAGGCACTGAGGGCCTGCTGAGGTGACATGCACAGCGCGTGCTAGGAGCCAGAGCTCGACCACTCAGATTTGTCGGTTGTGGCAGGGACGGACCCATGCACCAGCGCCGTGCCTGTGTAGAGGCCCTGAGGGAGGTGATGATCGAGTAGGTGATAGCAGTTGGCAGGTTAAGCATGAAGAGCAGATCTACTTGGATAAATGCAGGAAGATACATGCCACTGGGTCTGGCCCGAGCGGCTTAGGGATGATGCAGCACGAGGGGCGCCCCCAGCAAGGTAAGCTAAAGACTTAAGCAAAAGGGATACATGCCACAGCAACGGACCCGTGGGGCCTGGGAATAATGCAGCTCGAGGGGCGCTCCTAGCTTAAATGAACTTGGAAGATGTCACCTGGTTCTATAGACGAAGTAGAGTTGGTTGATAACCCACGAGTATTGGGGACCGCAACAGTTTTCGATAAGTAAGAGTGTCGAACCCAACAAGGAGCTAAAGGCAGAACAAATATTCCCTCAAGTTCTATCGACCACCGATACAACTCTACGCATGCTTGATGTTCGCTTTACCTAGAACAAGTATGAAACTAGAAGTACTTTGTAGGTGTTGTTGGATAGGTTTGCAAGATAATAAAGATTATGTAAATAAAAAGTATGGGCTGTTTAGATAAAGACACAACTAAGTTAGGTTTAGTAGAGAGCTTGTTGTTGCGAAAAAGTTATTTGTTCCTAGGCAATCGATAACTAGACCGGTAATCATTATTGCAATTTTATATGAGGGAGAGGCATAAGCTAACATACTTTCTCTACTTGGATCATATGCACTTATGACTGGAACTCTAGCAAGCATCCGCAACTACTAAAGATCATTAAGCTAAAACCCAACCATAGCATTAAAGTATCAAGTACTCTTTATCCCATACGCAACAACCTCCTTACTCGTGTTTGTGTTTCGGTCACTCACGCAACCCACTATAAGCGAATCATGAATGTATTGCAACACCCTACAGTGGGGATCCCTCACGCTTGTGCGACATGGAGAGCACCATAGGACAGCACCAATAATAAAACATGCAACTCAAACCAATCTTGATCATCAAAGAGCCCATAGAACAAAACGGATGTACTCAAACATCATAGGATAGCCATACATCATTGGGAAATAATATATAGCGTTGAGCACCATGTTTAAGTAGAGATTACATCGGGTAAGAGAGAGGTTACACCGCTGCATAGAGGGTGGAAGAGTTGGTGATGATGGCGGTGAAGTTGTTGGTCAAGATTGCGGTGGTGATGATGGCCACGGAAGCGTTCCGGCGCCACCGGAAGAGAATTGGAGAGGGGGCCCCTTTGTCTTCTTCTTCCTTAACCTCCTCCCTAGATGGGAGAAGGGTTTCCCCTCTGGTCCTTGGCCTCCATGGCATGGGAGGGGCGAGAGCCCCTCCGAGATTGGATCCGTCTCTCTGTCTCTCTCTGTTTCTACGTTCTCCTCTGCTGCCCTTTCACCGTTTCTTTTATATCCGGAGATCCGTAACTCAGATGGGCTTGAAACCTTTGCCCAGATCTTTTTCCAAAAATTAGCTTTCTTGCGGCCAAAGTAGAGCATCAACCGCCTTACGAGGGCCCCACGAGGGTGGGGGCGCGCCTGCCTATAGTGGCGTGGGCCCCACCCTCATGGCCACCTCGGGCACCGTCTCGCGTTGATTTTCTTCCCAAAAATCACAAATATTCCAAAATAATTCTCCATCCGTTTTTATCCTGTTTGGATTCCGTTTGATATGGATATTCTGCGAAACCAAAAACATGCAACATACAGGAACTGGCACTGGGCACTGGATCAATATGTTAGCCCCAAAAATAGTATAAAAAGTTGCCAAAAAGTATATGGAAGTTGTAGAATATTGGCATGGAACAATAAAAAATTATAGATATGACGGAGACGTATCATTGGTGCAGCTGAATCCACGCGTTGAAGGAATGGCTCCTCATGAACCACCGGGACCCTGAGACTCGGGAGGCTCTGGGCTCAGGAGGTTTCCTGGAGACCGTCCCCATCTCCTTAATGGCATGGAACCTGGCCTCCTGAGCCGCCAGGACTTGCCGCACGTTGCCGTGATAGGCCGACGCCACACTCGGCAAGCCAAAGGGCATGATAACATAGCTGTGTGGTGGACCCTCACAGCGGCCAGCACGTGATGGCCAGAAGCGTTCTTGAGATGCGGCCCTGTTGAGCCCTGGGATGTCGATGCAGACGCGCAGTTCAGCACCCTCGCCTGGATGGTGAGCCGCGCTCGGTGAGCGGCTGTCGCCGCGCATGCCTCTTGTGTCTTGTAGCTCTTGGGTGGTCTTGGTGATGAACTCCTGGGTGGTGGGCACTCCTCGCCCTGTGCTCTCCTGAGGAAAGTGTGTCGTGAAGCACTCTTCCAAGTGGTGCCCAAGCGCCTCCCTCGTGAGGTTGGCAAGGTCTAAGGCTCTCCAAAAGAGAGCCCCCGAGCCCTGCCCGAGGAGGGTGCCAAGCACGCTTTCCTCTGTGGTGGAGGGAGGCGCCCCTGGAGCGGGCGCTGATCCTGACGAGGCTCCTGACGCGACGCCATCTTCTTGGGTCTTGCACGGCGCGACTGCTTCTTCTTGGGGGTGGTCTCTGGAGGGCCTTCACTTCTGCTGTCAGGGTCGTCGATTGCTGCGGCTTGGAAGGCGCGCTCAAGGGAGCACACCACATCCCTTTCTTCACATGGGACCGTGATGATTCCCCTGCTTCCTGGCATCTTGAGGATGTTGTAGCCATGGTGAGTGACCGCCATGAACTTGGCCAGGGCTGGATACCCAAGGATGGCATTGCACGGTAGGCGGATGTGCACGACGTCGAAGTCGATGAGCTCGGTGCTGTAGTTCTTGCACTCCCCGAAGGTGACAGGCAGGCGAACTTGACCTATCGGTGTGGTGGAACTGCCAGTCACTCCTGAGAAAGGCTTGGTTGGCTGGAGCTGCTCATAGGGCATTTGGAGGTTGTCGAACGTGTCGACGGATAGGACGTTGAGCCCTGCGCTGCCGTTGATGAGAGTCTTGGTGACTTGCACATTGCTGATGACTGGGGAGCATAGCATAGGGAGTGCCAGCGGTGGCTGCGCACTTGAGCTGGTCGGCCGAGTTGAAGGTGGTGGTGCATTGGGACCACCTGAGCGGGCGCGTGGCCTCGAGCTTAGGGAGCGCCGCGTTCACCTCGCGAGCGAACTGTTTGAAGATGCACTGAGAGGCTGGGGCCTGAGCACCGCCCAAGATGCAAGCGATCGCACGCAGCTCTTGGAAGCCCCCAGCCCCCTTGTCCTAGTGGTGGTCGTCGTTCCTTCTTGGTGGTGGCAACGGGGGAAGACCGGCATTGCCTTGGGGACGATCCTCACGAGGCGGGTCCCTCCAGGCGCCCTCGCGAGGTTGGTCCTGCCAGCGGTCCTCACAAGGCCGGTCGCGCCACTCCTGGCACGGTCCACGGTCGTCCTAGGGTCCGCCTCCGCGGCCATAGCCCCGGTCGTTGCGCTCGGGGCGTCGACTGAAGCGTCCTTCCTATATGGCTCTGAGCTCCTGACAGTCGCTGGTGTTGTGGGTGTTCAGGTTGTGGAAGTCGCAGAACGGATGGCCGTTCTTGGATGACTCGGGCTGATCTCTGCCTCGCTTGGTGTCGGGCTCCACTGCGAGCACCACTTCCTCTTTGCACTTCACGTCCTTGGCCTTGGCCTTCTTCTCCTCCACTCCTGCAGCTGGCAGCTCAAGGAGAGAGAGGCGCCCCTCCTCAGCTCTTGCGCACTTGATCGCCAGGTTGAACAGCTCCTGCGATGTGCAAAGCTCCTTATGGATAACCAGCTCTTCCTTCATCTTGATGTCGCGGATGCCGTCAGAAAACACGGAGATGATGGCCTCGTCCGTGACCTTGGGGATCTTGAGGCGTGTGTTGTTGAAGCGCTGGATGTACTTCTGGAGGGTCTCTCCTTGCTGTTGCTTTATGCGGCGTAGATCGCCCGCGGCCGGTGGGCGGTCGCGAGTGCCCTGGAAGTTGGCGACGAAGCGGTCGCGCATCTCGTCCCAGGAGGAGATCGAGCCGTGCTGCAGGTTTAGGAGCCAGGAGCAGGCCCCATCCTCGAGAGCCATGGGAAACCAGTTCGCCATGACTTTTTCGTCGCGGTTGGCCACTTCGATGCTCAACTCATAGAGCTGCAGGAACACCGCGGGGTCGGCGGTGCCGTCATATCGAGGAGGTAGATCTGGCTTGAACTTGCCTGGCCAGGCGACACTATGCAGTTCGGGGGTGAAGGCACAGCAGCCAGCCATGGTCGCCGGGGCCCGCTTCAGAGGCGGAGCTTGGTCTTGGTAAGGTCCGCGCTGCGCCACTGCAGGCGGCACGCGGTCTTGACGAGGTGGCGCAGGGAGCGCCAATGCAGCTTCTTGCGGCCGCGGGATTTCTTGGCAGCTTCTTTCTTCACGCGCAGGCCCCAGGCGCGGCCGATCACGCCCCGGAGGCACGCGCCTTGGTGCCAAGGCTCTATCTTGTGGTCGAGGCGTTGGAGGCACGCCATGAGCCCCGTCGCCCGCGGCTGGTTGAGGGGGAGGCAGAGAGTGGGACGGCGTCGGAGAGCCCCAAGCGGCACGGACGAGCTCGGCGACGCGGTCGAGCCACTCCTCATAGAGGTCGTCGACGGGGTGGTAACGTAGAAGCTCGTTTGCCACGATGAGCGCGGCCCGTGCCTCCATGGGAGCACGGTGCGTGTGAGACGAAGAACCGGCAAGGGCCAGTGATGGAGTAGCGGTGCGACCGTCCTGGTGCACCGAAGGATGCTGCGAGGACGCCTGCTGCTCGGTCCCCACCGGACCGGTGACAACATTTGTGGCGGGGGACGTAGAACACGAGGTGGCCCGCCGACGGGAGCCGTCTGAGCGAGGCGGGCGGCAAGGGCAGCCCGACGCTCAGCTCGAGCACGGCGAGCGTCCGACATGGATACGACGGAGCGATGGACTGACGGAAAGGAAGCTACGGCGCACCCGTACCTGGCGCGCCAAATGTCGGATGTGGGGTTCCGGCAAACCCTTAAGTTTTGAACACTAGGGTGCGCGCTCAGTCTTTCCCTCCTACCGATCTACGCTTTAGCTCGCTAAGATGTTGTGGATGAACTCGACGAACTCACAACACAGAAAGACACGGGGGTTATACTGATATGGGCCACCGTTGTGGTGTAATACCCTACTCCAGTGTGGTGGTGGTGGATGACCTCTTGGGCTGATGATGAACAGTACAAGGGGAAGAACAACCTCCTGAAGTTGTTCTTGTGCATATACACTTGAGGTGTGTAGATTCCCTCAAGCAAAGATGAGATCCCCCTCAAGCTCCCGTGAGCCCTCAGGCTCAGATCCCATCAAGCCCCTTCATCTCATCCTATTGTGTTGGCTAGTCCTATTTATAGAGGCCCTGGTCCACTTCCCAAATATTGAGCGGGAAGGGAGCCAACAATGGCGGGCTAATTTGAAGGGGAACAACTAGTACAAGCTATCCTGACAAAAGGTAGTCTGCGCCTGTGAAAGGCTCTGGGGTG
This sequence comes from Triticum dicoccoides, assembly GCF_002162155.2. NCBI lineage: Eukaryota > Viridiplantae > Streptophyta > Magnoliopsida > Poales > Poaceae > Triticum > Triticum dicoccoides. The sequence goes on from NC_041392.1 coordinate 289,685,331, forward strand.
ACACCGTCTTGGGATCCATGATGACCTCCGCCTTTCCGTCCGCCTGGTCTTGGTCTCGTTGCACCAATATGGCAACCTTTACCTGAGGCCACGGTACTCTACGGCTGGGCTTGCCTCCCTTGCACCAAAGAGGAAACAAGGACGCTGCGCGCGCTGGCGCCCGCCTGGTGTCGATCGGCATGGCTCACGTCACGAGAGCCTTGTGAGGTTCGCCTCGCCTTGATATCTCCACTCCTCGTGACCCTGCCTAGCTAGGCCACTCGAGAGGAGGTCTTGCATCGTCCACCTCGTGAGGCTTGGCCCCTCGCGAGGGTCTTGGGTGCCTTGTTGGTGAAGATGGGCCATACGGTCTGCTGCTTGGCCACGCCGCGGGCCGCAGGTAGGCAAGTCTGGGGACCCCCGTTCCTAGAACGCCGACATAGCCAGACTATATGATGTTGCAGGGATAACTTTCTTTGGCCATGTTATTTTGAGAGGACATGGTTGCTTTATTAGTATGCTTGAAGTATTATTGTTTTTACGTCAATATTAAACTTTTGTTTTGAATCTGATGGATCTGAATATTCTTGCCACAATAAAGTAGATTACATTGATACACATGTTTGGTAGCATTCAAACTATATAAATTCTTTCTTTTATCATTTACCTACTCGAGGACGAGCAGGAATTAAGCTTGGGGTGCTGATACATCTGCAACATATCTATAATTTATGAAGTATTTATGTTAGGTTTGCAACAATTTTATATGGTTTTGGTATGATTTTATTAGAACTAACCCATACTGACGTTGTTTTCAGCAGAACTACCATGGTGTCGTTTTTTGTGCAGAAATAAAAGTTCTTGCAATGGGCTGAAAATTTACTGAGATTTTTTATGGACCAAAAGAGACCCCTAAGCACCAGAACTGGACCAGAAGAGTCCCGAGGAGTCCACAAGCCAGGCGGGTGCACCCTACCCCCAGGGCGCGCCTTGAGGGCTTGTGGGACCCTCAGGCACCTCCTTGACTTTTTTCTGACGTGAAAATTCTTTTAAATATAGAAACCTCCGAAAAGAACCCTAGATTAGAAGTTCTGCCGCCGCAAGCCTCTTTAGCCACAAAAAACCAATCGGGAGCCCATTCTAGCACCCTGTCGGAGGGGGAAACCATCACCGGAGGCTGTCTTCATCATCCCGGTGGTCTCCATGACGAGGAGGGAGTAGTTCACCGTCGGGGCTGAGGGAATGTACTAGTAGCTATGTGTTTGACCTCTCGCTCTCGTGTTCTTGATGGCACGATCCTGATGTACCACGAGCTTTGTTACTATAGTTGGATCATATGGTGTTTCTCCCCCTCTACCTTCTTGTGGTGAATTGAGTCTTTCTCTTTGAGGTTTCGTTATGTTGGATTGAATATTGGAGTTGAGCATACTTGATGTATGTCTTGCGATGGGATATCTATGGTGACAATGGGATGTTCTATTGATTCACTTGATGTATGTTTTGGCACTCAACTCACAGATTCCTGAGGTGACATTGGAGTAAACTATGCATAGGGGTTAATGCACGTTTTTGTCCTACGTTCTCTGACAGAAACTGTGGAGTGATTCTTTGTTGCACATTGAGGGATTCTCATATGATCCAATTATGTTATAATTGTTGAGAGAAATTGCACTAGTGAAAGTATGAACCCTAGGCCTTGTTTTCAAGCATTGCAATACCGTTTTGCTCACTTTTGTTACTAGTTACCTTGTTGTTATTATATTTTCAGATTAGAAAAACCCAGATCTACTATCCATATTACACTTGTATCACCATCTCTTCGCCGAACTAGGGCACCTATACAATTTACCATTGTATTGGGTGTGTTGGGGACACAAGAGACTCTTTGTTATTTGGTTGAAGGGTTGTTTGAGAGATACCATCTTCATCCTATGCCTCCCATGGATTGATAAACCTTAGGTCATTCGCTTGAGGGAATTTGCTACTGTCTTACAAAACTCTACGTTTGGAGGCCCAACAAGAGTCTAAAAGAACAAGGTTGCGTAGTAGACATCAGTGCCAACGAGGACCACAGATGTATGGGGTGCAAGTGGTGCCGAAGTGGAATTTGGTAGCGAGCATGCGAGGCCTTGGGGCTGCATCTTGCATTCTTGGCGGCCTTGGTCTTGACGACCCAAAGTGCCCCAGTTACGACAGTAGCAAGGTGGAGGCAACGGAGATGGTGCTGCGCGGACGCGGGCATAGGATGGGCGATGGGCCGATGAGGCGACCAAAGGCGCGAGGAGGGTGGTCCTAGTCGCAACAATAGAAAGGCAGCGATGCGACGTCCTTGTCGGACCGTGCTGGTGTAGGAGAACCATCGCGAGGCTGAAGGTGGGGTCTCGGGCAGGAGGTGTCCATGGCTGGAGTAGAGGCTGTGGTTGACATAGCGCACAAGGCGTGGCCGAGGATGGTTGGGGGTTGAGGGTGTTGCGCCGGAGGTTGGGGACGACGGCAAGTCATTGTCTAGGGGCGTTGATGGGGCATGGGAGTCAATTGAGCTGCTGTGGGGGCTCCCTCCAGCGATGACTTGGCCGTAGGCACGTGGTGGAGATGCTTACCGGTAGGAGCCGCTGCAGGGCCATCGCGTGGGCTGAGGGGATGATGCCACAACCACGGTTGATCTAGCGGCGGAGGCCATGGACGAAGGAGGGGAGCTGGGGGATCAGGATCGAGCTGGAGAGACGGGGGATAGAGTGTGGGGCTATCCCCTGGCGGTGCTCAAACGGGAGACGAGGGAGAGATCAGGGATCGAGAGGGGAGGCTAGGGTTATAGGTGTGGTGAAATGGGCCTTTGGCCAACTGGTGCGGCTGCTAGGCTCCCTCTCTCCTTACTTCTCTTCTTTTACAAAAAAAATAGGAAGAAGAAAAAGAGAGAAGATCAAAGGTTTGGGAAAGAATTGGGCATACCATTTGGTGAAGGTTGGAAAGGAAATTATGAAAGTCATATAATTTAAACTGCAAGTGTGTTTGAGGGTGGTTCCAAACTAATGGAATATTTCAATATAACTCCCTAATAATATTGGGAGGATATATGTTTTAAATAGAAATCACCATGTGAATTTCCCTCGATTTAAAAGGATCGAAGATCCATCCAATTTATTTGTTTCGGAAACATTTGGGTTGGTAAAATTTAATGCGATGATGACATGATGCAATGCAACAAGCAAATAAAACACACAGTAACAACGAAAAACATGGAAGGCATCTGGAGCGTCGGTCTCGTGCTATTATAGGTCTTCTATCTTCGTCAGCATCAACCATCCTCAATCACCAATTTCATGATGCTCTCCACTGGGAGTGAGTAATTCTTTCGTAGGCTTGCTGGACTGATGGGTTGGATGAGATTCATCATGTAATCGAGTTAGTTTTGTTAGGGCTTGATCCCTAGTATGCATTATGTTCTGAGATTGATGTTGCTATGACTTTGCTATGCTTAATGCTTGTCACTATGGCCTGAGTGCCATGATTCCAGATCTGAACCATTTATATATTCATGAATATATTTGTGTTCTTGATCCGATCTTCGAAGTTATATGCACCTGCTACGTGTTATAATACGCATATCCCATGGTGCCATGATTGGGATTCTTTCCGGTGATTAACATAGTTTGAGTAGTTCATTTATTCACTATGTGTGAATGCTTTGTTCTGGCCCTCTGTTAAAAGGTGGCCTTAATATCCCTTACTTTCCTTATGGACCCCACTGCCACAGGAGGGTAGGACAAAAGATGTCCCGCAAGTTCTTTTCCATAAGCACGTATGACTATATTCGGAATACATGCCTACATTACATTGATGAACAGGAGCTAGTTCTGTGTCACCCTATGTTATAACTGTTGCATGAGGAATCGCATCCGACATAATTATCTATAACTGATCCATTGCCTACGAGCTTTTCACATATTGATCTTTGCTTATTTACTTTTCCGTTGGTACTGTTACAGTCACTACAAAACCAATACTGTTACTTTTACGGAATACATGTCTACATTATATTGATGAATTGGAGCTAGTTCTCTGTCGCCCTAGGTTACGACTATTATATGATAAATATTATCCAATGTTACCACCGATCCAATACCTACGGGTTTTTCACATACTGTTCTTGCTAAGTTACTAGTACTGTTACAACTGCTACAAACTACTGTTTATTGTTGTTTCCATTACCATTGCTACCGTTACTACTATATCAAATTACCATACTACTTTGCTACTGATCACTTTGCTACAAATATTTAGTTTCCAGGTGTGGTTGAATTGACAACTCAACTCCTAATACCTACAATTATTCTTTGGCTCGCTTTGTATCGAATTAATAAATTTGGGTTGAATACTCTACCCTCGAAAACTGTTGTGATCCCCTATACTTATGGGTTATCAATCTCTTCTTCCCTCTGTGAAAGGGCTTATCTATATATTTTTACACAATTTTGATTTTTATGTTGAGTCTCCATCTTCTCTTACAAAAGCACCAACTAGGGAACGTTATTGTCATACTTGTGTATTGGATGTAGCTAATATTTGAGTATGTTCCATGAATGGATCAAGGATTGAGCATAATGGGCTAGGGATAACTTTATTTAGCATTGATAATTTGAAAGACATGGTTGCTTATTCATATGCTTGAGTATTGATGTCTTCATGTCAAATAATTGACTACTGCTTTGAATCATTCAAGTCCAAATATCCATGCTACAAAAGAAAAGAATATATGATGAATATGTTAGGTAGCATTCCACATCAAATTTTTTATTTTTATCATTTACCTACTGGAGGACTAGCAGGAATTAAGCTTGGGGGTGTTTGTTACTTCCCAAACGTATCCATAATTTTTGATTGTTCCATGCTATTATATTATCAATCTTGGATGTTTTGTATACACTTGCAAGCAACTATATATCATTTTTGGGACTAACCTATTATAATGCCCAGTGCCACATGTTTTTTTGCTTGTTTTTGGTTTCATAGAATATCAGCACAAAACAAAGTCCAAATGCCACGAAACTTTTTGGAGATTTTTTATGGACAAAAAAGACACTAGAAGCTTCGGGAGAAGACTGGATGAGGGAGCATGGGCCCACAACCCACCAGGGCGCGTCCTGGAGGGCATGCGTGCCCTGATGGGTGGTGGGGACCACGAGGCTACGTTTGACCTAGATCCACCTCTGTAAATTCTCTAAAATCGTGAAACCAACAAAGGAGTCCACAAAATACTTTTTCCGCCGTCGCAAGTTCCAGAACAATGAGATCCCATCTGGAGGCCTTTTTCGGCACTCTGACCTAGGGGGATTCGATCACAGAGGGGGATCTTCATCATCCTTGCTGCCCTCCGATGATGCGTGAGTAGTTTAGCATGAACCTATGGGTCCATAGTTAGTAGCTAGATGTCTTCTTCTCAGTTTTGGATCTTCAATACAATGTTCTCCTCGGTGTTCTTGGAGATCTATTTGATGTAATGACTTTTTGCGGTGTGTTTGTTGGGATCTGATGAATTGTGATTTTATTATCAGATCTATCCATGAATATTATTTGAGTTTTCTCTGAACTCTTTGATGCATGATTGTTACAGCCTCATATTTCTTCTCCGATTTATTGGTTTGGTTTGGCCAACTAGATTGATTTGTCTTACCATGGGAAGAGGTGCTTTGTGATGGGTTCGATCTTGTGGTGCTCAATCCCAGTGATAGAAAGGGACATGAAATGCATTTATCATTGCTATCAAGGGTACATAGATGGGATTTCTTTCATATGTGAGTTCATCTTGTCTACATCATATCATCTTGCTTAAGTCGTTACTCCGTTCTTCCATGAACTTAATACACTAGATGCATGCTTGATAGCGGTCGATGTGTGGAGTAATAGTAGTAGATGCATAATTGTTTCAGTCTACTTTGTGTCAGACGTGATGCCTATATACATGGTCACTACCTTGGATATTGTCATAATTATTCACTTTTTCTGTCAATCCCCCCCATAGTATTTGTTTACCCACCGTATGAGATTTTTGCGAGAGAAGCCTATAATGAAAACTATGGCCCCCGAGTCTACTTTCTATCATATATTAAACCAAAAATACCTCGCTGAAATTTACTTTTATTTATTTTATTTTGTATTTTTGTTTGATCTATCTGTCAAAAACTATGTCATTTAATCTTCCTCATAACCGTTGAGGGATTGACAACCCCGTCTATGTGTTGGGTTACTAGTATTTCTTGTTTGTGTGTAGGTGCTGTTTACTAGTCATTGCTTGGTTCTCCTACTGGATTGATAACCTTGGTTTCATAACTAAGGGAAACAATTATCTCTACTGTACTGCATCATCCTCTTCTCTTAGAGGAAATCCCAACGCAACTCACAAGCAGCACTACGTCGACGTCTTGGAGCGGAACTAGGGGTGTCGACCAAGTAAACATCATAAGTAGATGTTGCGGTCCACTTGCCAGTGTTTACCATGGGCAAAGTGTCATCTATGGGGCCATCGCCATCTTCATCCATGTTCGTGGCCTCGTCGTATTCCAACATGTCGGTTAAATCATCGATCATGTAGACTTGGTGGGTGGGATTTAAATTTCTCGGTCATCGACTTTAAGTCCAATCTGGTCGTAAACCGAAGTCTTGCCATCCAAGGTAGACAAGCTATGGATACGATCAGGAACCTCATTGGGGTGGGATAGTTCTTCAAAATTCATGGCTTGGCTATGGGTAAGGCAGGCTCGAAGTGTGCTTGGTGTATAGCTCGGCGTATCTTCGGCGCGGAGAGAATCCGAGAATGGTTCTAGATCCTGCGCTGGGGTCGGCTCTAGATCTGACGTAGCTTCAAGGATAGGGGCCGACCTGAGTCTGGGCCGGGGATTGAGGGGAGACCGCTCGGGTTCTGTTGACGATCATAGCGGAGCATTCTTAAAGGTTTCTTAAAGCCATGTCAAGATTGATTCAAACTTATAATTGGAAGTCACCATGGGATGGCTTTCTTTGAGAAGGTCAAGATGGATATGAAGATGGTTAAAATGGAGCTCGGATGCCAAAGTTATGACAAGTTCAAAGATGGTCATGTTGACACCAGATTAAAGAATGACTTGAAACCCAATTAAGATTGCCTGAAATGGAAAGGTTTCAACATGAAAGTTGTGCGTCTCATCAAAGCGGTTGATTTTGATATAAAAACGTCTCTCGAAGTTTGTATGCAAAAGTTAGAGCCGAAAATGCGCCGATGTATCAGGATGGTCGGACACTCCGAGAATGATCATCCAGGTTTTGGATTTCTCCGAGGTTGGCTGGACCCTCTAGGGATGTTTGTCCGGATTTTGGATTTTTCTGCCGCAGACTTCGGAAAATAGCTGAATACCCCCTAAAGATGGCCTCTGATCAAAAAACGTTCAACATGAAAGTGGTTCGTCTCGTGGAAACAGTCAAGACTGCTTTTGGGCATGTTTCCATCTGAGATCATTTACTGCCTCAAACATGACCCGCGGGATGCAACCAGGTTTTAAACCAAACAGTTTTGGAAAGTTTGGATTCCGAGTTGAACCCATCTAGGGTTTTGAATGTCAATTCTAAACCTTTCCTTGCACGGGAAGCCCATCCGCCTCTTATATGCCTAAGGGGTGACGACCGATTGAACAACAACACACAATCGCAAAACCCATCTACTTTTTACCCTAGTTTTACATCTCCCCCTTGTTCTTTCTCTCTCGTTCTTTGTTCGTTCTTCGTATTGAAGGGCAGCAATCCTCGATGCTCTAGGGGCGGGCAAACCGACCTAGGGTAGCCCATAGCCTCCGCATGTCTAGATGGGGTCCCTCCCGGATGCGTGGGGTTTCGGGAGCTCAAAAGCGCCCGCCGGATTGCTTGCGTACCGCGCTTCCGGACAGGTCTCCTTCGACGTGAGCTGCGATGCATCACCCTAGATGTTGGAGGTACACGGTGATGTGTTCGTGTGCGAACACACTTTTTTGCGACTCTGCTAGGGACGAAAGATCAAGAATCATCATCAACCATGTCAGATCTCCCCGAGCCCTCAGAAGTTAGCGCCGATAACATCATTAAGCCCGATCTTGATGAACATCGCCAAGCCTATGAAGCGCTCAAGAAAAAACATGAGGAGGATTTTGAGGCGCTCAAGAAGAAGCTCGAGGAGCAGGATTTGGAGGCGTTTCTTGCAAATTTCAAGAAGGACCGTCAAGGTAACATTACTCCAGTTGGAAACGTCAATTTCCCTTCTCTCATTGATGAACAAGATGAAATCACTGTGAGTAAAGTTTTTTCTCCAGAGCAAGTGGCTGTGATGGAAAGTCTTGTTGGTAAGGTTAATGTGATGACGTACAATTCTTTTATGGAAAATACTAATGCTAAGAAAAATATGCCTGCGTCATCTAGTGGTATTGTTGGTGTATCTGAAAACCCTAGTCTAACTTTACCTATTTCATCGGCACCTCCTATACAACAACAATATAGTATGCCGTTGAATTTTTACCCTAGTCAAACCAACCAGCTTGTGACTACACCTGCATATCCTAATCCTATTATGAGTGCGCCCAATTCGGCGTCAACGCTGAATCACTTTGTCACACCACCCATAGGCGCAAGCATGTTTGGTCTTCCGCCGAATTATGGTTCGGCGCCCATCCCAAAAGTTGCACCAATAGCTAGTACTCAGGTTGCTCCTATGTCATCGCCACAAACATCTTCATCTACCTCGGATCCAATTTTAGCTAAATTAAGGGAGGATTTGCATAAGATGTTTCTAGAAACTTTCAGAAATGAGCCGAAAGTAGAGATTCGTGTGTACCAAAAGCCTTATCCTGAACACTTCGATGCAATTTCTTACCCTCAAGGTTACAAGGTTCCTGATTTTGTTAAATTTAGTGGTGAGGGTACGAAAGCAACTTGGGAGCATGTGAGTCAGTATCTAGCATAGTGGGGTGAAGCAAGTTCCATAGAAGAGCTTTCCCTTGCCTTTAACTGGCACCACATTTTCATGGTTTGCTGCTTTACCACATGGGTCAATTCTCTTATGGTCGCAATTAGAGCAAAAGTTTCATGATCACTTTTATAGCGGCGATATTAGCTAAAGTTGCCACATCTTACATCTGTTATGCAAAAACATGATGAATCGGTCACCGATTATGTCAAGAGATTTAGAGATATAAAAACCCGATGTTATAGCTTAGTGATAACTAAGAGAGACTTGGCGGATCTTGTTCTTAATGGTTTGAAAACTCACATTAAAGAGAAGCTAGAAAGTTATGAGTTTTTGAGAATTAATCAAGTCTTGCAAAAAGCTTTGGCTCAAGCGAATCGAAGTAAAGATATTCATAGGTCTACAACCGATCGTCCTAGAATGCATATGATTGAACACAATGATGATAATTCGGACGATGAGGTTGATGTTTATACTACTGAGTTTGTTTGGTCCTCAAAGGCCAAACCCTATACAGGCAATGCTCTTAAGCCGATTCACAAGAATCGTGATCAGGAGATGAAGTTTACTTTTGATATATCTAAGTGCGAAAAAAATTGATGTCCTCTTGCAAGATAATATGATTAGAATATCACACACCATACCGTCGTTTGAGGAGCTGAAACGGCATGCTTATTGCAAGTACCATAATTCATTTTCTCATGCTACTAATGATTGCAATGTTTTCCGACGACAGATACAATCGGCCATTAATGATGCAAGTTGATAAATAGCCCTTCCCGATAAACACCATGGACTTGGAGGGAAAGAAAATGTTAATTCGGCCTAGCATAGCCGAATCTGCTAATAAAGATAATGTTGTTATTGGTATACCCAGGAAAGGCAAGGAGGGCGACAAAGTCTTGAGAAGAGAGGTTGTGTTGGATAAGCAACCCGATGGCAAGGAAGTATTGAAGATCACCATAAAAAATCCTGCACTTGGGGGGCAACTACAACTACAAGAAGATACTCATGTTAAATTTATCAAGCCCAAGAATTCAGAAGTTGGCAAGTGGGAAAAGAGTGAAGCTAAGAGCAAGCGAATCAAGCCAACTTTTGATATTTTGCTATCCAGATATGCAAGTCAAACGGACGCTTCTAGCTCCAATCGGCCATCACATTCAAAGCGTTCAAGATTGCCTCCGAAGCAAGAGTTTCGATGCTATGCAAGGCCATATGGGTCATGGGCACCGACACCATGGATATCACAACCCTCCTATGCGCCATATTACATTAGAGACTTTAATGGAGGATGGGGGCAGCCCCCAATGGTGCCTTATACTTTCCATATGGGGTCGGCAGCACCAAGAAGGCCTGCTCACGAGAAGCTTTATTATCCCACACAAGGCCGTTTGAGCTATGGTGCTAATCGGCCAACAAAAATTTCTCCAAGTAAGGCCAATAAAAAGTGTGGCGTCTTAAGTCATCTATTGTGGAAATTTCAGATGCAACAAGCAAAAGGAGATCGAAAAGCCAGTTGTTGGTAATAGCTACTTCTAATGGTGATATTTTTATTGTTCAGCAGGGTTCCATGGTTAGTGATCATGAGGGGAGCACAAGCAAGGCCAAACCAAGGGATCCCAAATATACTCAACCTAAGTGGTGTCCTCCCGGTTTATCCAAGACCATGAAAAGGAGATTAGAATGCATGAGGAACCACGAGAAGGTCGAGCACAAAGAGGAGAGCCAAAGGGACGATTTGTTAAGTGAAATTTTACCCATGGAACTCAAAAAACAAGTGTGGAAGCCTAAACAAAAACAAAGCACAAATGCTTCTAGATTAGCTCTAGCAACACCTTCACCATCAAAAGAGGATGATGCGACCCCTATTACATCCTCCTTCAATTGAGGAAACTTTAAGCCCAATATAGACATCAGGAGATGAAGATGAGATGGTTTACTACGAATCTACGCCGGTTCGGAAAGGTATGGATATTAATAAGGTGCATTACTTACCTGTCGAGTTTTGTGCTATAGGTGAAGAAGAGGATGTGGCTCAGCTGGATTTTGTTCCTAAGAACGCTATCTTCGAGAAGGCAAAAGAACCGGTGAAACACTTGAAGCCATTGTACGTCAAAGGTCATATTAATGGATCGTCGGTTGCTAGGATGCTCGTTGATGGTGGTGTTGTGGTAAATCTTATGCCCTATTCGGTCTTCAAGAAATTGGGGTTACATGATAATGCATTGCTGAAGACCAATATGGTACTTAACGGATTTGAGGATAAAGAAAAGACAGAGGCCAAAGGTGTGATGTGCATGGAACTCACTGTGGGAAGCAAAACTTTGGCCACCACATTCTTCATCGCCAAGGTTCAAGGTAACTATAATGTTATATTAGGCTGTGATTGGGTTCATGCTAACCAATGTATGCCATCCACTATGCATCAATTCTTAATACAATCGGTCGATGATGAGGTAGAAGTCATTCACGCAGATAATTCGGCTTGTGTTGCTTTGGCCGATGAATCAGTGGATTGGAATCATCCCGACATTACTTGCTTAACATGATGTGACCTCTCGGAGTATAATTTCCTCAGTTCCACAAGGAACGGGTTCAATCCCATCTCTTTAAAGCCGATTGGTGGTAATCGGTTCCAAGGTATGATGTAAATAAGAAGTTAAAATCAATGGCCAATATAGAATTATAGCCCCAAGCATGAACATGGCCGATATAGATTTATTGCCCTAAGCACATATAAATGGTCGATGGAGTGTTGACATCATCCTTAGAAAAAACATGGTACGAGTTATTTTTCGGCACGCTAGCTTTGCCGAAAAATACGGGGGCATATGTTGACAATCAAAAGTGGCACAATCTTAAAGGTTGCTTAAAGCGATGTCAAGATTGATTCAAACTTATGATTGGAAGTCACCATGGGATGGCTTTCTTCGAGAAGGTCAAGATGGATATGAAGATGGTCTAACACGGAGCTCGTATGCCAAAGTTATGACAAGTTCAGAGATGCTCACGATGACACCAGATTAAAGAATGACTTGAAACCCAATTAATATGGCCTCAAATGGAAAAGGTTTGAACATGAAAGTTGCGTCTCGTCGAAGCGGTTGATTTTGATATAAAAATGTCTCAGTCGGAGTTCGTATGCAAAAGTTAGAGCCAAAAATGTAAGATGCATCAGGATGGACGGACACTCCGGGAATGATCATCCGGGTTTTGGATTTATCCGAGGTTGGTCGGACTCTTCGGGAATGTTTGTCCGGATTTTGGATTTTTCTGCCAGAGACTTGAGAAAACAGCCGAATACACCCTCAAGATGGCCTCTAATAAAAAAACGTTCAACATGAAAGTTGTTCGTCTTGTTGAAACAGTCAAGATTGTGTCTGCGCACGTTTCCATCCGAGGTCATTTACTGCCTCAAACATGACCCGCAAGGTGTAGCCAGGTTGTAAACTGAACTGTTTTGGAAAGTTTGGACTCCGAGTAGGACCCATCTAGGGTTTTCAACGTGAATTCTAAACCTTTCCTTGCACGGGAAGTCCATCCGCCTCTTATATACCTATGGGGTGACGGCCGATTGGACAACAACACACAATCGCAAAACCCATCTACTTTTTTCCTAGTTTTACATCTCCCCCTTGTTCTTTCTCTCTCGTTCTTCGTATTGAAGGGCAGCGATCCTCGAGGCTCTAGAGGCGGGCGAACCGACATAGGGCAGCCCATGGCCGTCGCGCGTCCAGACGGGGTCCCTCCCGGGCGCGTGGGGTTTCGGGTGCTCAAAAGCGCCCGCCGGATTGCTTGCGTACCGCGCTTCCGGACGGGTCTCCTTCGACGTGAGCTGCGGTGCATCACCCTCAGCATTGGAGCTACACGGTGACGTGTTCGTGTGCGAATAGGGTCATTATGTCTGGTCTCTCTGGTGATGCCAAGGGTCCTGGCCCGACGTCCTCGAAGGGGCTCGGTTTCGGAGTCCAGCCTGTAGTGTCGGGCAGGTCCTCAATCGGGCTAGGTGTCCAGCCTAACAAGACAAGTTTTCCGCGGGAATCAGAGGTGTAATCTAGGCCTCCAAAGGTCACGATCTTTCCCGTGGTGTAGTTCTCAATGGAGGCTAGATGGCCGATCGAGACGATGCAGAAGATCATTCTTCCGAACAAAAAAATGGTCGGGGCGTAAAAGCTCGCGCGGCTTTTGCCGTAGTTGACCCGCAGATGTGCCATCGATCCTTCTATCGATCTCATAGCGGAACTCTCAATGAAAGCACCAGTGTCGGTGTGAAAACCGGTAGACCTTGGGGTAGGGGGTCCCGAGCTGTGGATCTTGGACAGATGGTAACAAGAACAGACAGACGATGTTTTACCCAGGTTTGGGCCCTCTTGATGGAGGTAAAACCCTACGCCCTTCTCTTGTTTACATTGATATTAATCTATCGAGTACAAAGTCAATCTACCTCTAGATCGTAAGATGTGGTCTAACTCTCGCGCCAGGTGAAAGAGATTGCATTTGTCCCCTCTACGTGCTAAACGCTTCCGCTGATATAAACGCCAGGTGGGGTATCTAGGGTTACAAGATCGGTATCTTGGTGTGGACGCGGTAGGAGAAGTGTTGGAGTATACGACAAGTCTTCGGCAGATGCAGTCTTGATCATGCCCCATCGTGCAGCCTCCGGATTCCATCTTCATAAGAATGAGGGTTCACCAGCCCAATCCGAAGAGCATGGGCCGACTAGGTTAGTACCCCCTAGTCCAGGACACCGTCACTGTGAGTTGATTATTCTATATTCATCAATAACTTCAGATTCATAATATACAATCCAACACAATGAACTTCAAAGAGTGCCCTGAGGTTTCTACCGGGGAAAGTAGGATGAAAATGTGCATCAACCCCTATGCATAGATTACCCCAATGTCACGATAATCCACAAGTTGAATTCCAAAACATATATCAAGTGAATCAATAGAATACTCCATTGTCACCACAGGTATCCATATGCAAGACATACATGAAGTGTTGTAAAATCCAAAAAGGATTCAATTCGATAATAGTGAAACCCCAAAGGTATAAACTCAATTCATCACAACAAGATAGAGAGGGAGAAACACCACATGATCCAACTATATTAACAAAGCTCGCGGGACATCAAGATCGTGCCAAATCAAGAACACGAGAGAGAGAGAGAGAGAGAGAGAGAGAGAGAGAGATCAAACACAAAGCTATTGGTACATACCCTCAGCTCCGAGGGTGAACTACTCCCTCCTCGTCATGGTGACTATCAGTATGATGAAGATTGCCTCCGATGATGATTTGCCCCTCCGGCAGGGTGCCGGAATAGGGCTACAGATGAGATCGCTTCAGTATAGAGGCTTGCGGTGGCGGAGTGAAAGTTCTAGGTCAAGTTCTATGGTTTTCTGGATTTCTAGCAGTTTTTGGCCCCTCCATAAAGCTTTAGGGGTCTCCTTTAGGGTAGGGGGCCCACGAGGACGTGACAAGCTCGGTAGGCCTTCCCTACCCCGAGGGCACACCTACGGTTGTTGAATCCTCGTGGCTCTTTTGGTCCTTCCACAAAGCTTCGGGGTCTCCTTTGGTCCATAAAAAGTAACCGTAAATTTTCAGCCCATTCCGAGAACTTTTATTTCTAGACAACAAACAACACAACGGTAGATCTGCTGAAAATAACGTCAATCCGGGTTAGTTTGAATCAAATCATACAAAACCCATATAAAATTGTTGTAAACATGGCATGAATGCTTCATAGATTATAGATATGTTGGAGATGTATCAACATCCCCAAGCTTAATTCCTGCTCATCCTCGAGTAGGTAAATGATAAAAGAAATAGTTTATGAAGTGTGAATGCTAGCATAGTGCATAAGTTTGATCAATAATAATTTCAATCACTTTTCCTAGCATCATAACAACAACTTTTTCACATAAAACTAATCATGATAAAGTAGCAATCAATTCACATGTTATGGTTCAAACTATGCATTCTCTTGAAACTTAACAACCTATGTTCTTAGTCACCAAACAATTTCCATGCATCTTGTTTTCAAAATGTCTAAGTAAGAGCTCCACATACTCAATTGTTATACAGTCTTCTATGATTGCTAGTACTCATAGCATATTTTTAGAACAAATGGCATGCATCGAACATAGAGAAAGATATGGGCTTAATTTTCGCCTCCCTACTCATTTAGCATAGAGATAATTGTCAACAATAATAATTCATGATCAAATATATTTGAATGGCCATATGTGCCTGGATATTTTCCCACCACATGATGCTTGCCAACTAGAGAATAGGTTGGAATAAGAAGAAATACTATTGACTCTTGCATAAAAGTAAATACTAAAAAGTAACAGATAAGCCCTTCGCAGAGGGAAGCCTCGATTTGTAGAGGTGCTAGAGCTCATTGCTTAAAACAGAGATGAATACATTTTGAGTGGTGTGATTTTCATGTCAATGTCACGACTAAGGTATTCATTATCTTCAATGCTAAACACATTGTTGGCGGTTCCCATGTAGAAATGAAAATTTAACTCCCCCTCAACCATTCAAACACAAGCCATGGCTAGCCAAATTCACGGGTGCCCTCCATACTTCATACTTTCCAGGGGAGCTTTTGTTTTACTATATATTTTTTCTTTTTTTGATTGATGGGATTGGGAATCCCTTATACCAGCCTCTCTCGTGCAAGGACAAGTGAATAAACACTCATCGTGAGAATAACCTACTTAGCATGGAAGACAAGTGAATAAACATCATGGAGCATATGAGATGTTCCAGGAATTGAAGTTAATATTTCAAGAAAATGCCCAGATTGAGAGATATGAAGTCTCCAATAGGTTCTACAACTGCAAGATGGAGGAGAATAGTTTTGTCAGTCAACATATACTTAGAATGTCTGGGGACCACAACCATTTGACTCACCTGGGAGTTAATCTTCCTGATGATAGTGTCATTGACAGAGTTCTTCAATCACTGCCACCAAGCTAGAAGAGCTTCGTGATGAACTATAATATGCAAGGGATGGATAAGACGATTCATGAGCTCTTCGCAATGCTAATGGCTGCGGAGGTAGAAATCAAGAAGGAGCATCAAGTGTTGATGGTCAACAAGACCACCAATTTCAAGAAAAAGGGTAAAGGGAAGAAGGGGAACTTCAAGAAGAACAACAAGCCAGTTGCTGCTCAAGTGAAGAAACCCAAGTCTGGGCCTAAGCCTGAGACTGAGTGCTTCAGCTGCAAAGGGACTAGTCACTGTAAGCGGAACTGCCCCAAGTATTTGGCGGAGAAGAAGGATGGCAAAGTGAAAAGTATATTTGATATACATGTTATTGATGTGTACCTTACTAATGCTCACAATAGTTCCTGGGTATTTGATATTGGTTCAGTTGCTAACATTTGCAACTCAAAACAGGGGCTATGGATTAAGCAAAGATTGGCTAAGGACAAGGTGACGATGCACGTGGGAAATGCTTCCAAAGTCGATGTGATCGCAGTCGGCACGCTACCTCTACATCTACCTTCGGGGTTAGTTTCAGACCTAAATAATTGTTATTTGGTGCCAGCGGTTAGCATGAACATGATATCTGGATTTTGTTTGATGCGAGACGGTTATTCATTTAAATCAGAGAATAATGGTTGTTCTATTTGTATGAGTAATATCTTTTATGGTCATGCACCCTTGATGATTGGTCTATTTTTACTAAATCTTGATAGTAGTGATACACATGTTCATAGTATTGAAGCCAAAAGATGCAGAGTTGATAATGATAGTGCAACTTATTTCTGGCACTACCGTTTGGGTCATATTGGTGTAAAGCGCATGAAGAAACTCCATTCTGATGGACTTCTGGAATCACTTGATTATTAATCACTTGGTACTTGCGAACCATGCCTCATGGGCAAGATGACTAAAACTCCGTTCTCCGGAACAATGGAGCGAGCAACATAGTTATTGGAAATCATACATACTTATGTATGTGGTGCAATGAACATTGAGGCTCGCGGCGGATATCATTATTTTCTCACCTTCACAGATGATTTGAGTAGATATGGGTATATCTACTTAATGAAACACAAGTCTGAAACATTTGAAAAGTTCAAAGAATTTCAGAGTGAAGTGGAAAATCAACGTAATAAGAAAATAAAGTTTTTACGATCTGATCATGGAGGAGAATATTTGAGTTACGAGTTTGGTCTTCATTTGAAACAATGTCGAATAGTTTGGCAACTCACGCAACTCGGAACACCACAGCGTAATGGTGTGTCCGAACGTCATAATCGTACTTTACTAGATATGGTGTGATCTGTGATGTCTCTTACTGATTTATCGCTATCGTTTTGGGGTTATGCTTTAGAGACAACTGCATTCACGTTAAATAGGGCACCATCTAAATATGTTGAGACGACACCTTATGAACTATGGTTTGGCAAGAAACCCAAGTTGTCGTTTCTTAAAGTTTGGGGCTGCGATGCTTATGTGAAGAAACTTCAACCTGATAAACTCGAACCCGAATTGGAGAAATGTGTCTTCATAGGATACCCAAAGGAGACTGTTGGTTACACCTTCTATCACAGATCCGAAGGCAATATATTCGTTTCTAAGAATGGATCCTTTCTAGAGAAGGAGTTTCTCTCGAAAGAAGTGAGTGGGAGGAAAGTAGAACTTGATGAGGTAATTGTACCTACTCCCTTATTGGAAAGTAGTTCATCACTGAAATTAGTTCCAGTGATTCCTACACCAGTAAGTGAGGAAGCTAATGTTGATGATCATGAAACTTCTGATCAAGTTACTACCGAACCTCGTAGGTCAACCAGATTGAGATCCGCACCAGAGTGGTACGGTAATCCTGTTGTGCCGGTCATGTTAAATGACCATGACGAACCTACAAACTATGAGGAAGTGATGATGATCCCAGATAACGCAAAATGGCTAGAGGCCATGAAATTTGAGATGGGATCCCTGTATGAGAACATAGTGTGGACTTTGGTTGACTTGCCTGATGATCGGCAAGCCATAGAAAACTGCATTCCTTAATGGATATCTTAAAGAAGAGTTGTATATAATGCAACTAGAAGGTTTTGTCAATCCAAAATGTGATAACAAAGTGTGCAAGCTCCAGCAATCCATTTATTGGCTGGTGCATGCCTCTTGGAGTTGGAATATATGCTTTGATAGTGTGATCAAAGCATATGGTTTCATACAGACTTTTTGAGAAGCCTGTGTTTACAAGAAAGTGAGTGGGAGCTCTATAGCATTTCTGATATGTAGATGCCATATTGTTGATCAGAAATGATACTGAATTTCTGAATAGCATAAAAGGATACTTGAATAAGAATTTTTCAATGAAAGACCTTGGTGAAGCTGCTTATATATTGGGCATCAAGATCTATAGAGATAGATCAAGACGCTTAATTGGACTTTCACAAAGCACATACCTTGATAAAGTTTTGAAGAAGTTCAAAATGGATCAGGCAAAGAAGCCCGACAACTGCAGAAGATAGAGAGAAAATGAAAGTCATTCCCTATGCTTCAGCCATAGGTTCTGTCATGTATGCAATGCTGTGTACCAGACCTGATGTGTGGCTTGCTATTAGTTTAGTAGTGAGGTACCAAAGTAATCCAGGAGTGGATCACTGGACAACGGTCAAGAACATCCTGAAATACCTGAAAAGGACTAAGGATATGTTTCTCATTTATGGAGGTGACAAAGAGCTCATCGTAAACGGTTACGTCGATGCAAGCTTTGACACTGATCCGATGACTCTAAGCCTCAAACCGGATACGTGTTTTTATTAAATGGTGGAGCTGTTAGTTGGTGCAGTGCCAAGCAGAGCGTCGTGGCGGGATCTACGTGTGAAGCAGAATACATAGCTACTTCAGAAGCAGCAAATGAAGGCGTCTAGATGAGGGAGTTCATATCCGATCTAGGTGTCATAGCTAGTGCATCAGGTCCAATGAAAATATTTTGTGACAATACTGGTGCAATTGCCTTGGCAAAGGAATCCAGATTTCACAACAGAACGAAGCACATCAAGAGACGCTTCAATTCCATCTGTGATCAAGTCAAGGAGGAAGACATAGAGATTTGCAAGATACATACGGATTTGAATGTTGCAGACCAGTTGACTGAGCAACTCTAATGAGCAAAACATGATCAGCACCAAGACTCCATGGGTGTTAGAATCATTACAATGTAATCGAGATTATTGACTCTAGCGCAAGTGGGAGACTCAAGGAAATATGCCCTAGAGGCAATAATAAAGTTGTTATTTATATTTCCTTATATCATGATAAATGTTTATTATTCATTCTAGAATTGTATTAATCGGAAACTTAGTACATGTGTGAATACATAGATAAACAGCATGTCACTAGTATGCCTCTACTTGACTAGCTCGTTGAATCAATGATGGTTATGTTTCCTAACCATAGACATGAGTTGTCATTTGATTAGCGGGATCACATCATTACATAATGATGTGATTGACTTGACCCATCTGTTAGCTTAGCACGATGATCGTTTAGTTTGTTGCTATTGCTTTCTCCATAACTTACACATGTTCCTATGACTATGAGATCATGCAACTCCCGAATACCGTAGGAACACTTAGTGTGCTATCAAACGTCACAACGTAACTGGGTGACTATAAAGATGCTCTACAGGTGTCTCCGATGGTTTTTGTTGAGTAGGCATAGATCGAGATTAGGATTTGTCACTCCGATTATCGGAGAGGTATCTCTGGGCCCTCTCGGTAATGCAAATCACCATAAGCCTTGCAAGCAATGTGACTAATGAGTTAGTTATGGGATGATGCATTACGGAACGAGTAGAGAGACTTTCCGATAACAAGATTGAACTAGGTATTGAGATACCGACGATCGAATCTCGGGCAAGTAACATACCGATGACAAAGGGAACAACGTATATCGTTATGCGATTTGACCGATAAAGATCTTCGTATAATATGTGGGAGCCAATATGAACATCCAGGTTTCGCTATTGGTTATTAACCAGAGACCTGTCTCGGTCATGTCTACATAGTTCTCGAACCCGTAGTGTCCACACGCTTAACGTTCGGTGACGGTCAATATTATGAGTTTATGTGTTTTGATGTACCGAAGGTAGTTCAGAGTCCCGGATAGGATCATGGACATGATGAGGAGTCTCGAAATGGTTGAGACATAAAGATTGATATATTGGATGACTATATTCAGACACCGGATGAGTTCCGGGGGTCACCGAATAATTATCGGAGTGCCGGGGGGTTATCGGAACCCAGCGGGACTAATGGGCCAATATGGGCCTTAGTGGAGAGAGAGAGAGCCAGCCAAGGCAGGGCCGCGCGCCCCTCCCACTCTAGTCCGAATTGGACTAGGGAAGGGGGGCGGCGCCCCCTTTCCTTCTCTTCTCTCCCTCTCCTTCCTTCCCCCTTCCTCCTCCTAGTTGGACTAGGAAAGGGGGAGTCCTACTCCTACTAGGAGAAGGACTCCTCCCCTTCTTGGCGCGCCTCCAAGGGCCGGCCGGCCTCCCCCCATGCTCCTTTATATACGGGGGCATGGGGGCACCCTAGAACACACAAGTTGATCATTGATTCCTTAGTCATGTGCGGTGCCCCTGTCCACCATAATCCACCTCGGTCATATCGTCGTAGTGCTTAGGCGAAGCCCTGCGATGGTAGCTTCATCATCACCATCATCACGTCGTCGTGCTGACGAAGCTCTCCCTTGACACTCAGTTGGATCGAGAGTTCGTGAGACGTCACCGAGCCAAACGTGTGCAGATCGCGGAGGTGCCATACTTTCGGTACTAGGATAGGTCGGATCGTGAATACGTATGACTACATCAACCGCATTGTCATAACGCTTCTGCTTACGGTCTACGAGGGTACGTGGACAACACTCTTCCCCTCTCGTTGCTATGCATCACCATGATGGATCTTGCATGTGTGTAGGAATTTTTCTGAAATTACTGCGTTCCCCAATAGTGGCATCCGAGCCAGGTCTATTCTTAGATGTTATATGCATGAGTAGAACACAAAGGAGTTGTGGGCATGGGTATATAGATATTTCTTGTTGTCACTAGTTGATTCTTGATTCAGCGGTATTGTTGGATGAAGCGGCCCAGACCGACATTAGGCGTACGCTTACGCGAGACGGGTTCTACCGACGTGCTTCGCACACAGGTGGCTGGTGGGTGTCAGTTTCTCCAACTTTAGTTGAATCGGATTCAATGAGCAGGGTTCTTTTTGAATATCAAAAAGCAATCACTTACCGCGTTGTGGTTTTTGATGCGTAGGTAAGAATGGTTCTTGCTCAGCCCGTAGCAGCCACATAAAACTTGCAACAATAAAGTAGAGGACGTCTAACTCGTTTTCGCAGGGCATGTTGTGATGTGATATGGTCAAGACGTGATGCTAAATTTTATTGTATGAGATGATCATGTTTTGTAACACAGTTATCGACAACTGGCAGGAGCCATATGGTTGTCGCTTTATTCTATGAAATGCAATCGCCATGTAATTGCTTTACTTTATCACTAAGTGGTAGCGATAGTTGTAGAAGCAATAGTTGGCGAGACGACAAAAATGCTTCGAAGGAGATCAAGGTGTCAAGTCGGTGACGATGGTGATCATGACGATTCTTTGGAGATGGAGATCAAAGGCACAAGATGATGATGGCCATATCATATCACTTCTATTGATTGCATGTGATGTATATCCTTTATGCATCTTATTTTGCTTAGTTCGACGGTAGCATTATAAGATGATCTCTCACTAAATTTCAAGGTATAAGTGTTCTCCCTGAGTATGCACCGTTGCTATATTTCGTCGTGCCGAGACACCATGTGATGATCGGGTGTGATAAGCTCTATTTTCATATAAAACGGGTGCAAGCCAGTTTTGCACACGCGGAATACTCGGGTTAAACTTGATGAGCCTAGCATATGCAGATATGGCCTCGGAACACTGAGACCGAAAGGTCGAGCGTGAATCATATAGTAGATATGATCAACATAGTGATGTTCACCATTGAAAACTACTCCATCTCACGTGATTATCGGACATGGCTTAGTTGATATGGATCACGTGATCATTTAGATGATTAGAGAGATGTCTATCTAAGTGGGAGTTCTTAATTGATTTTATAAATTGAACTTTAATTTATCATGAACTTAGTACCTGATAGTATTTTGCATGTCTATGTGGTCGTAGATAGATGGCCCGCGCTGTTGTTCCATTGAATTTTAATGCATTCCTAGAGAAAGCTAAGTTGAAAGATGATGGTACCAACTACATGGACTGGGTTTGTAACTTGAGGATTATCCTCATTGCTGCATAGAAGAATTACGTCCTGGAAGCACCGCTAGGTGACAAACCCGCTGCAGGAGCAATGCCAGATGTTATGAACACCTGGCAGAGCAAAGCTGATGACTACTCGATAGTTCAGTATGCCATGCTTTACAGCTTAGAACTGCGACTTCAACGACATTTTGAACGTCATGGAGCATATGAGATGTTCCAGGAGTTGAAGTTAATATTTCAAGCAAATGCCTGGATTGAGAGATATGAAGTGTCCAATAAGTTCTACAACTGCAAGATGGAGGAGAATAGTTCTGTCAGCGAACATATACTCAGAATGTCTGGGTACCACAACCACTTGACTCAGCTGGGAGTTAATCTTCCTGATGATAGTGCCATTGACAGAGTTCTTCAATCACTGCCACCAAGCTACAAGACCTTCGTGATGAACTATAATATGGAAGGGATGGATAAGACGATTCCTGAGCTCTTCGCAATGCTAAAGGCTGCGGAGCTAGAAATCAAGAAGGAGCATCAAGTGTTGATGGTCAATAAGACCACCAGTTTCAAGAAAAAGGTTAAAGGGAAGAAGGGGAACTTCAAGAAGAACAGCAAGCCAGTTGTTTCTCAAGTGAAGAAACCCAAGTCTGGACCTAATCCTGATACTGAGTGCTTCTACTGCAAGCAGACTGGTCACTGGAAGCGGAACTGCCCCAAGTATTTGGTGGAGAAGAAGGATGGCAAAGTGAAAGGTATATTTTATATACATGTTATTGATGTGTAACTTACTAATGCTCGCAGTAGTGCCTGGGTATTTGATACTGGTTTAGTTGCTAGCATTTGCAACTCGAAACAGGGGCTATGTATTAAGCAAAGATTGGTTAAGGACAAGGTGACAATGCACGTGGGAAATGGTTCCAAAGTCAATGTGATCGCAGTTGGCACGCTACCTCTACATCTACATTCGGGTTTAGTTTTAGACCTAAATAATTGTTATTTGGTGCCAGCGTTGAGCATGAACATTATATCTGGATCTTGTTTGATGCGAGATGGTTATTCATTTAAATCAGAGAATAATGGTTGTTCTATTTATATGAGTAATATCTTTTATGTTCATGCACCCTTGATGAGTGGTCTATTTTTACTAAATCTTGATAGTAGTGATACACATGTTCATAGTATTGAAGCCAAAAGATGCAGAGTTGATAATGATAGTGCAACTTATTTGTGGCACTACCGTTTGGGTCACATTGGTGTAAAGCGCATGAAGAAACTCCATTCTGATGGACTTCTTGAATCACTTGATTATGAATCACTTGGTACTTGCGAACCATGCCTCATGGGCAAGATGACTAAAACTCCGTTGTCCGGAACAATGGATTGACCAATAGAGTTATTGGAAATCATACATACTGATGTATGTGGTCCAATGAACATTGAGGCTCGCGGTGGATATTGTTATTTTCTCACCTTCATAGATGATTTGAGCATATATGGGTATATCTACTTAATGAAACACAAGTCTGAAACATTTGAAAAGTTTGAAGAATTTCAGAGTGAAGTGGAAAATCAACGTTACAAGAAAATAAAGTTTTTATGATCTGATCGTGGAGGAGAATATTTGAGTTACGAGTTTGGTCTTCATTTGAAACAATGCTGAATAGTTTCACAACTCACGCCACCCGGAACACCACAGGGTAATGGTGTGTCCGAACATCGTAATCGTACTTTACTAGATATGGTGCGATCTATGATGTCTCTTACTGATTTATCGCTATCGTTTTGGGGATATGCTTTAGAGACAGCTGCATTCACGTTAAATAGGGCACCATCTAAATCTGTTGAGATGACACCTTATGAACCGTGGTTTGGCAAGAAACCCAAGTTGTCGTTTCTTAAAGTTTGGGGCTGCGATGCTTATGTGAATAAACTTCAACCTGATAAGCTCGAACCCGAATTGGAGAAATGTATCTTCATAGGATACCAAAAGGAGACTGTTGGGTACACCTTCTATCACAGATCCGAAGGCAAGATATTCGTTGCTAAGAATGGATCCGTTCTAGAGAAGGGGTTTCTCTCGAAAGAAGTGAGTGGGAGGAAAGTAGAACTTGATGAGGTAATTGTACCTGCTCCCTTATTGGAAAGTAGTTCATCACTGAAATCAGTTCCGGTGATTCCTACACCAGTAAGTGAGGAAGCTAATGTTCATGATCATGAAACTTCTGATCAAGTTACTACCGAACCTCGTAGGTCAACCAGATTGAGATCCGCACCAGAGTGGTACGGTACTCCTGTTGTGGAGGTCATGTTACTTGACCATGACGAACCTACAAACTGTGAGGAAGCGATGATGAGCCCGGATTCCGCAAAATGGCTAGAGGCCATGAAATCCGAGATGGGATCCCTGTATGAGAACAAAGTGTGGACTTTGGTTGACTTGCCCGATGATTGGCAAGCCATAGAGAATAAATGGATCTTCAAGAAGAAGACTGAAGCTGGCGGTAATGTTACTGTCTACAAAGCTCAACTTGTTGCAAAAGGTTTTCGACAAGTTCAAGGAGTTGACTACAATGAGACCTTCTCACCCGTAGCGATGCTTAAGTCCGTCCGAATCATGTTAGCAATTGCCGCATTTTATGATTATGAAATTTGGCAAATGGATGTCAAAACTGCATTTCTTAATGGATATCTTAAAGTAGAGTTGTATATGATGCAACCAGAAGGTTTTGTCGATCCAAAAGGTGCTAACAAAGTGTGCAAGCTCCAGCGATCCATTTATGGGCTGGTGCAAGCCTCTCGGAGTTGGAATATACGCTTTGATAGTGTGATCAAAGTATATGGTTTTATACAGACTTTTGGAGAAGCCTGTATTAACAAGAAAGTGAGTGGGAGCTCTGTAGCATTTCTGATATTATATGTAGATGAGATATTGTTGGTCGGAAATGATATTGAATTTCTGAATAGCATAAAAGGATACTTGAATAAGAATTTTTCAATGAAAGACCTCGGTGAAGCTGCTTATATATTGGGCATCAAGATCTATAGAGATAGATCAAGACGCTTAATTGGACTTTCACAAAGCACATACCTTGACAAAGTTTTGAAGAAGTTCAAAATGGATCAGGCAAAGAAAGGGTTCTTGCCTGTGTTACAAGGTGTGAAGTTGAGTCAGACTCAATGCCCGACCACTGCAGAAGATAGAGAGAAAATGAAAGTCATTCCCTATGCTTCAGCCATAGGTTCTGTCATGTATGCAATGTTGTGTACCAGACCTGATGTGTGCCTTGCTATTAGTTTAGTAGTGAGGTACCAAAGTAATCCAGGAGTGGATCGCTGGACAGCGGTCAAGAACATCCTGAAATACCTAAAAAGGACTAAGGATATGTTTATCATTTATGGAGGTGACAAAGAGCTCGTCGTAAACGGTTACGTCGATGCAAGCTTTGACACTGATCTGGATGACTCGATGTCACAAACCAGATACGTGTTTTTATTAAATGGTGGAGCTGTCAGTTGGTGCAGTTCCAAGCAGAGCGTCGTGGCGGGATCTACGTGTAAAGCAGAATACATAGCTACTTCAGAAGCAGCAAATGAAGGAGTCTGGATGAAGGAGTTCATATCCGATCTAGGTGTCATACCTTGTGCATCGGGTCCAATGAAAATCTTTTGTGACAATATTGGTGCAATTGCATTGGCAAAGGAATCCATATTTCACAAGAGAATCAAGCACATCAAGAGATGCTTCAATTCCATCTGTGATCAAGTCAACGAGGGATACATAGAGATTTGCAAGATACATATGGATCTGAATGTTGCAGACCCGTTGACTAAGCCACTCTCACAAACAAAACATGATCAGCATCAAGACTCCATGGGTGTTAGAATCATTACAATGTAATCTAGATTATTGACTCTAGTGCAAGTGGGAGACTGAAGGAAATATGCCCTAGAGGCAATAATAAAGTTGTTATTTATATTTCCTTATATCATGCTAAATGTTTATTATTCATGCTAGAATTGTATTAACCGGAACTTAGTACATGTGTGAATACATAGACAAGCAGAATGTCACTAGTATGCCTCTACTTGACTAGCTCATTGAATCAATGATGGTTATGTTTCCTAAACATAGACATGAGTTGTCATTTGATTAACGGGATCACATCATTAGAGATTGATGTGATTGACTTGACCCGTACGTTAGCTTAGTATGATGATTGTTTAGTTTGTTGCTATTGCTTTCTCCATAACTTATGCATGTTCCTATGACTATGAGATCTTGCAAGTCCCGAATACCGGAGGAACACTTAGTGTGCTATCAAACGTCAGAACGTAACTGGGTGACTATAAAGATGCTCTACAGGTGTCTCCTATGGTGTTTGTTGAGTTGGCATAGACCGAGATTAGGATTTGTCACTCCAAGTATCGGAGAGGTATCTCTGGGCCCTCTCGGTAATGCACATCACTATAAGCCTTGCAAGAAATGTGACTAATGTGTTAGTTACGGGATGATGCATTATGTAACGAGTAAAGAGACTTGCCAGTAACGAGATTGAACTAGGTATTGAGATACCGACGATTGAGTCCCGGGCAAGTAACATGACAAAGGGAACAACGTATATCGTTATGCAGTTTGATCGATAAAGATCTTCATAGAATATGTGGGAGCCAATATGAACATCCAGGTTCCGCTATTGGTTATTGACCAGAGACGTGTCTCGGTTATGTCTACATAGTTCTCGAACCCGTAGGGTCCGCACGCTTAACGTTCGGTGATGATCGACATTATGAGTTTATGTGTTTTGATGTACCGAAGGTAGTTCGGAGTCCTGGATATGATCACAGACATGACGAGGAGTCTCGAAATGGCCGAGACATAAAGATTGATATATTGGATGACTATATTAGGAAACCACATGAGTTCCGGGGGTCACCGGATAATTATCGGAGTGCCGGGGGGTTATCAGAACCCAGGGGGACTAATGGGCCAACATGGGCCTTAGTGGAGAGAGAGAGAGAGAGAAGGTTGGCCAAGGCAGGGCCGCACACCCGTCCCCCTCTAGTCCGAATTGGTCTAGGAAGGGGGGAGGCGGCGCCCCCGTTTCCTTCTCTTCTCTCCCTCTCCTTCCTTCCCCTTCCTCCTCCTAGTTGGACTAGGAAAGGGGGAGTCCTACTCCTACTAGGAGGAGGACTCCACCCCTCCTTGGCGCGCCTCCAAGGGCTGGCCGGCCTCCCCCTTGCTCCTTTATATACGGGGGCAGGGAGCACCCTAGAACACGCAAGTTGATCATTGATCCCTTAGCCGTGTGCGGTGCACCCCTCCACCATAATCCACCTCGGTCATATCATCGTAGTGCTTAGGCGAAGCCCTGCGACGGTAGCTTCTTCATCACCGTCATCATGCCGTCGTGCTGACGAAGCTCTCCCTTGACAGTCAGCTGGAACAAGAGTTCGTGGGACGTCACCAAGCCGAACGTGTGCAGATCGTGGAGGTGCTGTACTTTCGGTACTAGGGCCGGTCGGATCGTGAATACGTACGACTACATCAACCGCGTTGTCATAACACTTCCTCTTAAGGTCTACGAGGGTACGTGGACAACACTCTTCTCCTCTTGTTGCTATGCATCACCATGATAGATCTTGCGTGTGCGTAGGATTTTTTTGAAATACATTCCCCAACATATGCAAGGCATATGCATTTGATTAGTTGATAGCTTATAGGGTTTTTGTTGTTGCCGAAATCTAGGAGGCCCTCCATCATCCCCGCCGTCATCCCCATCACTGACCCCCTCCGACCCCAAGGTGAGACCAGCCAAATCTCCATGTCAATATGAGTCCTATAAGATATTTTGAAATGTTTTTTCTCATATTTTCAACCATTGAAATTCAATGACCAGCAAGTTTGAATGCTCATATGATGTAGATAAAAAAAATGTATATTTTGTGTTGCTCAAATAGGATATGTGCTTGCCCAAGTGGTCGGTCATGTTTGCAGGTTACACCTCCGACTGGCTTATGTTTTGCTGGAGTGTTGATTAATTTCCGTTCCGGCAAATTTCAGGCGCTCGATATGTCGTTTTTTAGTAAAGGTCATGCTGGATTTTTCCGTGAATTTTGGCATGACTTGTGCTAGAATATGTAGGAAATATCAAGAGGACGAAGAATCCCGACTACTGTCGTGTGGGTCATTTCTCCTTCTTCTCCTTGTGCTAGACCTTTGTTATGCACTAGGGGAAGGAGGAGCAACGACCATCACCGACGGTCGCAAATGTCAGAGAGGAATCAGTGAGGGATAGACCGATAGTCAACCCCTGATGAATAATAATGATCTAATTTAGTTTTTGTAGTACATATATTTAATTGTACAAGTTTAATATTTGAATTATGAACATTGGAAATGTCGCCATCGGACGACGAAAGTCTCCCAGGGGAGTGCGACTGGTGCAACGACGACCGAGGTCTATGCGACAGGCCTCACCTAGACGAAGATCGGCGCTTCAACATTAAGCTCCAGGAGACCTTCGATGTTGAAATTGTACACAACGACGACAAGTGTTTTTTTCGTCAGTAAGCACGACTTCAACTATTTCAACGTGTAATTTTCATCTTTTACAATTCGACTAGCTTATCCGAAGCTATGCAAGACGCTATGTCTTGGAGAGGATGGGTTTTGAAGACCCTGAAAGTTTCGAAACAAAGAAAATTCACCTAAGGACCCATCATGGTATGGATTTTGAAGTAAATCTGTACAATTCTGAGAGCATAACCCATTTTGGTTGCACAAATTGGGAAGCACTTTGCAAGATGTATGGTTTTTATGTGGGTATGCTTGTCAGCATGGATCTTGGTGATCCTGACATCAACCAAGACAATATGAACATTTGGGTCCTTGTTGACACGCTTCCAATTCTACCGCTATGTGAGTTTCTCAAACATAGTTATTAACTAATTTATATTGTTTATTTCAAAATAGTTGACAACTTATTCATTTGACAGCTTATTTTCATTCTTCAAACAATGTGCGGAAGATGGTAGACGAAACCTACTACACCGATGGCTCAGAATTAACCTATCAGGAGAAAAATCATCTGATTGCATTTTGTACTGATCTTGAGAATTACAATATCTATTATCAAAATCCTCCACATTATGGTAAATATGTGCCACTAGTGCACGTGTTGAACTACGATAACATCCATGGAGATGCCATGGTAAGATTTTTTACTATTACAACATCCATGCATTTTTGCATAAATTCTTCTAAAACCGAACTACATTGCTAATATGAAGTTATTATTATGTTTTTCAACAGAAAATCCCGAAGGATTGTGTGCCTCATTTGATGTATTAGAATGGTCGCCTTGATGTTTTGAACATACGGCCAGGTCGTCCTACGAATCTCACCTGTCCATATCGGATTTCTAAAACCAGTGAAGACATGAAAATCAAAGAATGGAAAAATGTATGGACAATCATAAGGAGGTACTTGGAAGCAACATTGTGGGAAAGGAAAGAATTGGAGATAGGATAATCTCCATTCTCCATAATTGAGACTCATGGCCTATCTTGTTTTATGCTATTTTAACTAAGAGAAGATATTAGGTCCTATGGGAGAGAAGTATGTCCTAAATACAATGTGTTATTATGTGGTACAATGTGTTAGAGTTGATGATGATGAGGAGTTGTGATTATGACTAGTGGCCAACTTGCTATATGATGTCTCATTGATGAAAATGATGATCATGAGTAGGTGTTATATGACAATGATGTATTATGATGATAAGTTGTTAATGATACGACGATGATGATATTTATTATATCATTGGGTGAAAGAACCGTGGACTAGTTTCAAGTGGATGGACATCCACTTGAAACTAGTCCACGGTTCTTTCGCCCAGTGTTGTAATAACTCATTATGATGTAAAAACAATCTCTAAATTGCTGTTATATGAAAACTTGTATAAAGGTGTATGAATACAACATGAAATAAAAAATAAATATAATACGGAATAGTAGTAGTAGTGTGGGCTGCGAGAGGCGCTACTAGTAGTTACCCATAGCGTCTTTTCAGGGAAGCGCTACTACTAAGTGGATATAGCAGTAGCACGGTTGAGCCCATGCTACTGCTAAGCTTTAGCTGTAGTGTCGTACTAGTAGCGCTGCCACCCGCTCTACTGGTAGGCCTAAAACCCGCGCTACTGCTAGGCATTTCCCTAGTAGTGCCTTATCATTCTCTACTGTCACAATTTACTAAAATTATTATTTAGCATTGCATACTAAATGCATCTGAATATTTTATACTCCTATCCTCAAATAGAATCGTTAAAGAAGCAAACATATACAAACAATGCAAACATAACAACAACCTGTCTAAACAGGACAGTCTGTAAAGGACGAAGAAAGATTAATACTAACTCGAATAATTCTGAGAAACTACCACACTATAGAATTTTTTATAACTTACTATGTAAAACTTTCATGATTTATCAAGTTCCAACTTTTTTTGAAAAATTCGAACAATAATAGAAAACCTTTTGTTTTCAAACAACAACATATAGACATCCAAAATAAGCATGGTAAAGGCTATACTTGACACTTTTATTGAAATAAAAGATACCAACACTATTATAAATAATAGCAAGTAAACCTCAACAAAATAAAATAATTCCAAGCAAAACTCATATCATTAGACGAATAAACATATAGCTCCAAGTGAAGTTACCAATAATGTTGAAGATGAAAGAGGGGATTCCTTCGAGGGCATCCCCAAGTTTGGACGCTTGGGTCTTCTTTATATATTACCTTGGGGTGCCTTGGTCATCCCCAAGACGAGGGTCTTGCCACTCCTTATTCTCTTCATATCGATATCTCCCCCAAAACTTGAAAACTTCAATCACACAAAACTTAACAAAACTTTGTGAGATAGGTTAGTATGATAAAGATCAAATCATTCACTTTGGTACTGTCAAGACAAGATTCATAAATATTTCTCACATAATGCCTACTATACCCTATATTTTTAAAATTTGTATTAACCAATATAAGTCATAGAAACTATAAAATAAGCAAACTATGCATCAAAAACAGAATCTGTCAAAAAACAGAATAGTCAGTAATGATCTGAACAAAGACCATACTTCTGTAACTCCAAAAATTCTGAAACATTATGACAACATAGGAAATTTTTATATAAATGGTGTGTAAAATTTTCAGAATTTTATCACATCCCAGTGAGTTATGGTAATTCCAGAACTGGGCATAAAATTTTCTATTTTTGCACGGAATCAAGTTAACTATCATCCACACTATCCCGAAGGCTTTACTTGGAACTTTATTGAAACAAAAGATATAAAACATGATTGCTAAAGTATATTAATCATGTGAAAACAAAAAAATAGTATGGTTAAATGTTGGTTTGTATCTAACAAGCTCTTTTCTTTAATGCCTTTTTAGTCAGGCATGATGATTTCAATGATGCTCACATAAAAGTAAAGAATTCAAATATAACGGGAGCATCATGAAGCATATGAGTAGAACATTTAAGCCTAACACTTCCTATGCATAGGGATTTTGTGAGCGAACAATTTATGGGAGCAAGAATCAACTAGCATAGGAAGGCAAAATGAGCAATGTTTCAAAACATTCAACATAAAGAGAGAAAACTTCATATTATTGAGATATATATATATATGTAAAAGCATATGTTCCTCTCTCATAATAATTTTCAGTAGCATCATGAATGAACTCAACAATATATCTATCACATAAAGCATTCTTTTCATGATTCATAAGCATGGAAATTTTACTACTCTCCACTTAAGCAATTTTATTCTCATTAATAGTAGTGGGAGCGAACACACCAAAATAGCTATCATGAGACACTTGATTGACATAATCAAATTGAACATTGAAATCATGATGCAAGTTTCATGGTTATCATGACTCTTTATAGCATACTTGTCATCACCATAATCATCATAGATATCAACTTTGTTCTCATAATAATCAATTGAAACCTCTTCTGGAATAGTGGAATAATTACTAAATAAAGTCATGACCTCTCCTAATCCACTTTTACCATCGTAATAAGATTCAACATTCTCTAAAATAGTGGGATAATTATTATCTAAAGTCGACACTCTTCCAAACCCACTTCCATAAATATTGCAATCATCATAAATAGGAGGTGGGCAATCATCATAACAAATTTGCACACCAAAACTAGGGGGACTAAAAATACCAACTTCATCAAACATAACATCCCCATGCTTATGGTTTTGCATATCACTAGCATCATGGATATTCGTAGAATTCATACTAGCAACATTGCAATCAGGCTCATCATTCAATGATTTTATTGAATTCTTCTTCTAATACTTTGACACAGTTTTTCGATCCATGTGTAACATCCCAATTTTCAATTTGGATGTTAACCATTAGGTCCTCATATGCATCCATATTTCAAGATTTCTGAATTTAGTTTATTCGCACATTTTGATCCTAGAAGACCTTAAGCAACACATAGACCATGTGAGAGAGTTGGAGGTTTTCATAAAATCCATTTTTGAATTTTTCAACAATTGGTAAATTGGATCAAGGTGATTTTTATTTGAAATTATTTTTCCAATTATTTCAAAGTAAATAAAATAATGAGAGAAGATAATATGACTTCTTCAAAACAAAGGAAATAATGGAAATTTAATTTTGAATAAAAATATATATTTG
This sequence comes from Triticum dicoccoides, assembly GCF_002162155.2. Taxonomy (NCBI): domain Eukaryota; kingdom Viridiplantae; phylum Streptophyta; class Magnoliopsida; order Poales; family Poaceae; genus Triticum; species Triticum dicoccoides. The sequence continues at coordinate 289,718,298 of NC_041392.1, forward strand.
AGTTTTTATTCGGTTAAATTAGGAAAAATTGCATTTTTAAAATTTTCATTTTAGCCTAGAAAAATTATTAGGAGAGGACTCTGAAAATTATTTTTGGAATTTTAGGATTTTTATTAATTTTTATTTTGGATTTTTCCTTTGTGGCGAAATTATTCAAAAAAAGAGTTTGCGCGCTGATTGGGCTGGCCCAGCCGCCGCCACCGCCTTCCCCGCATCGCCGCCGTGCCCACGCCGGACTCCGCCTAGGAGTCCGGGTCGGACTCCGCCTGCCACCGTGGCCTCTTGCCCAAGCCGGCCACCGCCCCCCATTATATAGCGCCCCTCTCCTCCTCAAGCCGCCCCACCGCCCAAGCCGCCACGCCGCCGGCCGCTGCACACCGCCACTGCCCTGCGCCGCCCTGCCGCCGCCCGCGCCGCCTTCCGCTTCTATCGACACCGTCGCCCGTCGTCGCCTTGCTGCCGCTGCCCTCGCCGGAGTAGCCGTGCCGCCGCCGGTTCTTCTCCCCGAACTGGTAAAAAACCAATAGAACCCACCCGTTTTTTTAATTCGGTTTTAGTTTATTAGATCGCTTTGTTATTTAGGTTATGTTATTCAGTGAACGTTCACCCAATTCATTCTGTTAACGAACGAATTCGTTCGTTAGTTTTTGTTAGCGAACGTTCGTTCTTTAGATTTTTCTTTTTAGTTTAATTTTCGGCCAGAGACCTATCTGTAATTATTTTCGTCACATATTAGTCCCTAATCTTCAAACCTTCACTACTTTTTGCTCATTTGTCCAAATCGAGTGAAACCAACGTCAAAATCTTCGTCTTGATCTCCTCTGTCCAGATAAACAACTTGAACATGATTTTGAAGATTTAAAATTTGGTTTCAAGCACATTTGAATTTAAACTTCTTTTGATCGTAGTTTGAGTTTCGTAACTCCGATTCGACTGATTCTATTACCCAGTTTTTTATGCATTAGTTTTAAACCCTCAAACATTGCATGAGTAGGACTTTGATAACATGTGGGTATTGGGAAGTAGTTGATGAGGTAGGAAACTATTGTCTTATATTCAAACCCCTGGTATTATTACGTTATGCTTACACTAGTTTGCTATGCTCGTAGACATGGATTAGTTTGTGAGATTCATGAAAGATGTGAGAGTTACTTATAACTAAGGTAAACTTAAGGTGGATACTTTAATACACATCTGGGTGGATTGGTTATGGGCACCTGGGGAATCCAGTGTTGTCCTAGGAGATCCCGGGGTACCCGTGTGAGCATCCTATGGAATGCCACCCAGGCTCAAAGGGGTCACAAGATTATTCATGCTAGAAACTTCCGTGTGCAGCCACAAGCCATTATGGGCTCTGGAATAGTTGAGTAAGTTGTGGTAATCCTTTCCATGATGGGCTAGCAGATGTAGGGGATTGTAGGTGTACCAGCCGATCTATCGGTTAAGGTGACCTCTTCGGAAAGACTGTGTCTCGGTCATCCGTTTCTCAAACACCATGCACTGCGAGAACTTCAACGGAGGAGATCGAGTCTTGTGGGGAAAAGTGCGCAAACCTCTGCAGAGTGTATAAACTAATCATGGTTAGTTGTGTCCCTCGTTATGGACATCTTGAGTATCTAGTACTTGAATTATTGTTTTGATCACATCACTTTACTTAATTAAATTGTTGGGTTATTAATGTTAACTTGGGATTGAGTTGGGGGTAACTTCTCAATAATGTCATCATACTTTGTAGTTAAATAAAATATATTCCTTTGTTGTAGGGACAAATTAGCTTTAGCAAATGATAACCGTAGAGCCTCATCCTGCCAAGTATGCATGTAGTGATAGTTGTTATGTGTTCATTTCTCTATCGTGTTATCTTGCTAGCATATTCCATGTGCTCACCTACACGGCTGCAACATATCATGTTGTAGAGTTTTCAGACGAAGAGTAAGGTGCGACAGGTCGTTGTCATGCACTCAGTTTTGCCATGGAGTTGGATGGACTCATTTATCTTTAAAGCTTCCGCTATTATCTTATTTAGATGGCATTCAACTATATTATTGTAATAAGTACTCTATTTGAGGCACTCATTGTAATAAGTGTGTGATTGAACTCTGCAATAAATCGTCGAGTACTGTGTGTCAGCAATACCGATCCAGGGATGATACTTAAGCACAGAGACTTCGATCCATTCGGGTCGGGTCGGTACAAGATGGTATTAGAGCACACACTAACTGTATGATGCGACCACTAGGAAAAACCACATGATACTCTTCTCTACTCATTTCTAACTCTTCTCCAGTTCTACTCTATATATGGTAGACCCAAGGAACAAGTTCACTCAACCGGATGACGACACCCCTTTCCGACGACACTTGAAGGAAGTCACTAGGTACCTGAACATCGGCATACCAAGCTTAACCGGAACCTTCACCACCACTTTACCGGAAGAGGAGCGCTGGACGATTCAAGTTTGTGTTCCAAGAAGGACACTCGCGCCAGTTATCGAGCCCATCGAGTTTTCCTTTGATGCACCAACCTGGAATTTAGGAATGAGCATGTCCACACACATCGCCATTGGATGCATCAGCGAAGTGTAAAACAAGGATCTTAAGGACACCATCTACCAGATATGTGGACGCAGAGATGAGCAATGCGAGATGATTTGCACCAGGACGGATAAGTCCATTGCAGGCTACATACAGGAGTTGAATCAGCATATTCGACGCTACGAGAGCCAGATGTGCGCCAACATGATAGACATGAAGAAGGTGATGACCTGGAACATGTAGCTAGAAGAGGAACTCAAGTCTACATGCGATGGATATGAAGAAGAAATTGATGTACTACTCGAGAAGAATGAAGACCTGAAGAAGAAGCTAGGGATATTCATGGGGGATCCTGAACCTGGAAGGGACATTCTCTCAGAATATTACGTCATACTAGATGACACAGACTCCGACCCCGACATCGATGATGATTATGAAGATGAAGCTAGAGTAGATATTATGGAGTCTTCAAACGATCAAAATTTCTAGTCACCACCATATTACCATTAGAATTCTTCCATGTATATAGTAATAGTCCATGATATTTTTTAAAGGTAGCTTAGAGAAATTGTATGAATCTTCTTTGAATTGAGTGGTGTGAAATGAATGTGTTTGTCTCATGTGCATATGGGTAGTGATTTCTCTCTAGACCCTATTCTATTCTGTTCTCACCCCTCTAAACCTATCAGATGCCCCCAAGACGTGACCCTAGATTCCTATTCCCGCCGGAGCTCACTTAGTTGATCCAACAGCAGAAAGCCTTGATGAAGTTGCTAGTCCAGAACCAAGGCAACAAAAAACAATAGCAGCAACAACAAAAACCCACCGCCACCACCTCCAGTCGACAACTTAGCCCGCTTTCTAAGGTTGAATCCGCCGGTGTTCTCAAGTAGCACCGAGCCGATTATTGTTGATGATTGGCTCTGCAAGATTGGAAGGGAGCTGACCACCGCAGGTTGCACAGATGCTGAGAAGGTGCGCTTTGCCACACATCAACTGGATGGACCCGCAACCTCATGGTGGGAGAACTACACAGCCACTTTCCCCATGGCCAATGCCACTTGGGATCAGTTTCAACAAGCCTTCTGCACTGCACATGTCTCAGCTGGAGCTATGAGTATGAAGAAGCGTGAGTTACGCAACTTACGCCAGGGAAATCATACTGTGGCACAATACATGGATGAGTTTAGCAAGTTAGCTCGCTACGTCCCAGATGATGTGGCCATAGATGCCGCGAAGTAGGAGATGTTTATGGAGGGCCTAAATGACGAGCCGAGTATGCAGTTGATGGTGGCAACATTCACCAACTATTAGGAGCTGGTAGACAGGGCTCTTATGATTGAAGGCAAGGAACAACATATAGAGAACCACAAACGGAAGTATGGACAGGGGAAGTACAACTCTGGAGCTCAGCAGAAGCCTTGTTTTACCCAGAACTCGGGAGGACATACCCATCATAACGATGGAGGCAATTCTCACAACGGAGGAAGTTCACATAACCACAATGGCTCTAAGAATGGAAATGGGAATGGAGGAAACAACAGTCAGAGCCGTTCCAACCCGGCAACACCCGCCAAGAAGGATCGAAGCCATGTTACCTGTTTCAATTGTGGGAAGACTGGACACTATGCCAATGATTGTTCTGAGGTAAAGAATGGTAACAGAAATGGAAGCTTTGGAAAGAAGCCCAACCCTTTCACCAGAATGCAGGTGAACCACGTCAACAAGGAGGAAGTTGAAGAGCAACCCGATGCCGTTATTGGTAAGTTTTTGATTAAGTCATTTACAGCTATTGTCCTTTTTGACACTAGTGCATCGCATTCATACATATCAAGGGGATTTGTGGATAAGTTTAAGTTGCCCACCGTAGCCCTTAAGACACCTATGTTACTAAGCTCACCTGGAGCAGAGTATATGGCTAGCAGAGGATGTTTTTAGTTCCCATTGACCATAGGTAGGAATGTTTTCCCCTCGGACCTAATAATTTTGGAGTCACAAAGATTGGATGTCATACTAGGCATGGATTGGCTATCAATGTATGGAGGAAATATTGATTGTGCTAGTAAGTAAATTCTCCTCACCACCTGAGGGGGTAAAAGGATCAAGTATGTGTCTAGGCATGCGCCAAGGAGGACTCAAGTGAATTCACTTTCAGGAGTTGTTCAGGAGGAAGTGCCAGTTGTGAAGTATTATCCTGACGTATTCCCGAAGGAACTACCAGGCATGCCACCAGATCGAGATATAGAATTTTTGATAGAGTTGTTACCAGGCACCGGACCAATATCGAAGAGTCTGTATCGGATGCCCGCAAATGATCTTGAGGAAATTATGAAACAGTTTAAGGAGTTATTGGAGAAAGATTACATTCGACCAAGCTCATCACCATGGGGAGCCCCAGTGCTCTTAGTTGAGAAGAAGGATGGATCTTTGAGAATGGTTGTGGATTATCGTGCACTGAATGAGGCGACGATCAAGAACAAATACCCACTACCGATGATCAATGATTTGTTTGACCAGCTGCAGGGTGATAAACTATTCTCCAAGATCAATCTTCGATTAAGATACCACCAACTGAAGATTCGAGAAAAGGATATACCTAAGACAGCTTTTACCATAAGGTATGGGCTATATGAGTACACACTATCATGTCTTTTGGTTTGACTAATGCCCGTGTCTACTTTATGAGTATGCTGAATAAGGTGTTCATGGAGTTCTTCGACAAGTTTGTTGTGATTTTCATTGATGATATATTGGTATACTCGAAGAATGAAGAGGAACACAAGGAACATTTGCGCTTGGTTCTCGAGAAGCTCAGGGAACATCAGTTATATGCCAAGTTTAAAAAATGTGAGTTTTGGTTGAAGGAAGTTGGATTTCTCGGACATGTTATATCAGGAGAAGGTATAGTAGTAGACCCTTCCAAGGTTCAGTCTGTCACTGACTGGTTGGCACCCACTTCAGTTGGAGAGATATGTAGTTTTCTTGGACTCGTAGGATATTACTAGAGATTCATTGAGAATTTTTCCAAGCTTGCGAAGCCCATGACGGAGTTATTGAAGAAGGACACCAAGTTCAAATGGACCGAAGAATGTGAGGCCAGTTTTCAGGAGTTGAAGAAATGTTTAGTTACAGCCCTAGTGCTAATTCTTCCGTATATACGCAAGGATTTCCAAGTATATTGCGACGCTTCTCGCCAGGGACTTGGAGGTGTACTTATGCAAGACGGAAGAGTAGTTTCATATGCCTCACATCAGCTTCGACCTCATGAGTTGAATTACGCCACGCATGATTTGGAGTTAGCAGCCGTAGTGCATGCGCTCAAGACACGGACCATAATAGTTTGAAGTACATATTCACGCAGAAGGAGTTGAATCTCAGGCAAAGGAGATGGTTGGAGCTCATAAAGGATTATGATATGACTTTGCATTATCATCTTGGAAAAGAAAATGTTGTAGCAGATGCTTTGAGCCACAAGAGTTATGTTAATACTCTCATGACCAGAGGATTACCACAAGAGTTAGCCGATGACCTTAGTTCCGAGAGGTTTTGTTGCAGAGTTGGAAGTTAAGTCCTCATTGTTGGCAAAAATTCTAGAAGCCCAGAAGATTGATAAGGAGATTGCGGAGATAATGGAGAAGATGAATAAAGTAAAGGCCAAAGGTTTTCGTGAGGACGAACACGAAACTTTATGGTTTGAGGATCGTATTTATGTGCCCAGTGATTCGGAAATCGGGAAGTTAATACTTCAGGAGGCTCATGACTCGCCATACTCGATTCACCCCAAAAACACCAAGATGTATTTGGATTTGAAGGAACATTTCTGGTGGACAGGAATGAAGAAGGATATTGCCGAGTATGTAGCCGTATGTGACGTATGTCAGAGAGTTAAGGAAGAACACCAGAAGCCAGTAGGATTACTTCAGCCTATGCCGATACATGAATGGAAGTGGGATAAGCTTGGCATGGTTTCATCACCGGATTACCCAGGACACGATCAGGTTATGACTCCATCTGGGTAGTAGTTTATCGCTTGACCAAAGTGGCTCACTTTATCCCCGTAAAAACCACTTATACAAGCGCAAAGTTGGCCAAGATATATATGACCAGGATCGTATGTCCGCATGGAGTTCCGAGGACCATTGTATCATATAGACGAACATAGTTTACCTCGAAGTTTTGGAATCAATTACACCAGACTTTGGGTACCAGGCTAGAGTTCAGTACAACCTTTCATCCGCAAACAGATGGATAGACCGAGAGAGTCAACCAGATTCTAGAGGACATGTTGAGAGCTTGTGCGCTAGATTATGGATCTAGTTGGGATGATAATTTTCCCTACGCAGAGTTCTCATATAACAAGAGATACCAAACCAGTTTGAAGATGGCCCCTTTCTAAGCCTTGTATGGAAGGAGGTGCGGGACACCATTGATGTGGGATGAAGTTGGAGATCGTCAATTGTTCGGACCAAATTTAATCAGAGAGTCTGAAGAGAAGGTTAAGTTGATTCGTGATAGACTGAAGGTAGCTCAGTCCAGGCAGAAGATTTATGTTGACACTAAAAGCAAGGAGGTAGCCTATGAAGTTGGAGACAGAGCATATCTTCGTGTGTGACCACTTCGAGCAGTTAAATGATTTGGAGTAAAAGGGAAGTTAGCCCTGAGATTTGTAGGACCATACCGAGTTTTGGAATGTATGGGAGAAGTGGCCTACAAGTTGGAGTTACCCGAAGGATTGTCAGGAGTTCATGATGTGTTTCACGTTTCCCAGTTAAAGAAGTGCCATGCAGAGATGGCCGATATTCCTCTGAGAGATATAGTGCCCCTGGAAGCAGTTCACGTCATCAAGTTTTTCAAAGTTCAGTGGAGCCACCATACCGAGGAAGAAGCCACCTCGGAGAGAGAGGAAGACCTACGGAAAGACCACCCACACCTATTTGGTAGCCAACCCGAATCTTGAGGGTGAGATTCATCTTAACGGGGGTAGGTTTGTTACATCCCAATTTTCAATTTGGATATTAACCATTAGGTCCTCATATGCATCCATATTTCGAGCATTTTGATTTTGGTTTATTCGGACATTTTGATCCTAGAAGACCTTAAGCAACTCAAGGACCATGTGAGAGAATTGGAATTTTTCATAAAATCCATTTTTGAATTTTCCAAAAATTGGTAAATTGGATCAAGGTGATTTTTATTTGAAATTATTTTTCCAATTATTTCAAAATAAATAAAATAATGAGAGAAGATAATATGACTTCTTCAAAACAGAGGAAATTTATTTTTGAATAAAAATATATGTTTATTTGAATTTTATTTGAGTTTTTATTCGGTTAAATTAGGGAAAATTGCATTTTTAAAAATATCATTTTAGCCTAGAAAAATGTTCACGTGGTCCTAAATATTAGGAGAGGACTATGACAATTATTTTTGGAATTTTAGGATTTTTATTTATTTTATTTTGGATTTTTCCTTTGCGGCGAAATTATTTTAAAAAAAGAGTTTGCGTTCCGACTGGGATGGCCCAGACGAGCCAGGCCAAGGCCCAGACGCCGAAGCCGCCCTCCCCGCGTCGCCGTCGTGCCCACGCCGGCCTCTGTCTAGGAGTCCGGGCCGTACTCCTCCCGCCGCCGTGGCCCCTTGCCCAATCCAGCCACCGCCCCCTTTATATAGCGCCCCCCTCTCCTCCTCAAGCCGCCCCGACGCCCAAGCAACCGCCGTAGCCGCCGTTGCTGAGTCACCGCGCCGCCGCCCACGCCGCCTTTCGCCGCTGCCGATGCCGCCGCCCTCGCCGAAGTAGCCGCGCCACCGCCGCCGGTTCTTCTCCATGAACCGGTATAAACCGATAGAACCCGTTCGGTTTTTTAATTCGGTTTGAGTTTATTAGATCGGTTTATTATTTAGGTTATGTTATTTTGTGAACGTTCACCAGATTCGTTCTGTTAACGAACGAATTCGTTCGTTATTCTGTTAGCGAACGTTCATTCGTTAGATTTTTCTTTTTAGTTTAATTTTCAACCAGGGACCTATCCGTAATTATTTTCATCATAGATTAGTCCCTGATCTTCAAACCTTCACTATTGTTTGCTCTTTGTCCAAATCCAGTTAAACCAATGTCAAAATCTTTGTCTTGATCTCCTCTATCCAGATAAAGAACTTGAACATGATTTTGAAGATTGAAAATTTGGTTTCAAGCAGATTTGAATTTGAACTTCTTTTGATCGTAGTTTGAGTTTCCTAACTCCGATTCGACTGATTTCTCTTTGTAAATCGAAGCTCTTCACTTGAACTTTCTGTTTAGATATTTTCTTTTGGTTTTACCTTTGCATCTTATGCTTGAGTGCTTATATATGCTATTGTTTGTTCACGATAGAGTTTTCGGAGTGCAAGGCTTGCTACTACGAATCTCTAGGGTTTTCCGATCGTCAGCAAGGCAAGTAACACTTTGATCATATCCCTTTTACCCAGTTTTTTATGCATTAGTTTTAAACCCTCAAACATTGCATGAGTTGGACTTTGATAACATGTGGGTATTGGGAAGTAGTTGATGAGGTAGGAACCTATTGTCTTATATTCAAACCCTTGGTATTATTGCGTCATGCTTACACTACTTTGCTATGCTCGTAGACGAGGATTGGTTTGTGAGATTCATGAAAGATGTGAGAGTTACTTATAACTAAGGGAAACTTAAGGTGGCTACTTTAATACACATCTGGGTGGATTGGTTGTGGGCACCTAGGGAATCCAGTGTTGTCCTAGGACATCCAGAGGTACCCGTGTGATCATCCTATGGAATGCCACCCAGGATCAAAGGGATCACAAGATTATTCATGCTAGAAACTTCCGTGTGCAGCCACAAGCCATTATGGGCTCTGTCATAGTTGAGTAAGTTCTGGGAATCCTTTCCATGATGGGCTAGTAGATGTAGGGGATTGTATGAATCTTGTTTGAATTGAGTGGTGTGAAATGAATGTGTTTGTCTCATGTGCATATGGGTAGTGATTTCTCTCTAGACCCTATTATATTCTGTTCTCACCCCTCTAATCCTATCAGATGCCTCTGAGACGTGACCCAGGATTCGTGTTCCCGCCGGAGCTCACTCATTGATCCAACAACAGAATGCCTTGATGCTGTTGCTAGTCCAGAACCAAGGAAACAATAACAACAACAACAACAACAACAACAACAACAACAACCCACTGCCACCATTTCTAGTCGAGAACTTAGCCCACTTTCTAAGGTTGAATCCGCCGGTGTTCTGTAGTAGCACCGAGCCGATTGTTGCTGATAATTGGCTCTGCAAGATTGGAAGGGAGCTGACTGCCGCTGGTTGCACAGATGCTGAGAAGGTGCACTTTGTCGCACATCAACTGGATGGACCCACAACCTCGTGGTGGGAGAACTACACAGCCACTTTCCCCGTGGCCAATGTCACTTGGGATCAGTTTCAACAAGCCTTCCACGGGGATGATGAAGATGGCCTCCGGTGTTGATTTCCGTCTCCGGCAGGGTGCCGGAATAGGTCTACGGATGAGATCGTTGATACGTCTCCAATGTATCTATAATTTTTGATTGTTCTATGATATTATAGTATCAATCTTGGATGTTTTATATGCATTTACAAGCAATTATATAGCATTTCTGGGACTGACCTATTAACTTAGTGCCCAGTGCTAGTTGCTGTTGTTTTGCCCGTATTTAGTTTTTCAGAATATCAGTACCAAATGAAGTCCAAATACCGCAAAACTTTTTGGAGATTTTTTCTGGACAAAGAAGATAGTGGAAACTTCGAGAGAGGGCCAGAAGATGAAGCGTGGGCCCACGAGGCACAAGGCACGCCCAGTTGGGTAGACGTGCCCAGGTGGCTAGTGGGGCACACGAGGCTCCGTTTGACCTAATTCCACCTCTATAAATTCTCTAAAATCGGGAAAACAACATAGAGCCACCTGAAATACTTTTTCTGCCGCCGTATGTTCCTGTTCCTGCGAGATCCCATCTGGAGGCCTTTTTCGGCACTTTGTCAAAGGGTGAATCAAACACGGAGGGGCTCTACATCAACCTTGCGGACCTTCCAATGATGTGTGAGTAGTTTACCACAGACCTACGAGTCTATAATTAGTAGCTAGATGGCTCAATCTCTCTTTTTGATCTTCAATACAATGTTCTCCTCGATGTTCTTGGAGTTTTATTCGATGTAATCACTTCTTGTGGTGTGTTTGTTGGGATCCGATGAATTGTGAGTTTATGATCAGATTATCCACGAATATTATTTGAGTCTTTGATGAACTCTTTTATACATGATTGTTATAGGTTTGTATTTAACTCCGATCTATTGATTTGGTTTGGCTAACTAGGTTGATTTTTCTTGCAATGGAGAGGTGCCTTGTCATGGTTTGATGTTGCAGTGCTCAATCCTAGTGACAGAAAGGTACATGACACGTATTTGTATTGTTGCCATTAAGGATAAAAGGATTGGGTTTATTCATGCGTGGCTTTACTTTGTCTACATCATGTCATCTTGCTTAAGGTGTTACTCTATTCTTTATGAACTTAATACTCTAGATGCATGCTGGATAGCTATCGATGTGCAGAGTAATTATAGTAGATGCAGGCAAGAGTTGGTGTACTTGTCTCAGACATGATGCCTATATACATGATCATTGCCTTGGATATCATTATGATTATTCGCTTTTCCATCAATTGCCCAACACTAATTTGTTTATTCATTGTATGCTATTTTTAGGAGAGAAGCCTCTAGTGAAAACTATGGCCCCTTGGTCTAATTTTATCATATATTAAAATCCTTAAAATGTACCTTGCAATAATTTTAATTTATTTGTTTTATTTTTTGTTTTATCTATCTATCAATTACGACAAAATTTAATCTTGCAAGTAATCGTCAAGGGTTTGACAACCCTTTGTTCATGTTGGATGCAAGTATTTTTGTTAATTTGGGTGTAGGTACTGCTAACGAGGTGTTCTGTGGTTCTCCTACCGAATTTTTTACCTTGGTTCTTAACCAAGGGAAATACTTATCTCTACTATACTGCATCAACCCCTCCTCTTCGCGGAAATCCCAACACATCTCACAAGTAGCAGGAAGAATTTCTGGCACCGTTGCCCGGGAGACGTTATCAACATCTATGAAGTATCTATGCATAAATTTCATCTCGTTGCTTTTACATTATTTGCCATTTGCCTCTCGTTTTCACCTCCCCCGCTTCTAAAACATTTTCACAAAAACACAAAAATATTTTTTTGTTTGCCTTTGTGACGCCCCCGATTCAATCGTACACTAATCATGCACGCAAATGTGTACGATCAAGATCAGGGACTCACGGGAAGATATCACAACACAACTCTACAAATAAAATAAGTCATACAAGCATCATAATACAAGCCAGGGGCCTCGAGGGCTCGAATACAAGTGCTCGATCATAGACGAGTCAGCGGAAGCAACAATATCTGAGTACAGACATAAGTTAAACAAGTTTGCCTTAAGAAGGCTAGCACAAACTGGGATACAGATCGAAAGAGGCGCAGGCCTCCTGCCCGGGATCCTCCTAAACTACTCCTGGTCGTCGTCAGCGGGCTGCAAGTAGTAGTAGGCACCTCCGGTGTAGTAGGCGTCGTCGCCGACGGTGGCGTCTGGCTCCAGGGCTCCAGCATCTGGTTGCGACAACCAGGTAGAAGGGAAAGGGGAAAAGAGGGAGAAAAGCAACCGTGAGTACTCATCCAAAGTACTCGCAAGCAAGGAGCTACACTACATATGCATGGGTATATGTGTAAAGGGTCATATCGGTGGACTGAACTGCAGAATGCCAGAATAAGAGGGGGATAGCTAATCCTGTCGAAGACTACGCTTCTAGCAGCCTCCGTCTTGCAGCATATAGAAGAGAGTAGATTGAAGTCCTCCAAGTAGCATCTCCAAGTAGCATATCCAGGTAGCATCTCCAAGCGCATCTCCAGTCGCATCGCATAGCATAATCCTACCCGGCGATCCTCTCCTCGTCGCCCTGCGGAAAAGCGATCACCGGGTTGTCTGTGGAACTTGGAAGGGTGTGTTTTATTAAGTATCCGGTTCTAGTTGTCATAAGGTCAAGGTACAACTCCAAGTCGTCCTGTTACCGAAGATCACGGCTATTCGAATAGATTAACTTCCCTGCAGGGGTGCACCACATAGCCCAACACGCTCGATCCCATTTGGCCGGACACACTTTCCTGGGTCATGCCCGGCCTCGGAAGATCAACACGTCGCAGCCCCACCTAGGCTCAACAGAGAGGCCAGCACGCCGGTCTAAACCTAAGCGCGCAGGGGTCTGGGCCCATCGCCCTGAGCACACCTGCACGTTGCGTACGCGGCCGGTGAGCAGACCTAGCAACCTCCATTACAAAGGAAGTTGCGTTAACGCAGTCCAACCCGGCGCGCGCCGCTCCGTCGCTGACGTCTGAAGTGCTTCGGCTGATACCACGACATCGGGATACCCATAACTACTCCCACGTAGATGGTTAGTGCGTATAGGCTCGTAGCCAGACTCAGATCAAATACCAAGATCTCGTTAAGCGTGTTAAGTATCCGCGAACGCCGAACAGGGCCAGGCCCACCTGTCTCCTAGGTGGTCTCAACCTGCCATGCCGCTCCGCCACAAAGTAACAGTCGGGGGCCGTCGGGAACCCAGGCCCACCACTACCTGGATGGAGCCACCTGCCCCTTCAGCCCCCAACTCCGAATAGTATCACAAGTAATGTAACAGTGTAAAGTATATAGTATATGCCCGTGATCACCTCCCGAAGTGATCACAGCCCAGTAGTATAGCATGGCAGACTGACAAGAATGTAGGGCCAATGATGATAAACTAGCATCCTATACTAAGCATTTAGGATTGCAGGTAAGGTATCAACAGATGTAGCGACAATGTCAGGCTATGCATCAGAATAGGATTAACGAAAGCAGTAACATGCTACACTACTCTA
>NC_041392.1:289744559-289746830 GCF_002162155.2 Triticum dicoccoides
GCTAGGCATGACATCATGTTACCAGGTCATCAAAGGACCAACATCATAACTCTTGGAAAGTTGTCCCTACCATCATATCTGACCGAGATTCAGATCCGATTGGTTTCATGATACCTCAAGCTCACGATGCTTGAGGAGAAAAGGTGCGATACAAATTGACGAGATGACATCGAAGATTCTCGGGAGATGAACCATGGAAGCCAGTTCCGAAACAAGAGTTCATCGGTAAACCAATGAGAGGATGAGGAGGTGGCTGGTGGAATCAGCGACAATTCATCGAGATTAACAAAAGATGGATTTCCACAATTATGTGAACAAAGAGATAACATTTGTCAGATCAAATGGTATAATGATGTATGCTTGAGGAAAACATACACAATTAAACATTGGTTGAAAGGTGCACCCGAAATATGGGTTGGGTTGCACAACCAACGTCAGAATGGTGATTCAATAGTCAATAGCCTAAGAATGAACTTTCGACCATTAACTTCAAAAAAAATTTAGGGTGGCTAGAAGGAAAGAATCCAAACAACACCGTTCACTTGTTGGAATTAACACGGGGACCAAGAAATGAACGAAGATGGCAAGAAGCATTTTGATATCAAGAATTCTTAAGAGGTGGTGAAATTCCCACCACATTCTTGACAAAAAGAGATGGTAATACTTCCGAGGTAAGGAAGATCAAATGCTGGGTAGCAAGGAACTCAAGGTACAACACCAAGCATGAACAAGCTTGTGTTGGTGGGAAGGCCATAAGGTGGTCGATGATAATACAATTCATCAAGGGCAAGGATGGTATTTCTCATCATGAATTCAATTGATATCATGGATGAGCTCAGAATGTTGATGATCACGACACCTTTGTCGTGAGAGTTCATGAAGATGTAATCGATCGGCGACGACATCAAGTCAAAGTAATGATGAAGTGAGAGGTTATTGGAACCAAGGGTACGACACAAACTCGAAACCAAGCTTGTTGTTCAAGGCGAAATGATATGACGATGAGGACCGACGTAAGGTTAGTTCATCGTCAAAAATTGTGCTCCGAGAAGAAGGACCGAGTAGCACAGTTAAAATCATCACGACAATGATATAGCCAAACAGGCTAGGAATGGCGTGATCGGGTACAAACTCGTACTTATAGAAGCTTACTGAAGAGTTGTTGAACCGTAGAGCGGACTCGGTTCAGTTATCGGCGTCTTTGAGTGTTCAATAACTCCGAGCCCATGAAAAATTGTAATCGGTGAGTATGTAGTACTTGATGAAGAACTCATAAGAAATTATGCAGTTCCAAGATAATCTCGAGATACCAGGTGGTAATACTCGACGACAGATCAAACTAGAAGTTGAACTGGGGTATTGCTCTATAGAAGACAAGTGCTTAAACTTGCACAGGACATGATATTTAAAGGAGAACATGGTCAGAACCACGATTGCAAAAAGGCCAGATCTCAGATATAAGATGAACTTATACCAAGGGAATAATTGATTTTAAAAGAAGCTTCGATGAGAAGATGTACATCGTGTCCATGGGCATGAACGCAAAGTTCAAGGTCGACTCCCACTTCTCCAATGCACAACCTTTCATTCACTTCTCGCACTCAATAAAGTTGTAGTTTTGAAATTTTATCTGGCAAAATACCAGAAGAGTACGACTCGTGAAAACTTTCGAGTTCTCACCCATTAAGGAAGGCATAGGTTCAACCCATCGGGGCATCTTATAATCATATACCAGAATCTTTAGAAGTAATTAACTCAAGCTCGAAGACAAAGCATGGTTAAGAAAGCAGAGGATACAATTTACCAAAGGCGTTATGTATCAGAGGAAAGGCTCACAAGGTTATTGAATATGAAGGGCGTTGTCAGATAAAATCCAACAAAGGATTTGGTGGTCCACAAGGGATCTGACGTGAGCATCGGTACTCAACCAGAGGAAGAAGAATGCACGGGCATCATATTATAGAACATCGGAATGATTCGATGCTTAGATAATAAAGGAATTTCGATTTCCAAAACAAAGGATCAGAAGCAATGCTCTGAGTAGGGATGGATAAGTTGAATATACCAGAGGCACAATTGACGACAAATAGTTTGGTCGAGAACCAGCTCATGTTCAAAAATGATGTCTGAGCCGGAAGGATAATTTAGAAGGGTTGATAGATGATTGTGTGCATTCGCACACATGCTGAATCAATAGGATCAAAATGACGATGCCTAAGGATACTAACGAATATTGCCAATGGAAAGCATCCATAATGCAAGCAGACAAGT
>NC_041392.1:289751583-289775416 GCF_002162155.2 Triticum dicoccoides
TTTTCTTTTATTATTTCTCTTTTATTTCTTTACTGTTTTCATTTAAAGTCTCTATTAATTTCTTTTTATAAAATACCAAGTTAGCACCTAAATTAGTATTACTAATTAGGCCTCTGCCATAATTATTTTGGCACACTATTAATTTAGTTATATTACTATATCTTTATAAAAGGCATTAAAGTAATTGTTTTGCCCTAAGCTTTGGTTATTTTAGTGAAATTAAATATTATAAGAAATGTTGGTTTCCCCACCATTATTATCTATGCAATATTTGGTTCACTCCGATCATTTTAGTTTTAATATTTGAAAACTTTTATTGTTTGCATATTTTTGAATTTGAATTTGAATCGGTTTCGAACTAACTCGAGATTGACAACTATAAACGAGGTGACGTGGCACCATTAGCAGAGGATCACTGTAGCTTAATTACCCGGGCGTCACAGCCTTTTTGCTTGTTTGTTTGCATTTTGCCTTCATGTCAATAGTCAGAACGGGAAAAGGAAATAATAAAATTAAGACGGATCCTCATCCTCTTGCTAATCATTTTAAAAGATGCAATTATGATGAACCAATTGCTAGTGAGTTGAGTGCACTAGATTATCTTAATGAAGTTTTCCTTGAAATTCATGAATCTGAAAATTGTGATGAAGTGTTCACTAGTGTAGAAAAGCCTAGCTATGGAGTGCCAAAAACTGCCTTGCTGGCGTGCAAGGTGGATGCTACTTCTTGAGCTTGCGTTGGTTTTCCCCTTGAAGAGGAAAGGGTGCTGCAGCAAAGTAGAGTAAGTATTTCCCTCAGTTTTGAGAACCAAGGTATCAATCTAGTAGGATACAATGCACAAGTCACTAAATACCTGCACAAACAATCAAACAACTTGCACCCAACGCGATAAAGGGGTTGTCAATCCCTTCACGGTTACTTGCAAAAGTGAGATCCGATAGAGATAAATAAATGGTAAAGTAAATATTTTTGGTATTTTTTGCTTTATAGATTAGAAAGTAAAAGATTGCAAAAAGAGTAAAACGGAAACTAATATTGTAGATCAAAAACTTATATGATGGAAAATAGACCCGAGGGCCATAGGTTTCACTAGAGGCTTCTTCCAAGATAGAAAATAATATGGTGGGTGAACAAATTACTATCGAGCAACTGATAGAAAATAATATGATGTGGAATCCTACCTAACATATTTATCCATGTAATTTCTTTATTGTGTCATGAATGTTCAGATCCGTATAATTCAAAACCAAAGTTTAATATTGGCATAAAAACAATAATACTTCAAGCATACTATCAAGGCAATTATGTCTTCTCAAAATAACATGGCCAAAGAAATCTTATCCCTACAAAATCAAATAGTCTGGCTATGCTCCATCTTCATCACTCAAAATATTTAAATCATGCACAACCCCGATGACAAGCCAAGCAATTGTGGGCCACGGACATAGCACTATAGGTGGAAAAGACAGTCATTATTGAGAAGACAAAAAGAGGGAGATAGAGTCTCACATCAACTAGGCGTATCAACGGGCTATGGAGATGCCCATCAATAGATATCAATGTGAGTGAGTAGACCGCTTGTACCTTGTTACAAAAATGATTGGGCCACCTTGCTACACCTTGTTTACCTTGGTTACCTGTTACCCGTTACGAATTATCTCATCATACAATCATCTGTCACTGATAATTTCAGTGCTGGCACATAATACCTTGCGGAAAACAGCTTGTCATTTCCTTTGACTCCTCATTGGGTTTGACACTCGTACTTATCGAAAGGACTATGATAGATCCCCTATACTTTTGGGTCATCAAGACTCTTTTCTACCGCCGTTTCCGTGGAGTGAAGCACCTTTGGTAAGTGGAATTTGGTAAGGAAACATTTATATAGTGATCTGAAATTTACTGTCACTTGTTACTATGGAAAATAATCCTTTGAGGGGCTTGTTCGGGGTTTCTTCACCTCGAACATAAGAGCAAAGAGTTGCTCCTCAACCTACTGAACCTACTGAAAATATTTATTATGAAATTCCTTTAGGTATGATAGATAACCTGCTAGCTAATCCTTATGCAGGAGATGGAACACTACATCATGATATGCACCTAATCTATGTGGATGAAGTTTGTGGATTATTTAAGCTTGCAGATTTGCCAGAGGATGTTGTCAATAAGAAGGTTTTCCCTTTATGTTTGAAGGGAAATGCATTGACATGGTATAGGCTATGTGATGATATTGGATCATGGAACTAAAATCGATTGAAATTGGAATTTATCAGAAGTTTTATTCTATGTATTTGGTTCATCGGGATCAGAATTATATATATAATTTTTGGCCTCGTGAAGGATAAAGTATCGCTCAAGCTTGGGGGAGGGTTAAGTTAATGTTATATTAAAGCCCCAATCACGAGCTCTCAAGAGTAATTATTATTCAGAATTTTTATGCTCGTCTTTCTCATAATGATCGATCCATGCTTGATACTTCTTGTACTAGTTCTTTCATGAAAAAGGATATTGAATTCAAATGGGATTTATTGGAAAGAATTAAATGCAACTCTGAAGATTGGGAAATCGAGGAAGGTAATAAGTCAGGTATAAAACTTAAGTTTGATTGTGTTAAATCTTTTATGGATACCGATGTTTTTCATGATTTTAGCACTAAATATGGACTTGACTATAAGATAGTAGCTTCTTTCTGTGAATCATTTGCTACTCATGTTGATATCCCTAAGGAGTAGTGTTTTAAATATCATCCTCCCATTGAAGTGAAAGTAGTAGAAACTATTAAAGAGAAGAGAAACTATAATGTTGATCCTACTGCTTATTGATGTCTACTACACAACCTTCTTCTTGTAGACGTTGTTGGGCCTCCAAGTGCAGAGGTTTGTAGGACAGTAGCAAATTTCACTCAAGTGGACGACCTCAGGTTTATCAATCCGTGGGAGGCATAGGATGAAGATGGTCTCTCTCAACCAACCCTGCAACCAAATAAGAAAGAGTCTCTTGTGTCCCCAACACACCCAATACAATGGTAAATTGTATAGGTGCACTAGTTCGGCGAAGAGATGGTGATACAAGTGCAATATGGATAGTAGATATAGGTTTTTGTAATATGAAAATATAAAAACAGCAAGGTAACTAATGATAATAGTGAGCACAAACGGTATTGCAATGTGTTGAAACAAGGCCTAGGGTTCATACTTTCACTAGTGCAAGTTTTCTCAACAATAATAACATAATTGGATCATATAACTATCCCTCAACATGCAACAAAGAGTCACTCCAAAGTCACTAATAGCGGAGAACAAACGAAGAGATTATTGTAGGGTATGAAACCACCGCAAAGTTATTCTTTCTGATCGATCTATTCAAGAGTTCATAGTAAAATAACATGAAGCTACTCTTTCCGTTCAATCTATCATAGAGTTCGTACTAGAATAACACCTTAAGACACAAATCAACCAAAACCCTAATGTCACCTAGATACTCCAATGTCACCTCAAGTATCCGTGGGTATGATTATACGATATGCATCACACAATCTCAGATTCATCTATTCAACCAACACAAAAAACTTCAAAGAGTGCCCCAAAGTTTCTACCGGAGAGTCAAGACGAAAACGTGTGCCAACCCCTATGCATAAGTTCATGTGGTCACGGAACTCGCAAGTTGATCACCAAAACATACATCAAGTGGATCACATGATGTCCCATTGTCACCACAGATAAGCACGTTCAAGACATACATCAAGTGTTCTCAAATCCTTAAAGACTCAATCCGATAAGATAACTTCAAAGGGAAAACTCAATTCATCACAAGAGAGTAGAGGGGGAGAAACATCATAAGATCCAAACATAATAGCAAAGCTCGCCATACATCAAGATCGTACCACCTAAAGAACACGAGAGAGAGAGAGAGAGATCAAACACATAGCTACCGGTACATACCCTCAGCCCCGAGGGTGGACTACTCCCTCCTCGTCATGGAGAGCGCCGGGATGATGAAGATGGCCACCGGAGAGGGATTCCCCCCTTCGGTAGGGTGCCAGAATGGGTCTAGATTGGTTTTCGGTGGCTGCGGAGGCTTCTGGTGGCGGAATGCCCGATCTATTCTATTCTTTGATGTTTGGGGGTATATGGATATATATAGGAGGAAGAAGTATGTCGGTGGAGCAAAGAGGGGCCCAGGAGGGTGGAGGGCGCGCCCAGGGGGTGGGCATGCCCCTTGCCTCGTGGTTGCCTTGTTGATTTCTTGACGTATACTCCAAGTCCCCTGGATTGCTTCCGTTCCAAAAATAACTCTCCCAAAGTTTTCATTCCATTTAGACTTCGTTTGATATTCCTTTTCTTCGAAACACTGAAATAGGCAAGAAAACAACAATTTGGGCTGGGCCTCCGGTTAACAGGTTAGTCCCAAAAATTATATAAAAGTGTATAATAAAGCCCATAAACATCCAAAAGAGATAATATAATAGCATGGAAAAAATCAAAAATTATAGATACGTTGGAGACGTATCACTTATATTGAGAAACCACCTTTTCCTGTTAGAATAAAGGATCATGCTAAAGCTTCAACTGTGGTTCGGAAGAGTTATACTAGAACACCTACACCCATTGAGCAAATTAAAGTTGAACCTAGTATTTCTATGGTCAAATATCTCTTGGTTGATAATATTGATGGGCTTGTTATTTATTTCTGTGATGAAGCTGCTAGAATTGCTAAACCCGGTATTAAAGATAAACATAGACCTGTTGTTGGCATGCCTGATGTTTCTGTTAAAATAGGAGATCATTGTTAGCATGGCTTATGTGATGTGGGTGCTAGTGTGAGTGTAATTCCTTTTACTTTATATAAAGAAAATATGAATGATATTGCACCTGCTGAGATAGAAGATATTGATGTTACTATTAAGCTTGCCAATAGAGATACTATATCACCAATTGGGATCATTAGAGATGTTGAAGTCTTGTGTGGGAAAGTAAAATACCCTACTGATTTTCTTGTTCTTGCTTCCCCACAAGATGATTTTTGTCCCATTATATTTCATAGACCTTTCTTGAATACTATTAATGCTAAGATAGAATGCGAGAAAGATATTGTTACTGTCGGTTTAGGGATATGTCTCATGATTTTAAGTTCTCTAAATTTCATAGACA
Source organism: Triticum dicoccoides (assembly GCF_002162155.2). Classification (NCBI taxonomy): domain Eukaryota; kingdom Viridiplantae; phylum Streptophyta; class Magnoliopsida; order Poales; family Poaceae; genus Triticum; species Triticum dicoccoides. The sequence goes on from NC_041392.1 coordinate 289,756,734, forward strand.
ACCTCATGAGAAAGAATTGCCTAGTAAGGATGAAATTATTAGTCTTGCTTCTATTGCCGTGCCTCCTACTAATCCTTTAGAACAATATTTGCTAGACCATGAAAATGATATGTTTTTGAATGAAAGAAGGGAAATGGATGAAATATTATTTAATCATGGGCCTATTTTGAAACACAATTTGCATCTTGAAATCCTTGGGGATCCTCCTCCACCCAAGGGTGATCCCATGTTTGAGTTTAAGCAATTACCGGATACTATGAAATATGCTTATCTTGATGAAAAGAACATATATCCTGTTATTATTAGTGCTAACCTTTCATAGCATGAAGAAAACAAATTATTAAAAACTCTAAAGAAGCACTGTGCCACTATTGGATATACTCTTCTTGATCATAAGGGCATTAGTCCCACTCTATGTCAGCACAAAATTAAATTGTAGCTAGATGCTAAACCATTTGTTGATCATCAGCGAAGGTTAAATCCTAAGATGAAAGAAGTGGTAAGAAGTGAAATATTAAAGCTTCTGGAGGCAGGTATACATTATCCTATTTCTGATAGTAGATGGGTAAGCCCTATTCATTGTGTCCCTAAGAAGGGAGGTTTTACTGTTATTCCTAATGATAAGAATGAATTGATTCCACAAAGAATTGTTACACGTTATAGAATGGTAATTAATTTTCGCAAATTAAACAAAGCTACTTGAAAAGATCATTAACCTATACCTTTTATTGATCAAATGCTAGAAAGACTATCTAAACATACACATTTTTTTCTTTCTAGATGGTTATTCTGGTTTCTCTCAAATACATGCACCAAAAGAGGACCAAGAAAAGACCACTTTTACTTGCCCTTTCGGCACTTTCGCTTATAGACGCATGCCTTTTGGTTTATGCAATGCACCTGCTACCTTTAAAAGATGTATGACTGCTATAATATCTGACTTTGGTGAAAAGATTGTTGAGGTTTTCATGGATGATTTCTCCATTTACGGAACTTCTTTTGATGATTCCTTAAGCAACCTTGATCGAGTTTTGTAGAGATGTGAAGAAACTAATCTTGTTTTGAATTGGAAGAAGTGCCACTTTATGGTTAATGAAGGTAATGTCTTAGGGCATAAGATTTCTGAAAGAGGTATTGAAGTTGATAAAGCTAAAGTAGATGCTATTGAAAAGATGCCGTGTCCTAAAGATATCAAAGGTATAAGAAGTTTCCTTGGTCATCCTGGTTTCTATAGGAGGTTTATTAAAGACTTCTCTAAAATTTCTAGGCCTCTCACCAATCTCTTGCAAAAGATGTTCCTTTTGTTTTTTATGATGATTGTGTAGAAACATTTGAAATACTTAAGAAAGCCTTGATTTCTACTCCTATTCTTCAACCGCCTGATTGGAATTTACCCTTTGAAATTATGTCTAATTCTAGTGATTATGTTGTTGGCATTGTTCTAGGACAAAGAGTTGATTAGAAATTGAATGTTATTCATTATACTAGTAAAACTCTAGACAATGCCCTGAGAAATTATGCTACTACTGGAAAAGAATTTTTAGCAGTTGTTTTTGCTTGTGATAAGTTCAGATCTTATATTGTTGACTCCAAAGTAACTATTCACACTCATCATGCTGCTATCAAATATCTTATGGAAAAGAAAGATGATAAACCTAGACTTATTAGATGGGTTCTTTTGCTACAAGAATTTGATTTGCATATTACTGATAGAAAGGGAGTTGAGAACCCCATTGCAGACAACTTGTCTAGGTTAGAAAATGTCCTTGATGACCCACTGCTTATTGATGATAGCTTTCCTGATGAGCAATTAGTTGTCATAAATGCTTCTCATAATACTCCATGGTATGCTGATTATGCTAATTACATTGTTGCTAAATTTATACCATCTAGTTTCACATACCTGCAAAAGAAAAAGGTTTTCTATGATTTGAGACATTACTTTTGGGATGACCCACACCTTTATAAAGAAGGATTAGATGGTGTTAATAGATGTTGTGTACCTGAGCATGAATAGGAATAGATCCCACGCAAGTGCTTCTCCAAGTCTTACGGAGGACACGACGCTGGAGATAGGACTACACACAAGGTATTGCAATCTGGTTTTTATTGGCCTACTCTCTTCAAGGATGCTCGTAAGTTTGTCTTATCTTGTGATGAATGCCAGAGAATTGGCAATATTAGTAGACTTAGGAAATGCCTATGAATTATTCACTTGTTATTGAACCATTTGATGTTTGGGGCTTTGATTATATGGGACCTTTTCCTTCCTCTAATGGGTATACACATATTTTAGTTGTTGTTGATTACATTACTAAGTGGGTAGAAGCTATTCCAAGTAGTAGTGCCGATCATAACACTTCTGTTAAGATGATTAAAGAAGTTATTTTTTTGAGGTTTGGAGTCTCTAGTTATTTAATGACTGGTAGTGGTTCACATTTTATTCATGGTGATTTCCGTAAATTGCTGGCTAAATATGATGTTAACCATAGAATTGCATCTCCATATCACCCTCAGTCTAGTGGTCAAGTATAATTGAGCAATAGAGAAATTAATTTGATTTTGCAAAAGACTGTTAAGAGATCTTGAAAGAATTGGTCTAAGAAACTTGATGATGCATTATGGGCTTATAGAACTGCTTATGAGAATCCAATGGGTATGTCTCCGTATAAAATGGATTATGGAAAAGCTTGTCACTTACCTCTCGAATTAGAACATGAAGCTTATTGGGCTATTAAAGAGATTGACTATGATTTCAAACTTGCCGGTGAGAAGAGGTTATTTGACATTAGCTCACTTGATGAATGGAGAACCCAAGTCTATGAGAATGCCAAGTTGTTTAAAGAAAAGGTTAAAAGATGGCATGACAAGAGGATACAAAAGCGAGAGTTTAATCTAGGTGATCATGATTTTCTATACAACTTTCATTTAAGATTTTTTTGCAGGAAAGCTTCTCTCTAAATGGGAAGGCCCTTACATTATCGAGGAGGTCTATCGTTCTGGTGCCATCAAGATCATCAACGCCGAAGGTACAAATCCGAAGGTGGTAAATGGTCAAAGAATCAAACATTATATCTTAGGTACTCTCATAAATGTTGAGACCAATATAATTAGTACCATAACACTGGAGGAGTACATAAGGGATACTTTCTAGAATGTTTCAGACTCCGAAAAGGAATAGGTATGTGGTACGATAAGTAAAGTGACTCCAAAACAGTTCTAATGGCAATTTTTCTCTGTTTTGGAATATTAAAAAAATTAGAAAAATTAAAAGTAGTCCGAAGAGCGCACGAGGAATCCACAAGGGTGGAGGGCGCGTGCTACCTGCCTGGGCGCACCCCCCGCCTTCTGGCCACCTCGTGTGTCCTCCAGACTCTGTTTTCTTGCACAGTAATGATGACCCACAAGTATAGGGGATCAATTGTAGGTCTTTTCGATAAGTAAGCATGTCGAACCCAACGAGGAGGAGAAAGAATTGACAAGTAGTTTTCAGTAAGGTGATGTCTGCAAGTGCTGAAATTGTAAGTAGTAGAGTAGTTTGATAGCAATATAATTTGTAATGAGCAAGTAACGATAGTAGTAACAAAAGTGCAGAAAGGTAGCCCAATCCTTTTGAGGCAAAGGACATGCCAAAACGGTCTCTTATGATAAGCAAAGCGTTCTTGAGGGTACATGGGAATTTCATCTAGTCATTTTAATCATGTTGGTTTAATTAGTGTTTGCTACTTTGATAATTTGATATGTGGGTGGACCGGTGCTTAGGTGTTGTTCTAACTTCAGCAAACCTCCTACTTATGATTAACCCTCCCGCAAGCATCTGCAACTACGAGAGAAGTATTAAGAATAAATTCTAACCACATCATTAAACTTTTGGATCCAATCGGTCCCTTACGGAATAGCGCATAAACTGGGGTTTAAGCTTCTGTCACTCTTGCAATCCATCATCTAATTGCTACTCCACAATGCATCCCCTTAGGCCCAAATATGGTGAAGTGTCATGTAGTCGACATTCACATGACACCACTAAGGGAATCACAACATACATACTATCAAAATATCGAACACATATCAAATTCACATGATTACTTGCAACATGATTTCTCCCATGGCCTCAAGAACGAAGGTAACTACTCACAAATGATAAACATTCTCATGATCAGAGGGGTATTAAATAGCATATTGGATCTAAACATATAATCTTCCACCAAATAAACCATATAGTAATCAACTACAAGATGTATCAACACTGCTAGTCACCCACAAGCACCAATCTATAGTTCCGGTAAAAAGATTGAACACAAGAGATGAACTAGGGTTTGAGAGGAGATGGTGTTGTTGAAGATGTTGATGGAGATTTCCCTCCCCAAGATGGGAGAGTTGTTTGTGATGATGATGATTTCCCCCTCAGGGAGGGAAGTTCCCCCGGCAGAATCGCTCGGACAGAGGGCAAAAGTGCTCCTGCCCAAGTTCCGCCTCGAGGTGGCGGCGCTTCATCCCGAAAGTCCTCTCTTTATTTCTCTTCTAGGTCAAAATGACTTATATACAAAAAGATGGGTATCGGAGGTGGGCCGAGGAGGGCACAACCCACCAGGGCGCGCCTGGGTTCCCTGGCGTGCCCTTGTGGGTTGTGCCCACCTGGTGGGCCCCCTCTGGTAGTTATTTGCTCCAATAATTCTTAAATAATCCATAAAAAACCTCTGTGAAGTTTCAGGTTGTTTGGAGTTGTGCAGAATAGGTGGCCTGGCATAGCTTTTCCAGGTCCACATTTCCAACTGTCGGAATTCTCCCTCCTGGTGTGTACCTTGCAAATTATGAGAGAGAAAAGGCATTAGAATTACCCCAAAAAGCATTATTATGGGTAAAAATATTATAAATAACAGTAAGAAAAGATGATGCAAAATGAACGTATCAACTCTCACAAGCTTAGACCTTGCTGGTCCTCAAGCGAAAACCGAAATTAAAAAACATGTCCACATGCTTTGAGAGAGAGGTGTCGATAAAAACAAAATACAGACATAGAAGCATCATGTCAATTATTATAATAGCAACAAAATTAAACATAGGACTTTTATCATATAACGTTTATCATATACTTCTCATGAGTAAGTAATAGTTCATCACACAATTGAAGTATAAAGCAAAAACTCTTTTAGAAACCAACCAACTATGTTCCCAGTCAACTTTGCAACTACAATTCATCATCTTTTCAGGGAGGGTCACGTGTCGGAGCCTTTAGGCAAGTCCATATACTCAACCATCATATAGTCTTCTATGATTGCTAACAATCACCGCGTACACATGAGCAAAACGTTTTAACCCGACACATAGAAAGATAGGGGCTTATGGTTTCGCCTCCCAACATACTCACCTCAAGGTGATGTCAACAATAATAACTCATGCCACCCATATTCAACTGGACATATGTTCCTAGATCTTTCCTCGCCACATGATGCTTGCCAAAGGAGAAAAATAAAAGGAATAGAGAGAAAACCTTTGACTCTTGCATAAAAGTAAAAGATAGGCCCTTCGCAGAGGGAAGAAGAGGTTGCCATGTTGTTTGTATGCTCAATCCCTTAGTGCAAAAGAACGTCACGTTACATTACCCCTTGTGATAGTGATCTTTATTATGCAGTATGTCGCTTTTATTCTTCACCATCACAAGTTCGTGCAATGCTCAATTTTCTCTTACACTAAATGATCTTACACTTTTAGAAGCAATTTTTATTGCCCTTTTGCACCGATGAGAACTTACTTGAGGGATCTTGCTCAATCCCAAGGTAGGTATGGTGGACTCTTGAAAATAAGATTTGGGTTTAAGGGTTTTTGGATGCACAAGTAGTATCTCTTCTTAGTGCGGAACTTTTGGCTAGCAAAGATAGGGGACAAGCACCACATCTTAAAGGATCCATGACAATATGGCTTCTATGTGAATATGAACAAGCACAAATCATTATGTTGTTGTCCTTCTCCAATTTCACATCCCTAGCTTTACCTTGCACTAGGCTAGCACTTGTCTGTTGCTTCATGTTTAAATTTTATGTAAAGCTGAAATGGAGATTGATCAAACCCTAGCACCAGAAAAAATTCAAATAGGTTCAAATAAAATCTTTTTCAAAGAACCCAAAATGCCTTTGAGAATGTTCATGATTTCTGATAAATGTGAAAACCTCTGCCAAAAATGATGAGCATATTTCATGGCCATTTATGGATTTTTGAATTAACCCATATTGTATTTGAATTGGGGCATTTGAATTCTGTAAATATTTTAAATGCTCCAAATATTCTGGAATCATTTGTGGGCCTTCGGAATAATCCAAATAGTGTCCACAATTTGTCTCATGAGTTTTAAAAATGAATTAGTATTCTTACTAATTCAAAACAGAGGTGAAACAAATAGAAAACAATAAATAAAAGAGAGAGACAGAAGAGAGAGGACTAACCTGGCAGCCCAGCACTGTAGAAGCCTAGCCCATAGGGGAAGCACCGTCTTCTTCCCCCTGCCAGGAGGAGAAGCAGCTACGTGCCCTCAGCACAGACAGCCGACACCACCTCCTCCCTGCCTGCTTCCCCCTCCTCGAGCCTGCTCGAAGCGCCAGCGAGATGGCCTCGACCCCCTCCGCCATTCCACTCTCCCTCTGTTTTGTCTCTCCCTCTCCTCGCCTTCCCATCGCCATGGCCGAAAGCTGCGCAAGCTCGTCGCCATGAACCTCGTGGCCAAAGCCTCCCCTACGCCCCGCGATGTGACCAGGAGCCTCGCCTTGACCTCCTCTTCCTCACCGTCGAGCCACGTACCCGGGGATGCCCTGCTTCGCCGTCACTGCGTCGTCTTCAACCTTTAGCCACGTTGATTCGCCACCGCTAGGACCTCCCCGAGCTTGTTGACCTTCCCTTTGACCTCGTTGTGAGCTCCTACACCCAATCCCTCTCTCTTCTCGGTCGATTTCCCCCTCTAGTCCCACTGGCCACCGCTGCCGAAGCTCGCCGCCGCCATGCATCATCGCCGCCTTGGGCTGAGCGCGAACTGCTCACACCCGTGCACCCAAACATTCTCCTGGTACCTCCAGGAGACCAACGCAGCAACAAGCTGACCCCCCTAGTGCATCGCAGCCCCATGCTCGCATGCCCCCAAACTCTGGCCACCGCACAGCTTGCTGCCACCGCTGCCACAGGCCACCCCAGCTCCTCCCGCTTACTTCCTTGAATGCGCCCAAAGCCTAGCAACCCATCGCCATAGACCATGCGCGAAATGGTGCTCTGTAGCACCGTCTTAAGCAACTCCGGCGAGCCCCCGCCGTTGTTGTGGTCGCCGGCATCAACTGTTGATGTGGCACCAGTTTAGTTAGCACTAATGACCCCGCCAAACACCCCAGATTCACTACCATGTGGGCCCCTGTGCCTGTTTAGGTTAGTTTAATTCCTGTTTAGATTAGTGCTAATCTTGCGGACCACACGTGTCAGCTTTGACTTTGAACAAGTCAATGTTGACCGGTCCCACCTGTCATCCACCCAAACCAGCCCTGAGACACTAACGTGTGGGTCCCAGCCGTCGGGTTTGACCTAGAAGGCCCTGTTGACTCGCTGACATCACAACAACGTAATGATGATGCAATAAAGCAGTTTCTGGATTTAGCCTATTTTAATTAACTAAGAAATTCCAGAAAATGTTATAAACTTCAGAAAATCATAGAAAATAATCTATAACTTAGAATGAAATAAATCATATAAGAAAAATGATCAGAAAAATCCAATCTACCCATTGGTACTTGTTTTATGCATGATAAAGCAACTTAACCTTGTTATTTAAATCAAAACATGATAATGGCATTATAAATGCTTGATATGGGGTTTGCATATGAACCCTTGGTTCATATGGACTTCATTTAAATTGTTGCTAGCTGTATTAGCTCAAATCACAACATATTGCCATGTCACATTCATGCATCATATTGTTGCATGCCATTGATTGTGTTCCTTCTTTGTTTGCCGATGTTGTTCCCCCTTAGTAGACATTGTTCTGACGATGAGTTTGATGACACCGATAAAGAGCTATATCATCTTCAGAAGTGCCAGGCAAGCAAAAACCCCTTGTTCATCCCGATACAATCCCACTCTCTCGCTTCTGCTCTCTTTTACTGCATTAGGACAACAATGCTTCAACTGTTACCTTTTCTCGGTAGTTGAACCCATTCCTTTTCATGACCTGACATTGTCACCGAATAACTAAACCATCCTAGCATGATTAGGAGTTTTTTGAGCTTTGTTGTGACCACTCTTACATGCTCGCTTGGTATGCTTAGAGTTGTGTCGGGTCTGATCCATCTGGGTGATGAATTGGAATGAACATGTCCTAATGAAGAGACTTAAGTATCTTGACTTGTTTTGATCAAGTTGGTTATGAGAGGACATGTTGGAAAACATGGTGGATTGTCTTGTGATATGGCTCACAGGAATTGAGTTCCGTGCTTATCAGAGCCTACCTTGCGGTTACACGAACATTTGTGGTCAGGTGTGCGGGTAGGTGATGCATGACGCGTGTGTCCGGGTGACACACGGCATGGCACGGTGTCCAGACTGGACGTAGATACGTTTTCCAAGAGGGAACGTTGCTGATGGGATAGGGACAGGTTCCTTTGAGTCAGGGTTAACATGATCTATTCAAATAGCCGCGTCCGTGGTAAAGGACTTCTGGGTTGCCTATATAGTTCATAGACAAGTAAAACTGGATACTCTAAAATACGCAAGATAAGCGTGAGTGCTATGGATGGATTTCTTGTAGGGAGACGGGAACGGATCCATAGTGGTGCATTGATATGTTGAATACGTGGACTCGTGTGCGCCCCCTCAAAGAGTTACCAGCAGTGTAGTACAGGATAGGCACTGAGTCAAAGTTGGCTTGCTGCAGTTAAACTCCACCACCCCTTTATTGATACTGATGCATATGTAGCTAGTTCTGATGTAAGTCTTGCTAGGTACATTTCTACTCATGTTTGCTTAATTTATGTTTTTGCAGAGAGACTTCAGTCTCACTAGTAGGTCGGCATGGACTTCGACGTTTAGCTTGTTACCTCAGCTAGGATCTTGTGCCCTCGGCAAGGTCTTGTAGATAGTCAGGCTTCTCATCCTTTTTCATTTGTAGTTGTCTGTACTCAGACAAGTTAAGCTTCCGCATGTGCTTATTGCTTGTATGACTTGAATGCTGGGTCATCAGACCCATGTTTGTAATATCTGGCTCCTCGGAGCCTAATGAATAAATACTTTGAGTCGTAGAGTTTTGTTTTGATGTCATGTTGTATTTGCACATATCGAGCATCACTACTGCAGGATGCTGCTAACGCGACACTACGATCAGAGACCCTTCGAGAAACTATGTGCGATGCCATAATCGCAAACGGTGTTGCATGAAAGCCATAAAAAAGGTGAAAAAGTTTGTGATGGAGGATGCATCAATCACGTTCAGATTTTAGTTGCATGTGCGATCGAGGGCATACGGTTCAGTCCAATGAACTGTTTGCGATGAGGCGGAACAAAAGAAACGGGAAGCCTGATGAAGGCGTGTGCGATATATAGGATACGGTTCACTCCAATGAACTGTTTGTGATTAGGGAACACAAAAGAAACGGGCAGCCAGATGAAGGCGTGTGTGTTATACAACATACGGTTCAGTCGGATGAACTATTTCTGATTAGGCAAAACAAAAGAAATGGTCAGCCAGATCAAGGTGTGTGTGATTGAGGGCATACGCTTTAGAAGGATTACCTATTTGCAATTAGGCAATAGAACAGAAATGGGTAAGCCAGATCAAAGTGTCTGCGATTGATGGCATACACTTCACATGGATGAACTATTTGCAATTAGCCACAACAAACTGAAACAGTTAGATAGATCAACGTGTGTGCGCTAGACGGGCACAAGCATTCTAATTAAAAGATGTGTGCTGACATTGCCTATATGTGGTGCAAACGCCACGTACGCGACCGAGAAGGCGTACGTGCCCACGTTACGCCTTCTGGGAATAGTACCGCACTTATAACCGTTAGTGAATTTTGAGCATGCGTCCCGTCACATTCCAAATTGCGAACCTGTTCACACCGATCAAAACCTAAACAGTTTCCCACTTAGGAGCGTATTACTATGCAGTTATAAATGCTACTACTCCAAGATGACTGCACATTCCTCCTCAACTCCTCATCCACAAAAAGTCAAAAACAAACAAGTCATTCATCATCGTTCCCTTGCGTCCGCCATTGCTAGCGTGAGTTCTTGGTCGAGAGATTGCCACCAGGGAGGGGCGAGCCTGGAAGCGGGAGCATGAGAGATGTCTCGCCTCGCCGCGAAAGCGGCTAACATGTCCCGCCCCACGGCCGTAGCAGCAGAGAGGTCCCGCCGTGCCGCCGAAGAAGCACGGAGGACCCGCCGCACCGTCGATGCACCAGACAAGTCCGGCCACACCGCGGAACCAGAAGAGATGTCCCGCCGCACCGCGAATGCAGCAGAGATGTCCTCCCACGCCGCGGCGGCCTGGGAAATTGCCTCGCGGGCAGGCGAGGACTCTTACAGGCGCATGCGTGCCCTCGTCCTCAGGCAGATGGATCAGATCTCCAGGTGGGCGAGGTTGCAGGATGACCTGCAAGCCTTGTTTGAACAGTCTACCGACATCATCCAGCAACTAAATGAGAGCAATGCGAAGCTCTGGGCCGAGCGCGACCTGCTGAGGGCGAAGATCATTGGAAGTGCGGAGTAGTAGGAGCAGACCACTGCCTTGTTGAAGAGTACTGGCGTTAGCGTCAAGAAACTTATGGACAAGAATGCCATGCTGCGCATCGAGCATAGAAGGCTAGTGGAGGAATCCGTGGATGCTCTCAACTAGGATCTTGAGGATAAGAAAGAGCTCGTCACCGCCAGCCGCAGAGATTATTTCCTGATATGGCTTCCTTCTTCTTTTGCCCTTGTGTATATCAGGCATTGCCGCGTGTGGCTTTTTTAATTATGTTTATAAATAAGTAAGACAATTATTATCCAATGTCATCATCCTTATATTCATCATGCTTGCTATAAGTCGCAGTCGATGCTATATAGGTCCATCGGATCTTACATCAAGATCCGTGCAAAACTTTCTTTTCTGATTTTCATTTTCTCTCTCTTAAATATCAGTCCAGTGAGACATATAGCCATGCCGTAGAACAGGTGCTCGGGCGCCATTAATGGAGACGTTGGGAGCGAGGTGCGCGGTGGGTAGCGGTCAAAAGGGCTCTCCTCCCGATGAGCATGCGCAGGGGTCAAAAGGGCTCTCCTCCCGATGAGCCTCCCATACTAAAATAGCTACCCCGCACGACACCTCCTAGCCAATAAAAAATGGGACGCGTGCACGCACGCAATTGGTAGGTCGAACGCCCACGATTTCAATAATACTTGCGTTTCCGATTTGTTACGTGACAGCACTTGTTCCAAGATGACTTTGTTGATTGTTAATCTGTGTGCCTTCGTGAATCGGAAAAAAAATTACCATAGCATGTTGGTGCCATGTTATGAGACATTGCTAAGTTTCATGATTTTCAGGCGTGTTTTCGAATTACAGGAATTAAAAAACCAAGTTTCTCAATCTTTCCGGCCGAGCCACAAGTCCCAGATGTTTGAATTTCACACCCATCTCTTGCATGGGACCTAGAAATTCACCCAAGGACACACATTTGATTTTTCAAACAACTTTGATGCATTGGAGCATGTGCTTGTAGTTCAAATTTGAATTATTCATATTAAATGCCCAGAAACTCAATTAATGTGTAAAAAGGCCAAACGAACCTGGAATAATTCCAAAATTTAGTACGGTACTTATATTTGGTCTAATCTGGCTGTGTACAAAATTAAGGCAGGAGAAGGCAGTGTACGTATGTCGTTTCGCACACAGAGGTGACACGTTCCCTCTCGGAACCACTAGCCTTCTTGAGGGAAGCTCTGATTTGCAAGAAGTTTACACCAAAGCTTGTCCCAACTCGGCCAAAAAGATTACCGCATCATGTTCTTGCCATGTCTTCACACCATGCAAAGTTTCATGATTTTCAGGCGTGTTTTGGAATTACAAGAATTAAAAACCCAAGTTTCTCAATCTTTCCGGCCGAGCCATGACGCCCAGATGTTTGAATTTCACTCACATCTCTTGCTCGGGACCTAGAAATTCACCCAAGGACACACATGTGATTTTTCAAACAACTTTGGTGCATTGGAGCATGTGCTTGTAGTTCAAATTTGAATTATGCACATTAAATGCCCAGAAACTCAATTAATGTATAAAATGGCAAAACGAGGCTAGAATAATTCCAAAATTTAGCATGGTACTTCTATTTGGTCTAATTTGGTTGTGTAAAAAAATAAGACAGGAGAAGGCAGTGTACGTATGTTGTTTCACACACGGAGGTGACACGTTCCGTCTCGGAACCACGAGCCTTCTTGAGGGAAGCTCCGGTTTGCAAGAAGCTTACACCAAAGCTTGTCCCAATTCGGCCAAAAAAATTACCACAGCATGTTGGTGCCATGTCATGACACCATGCCAAGTTTCATGATTTTCAGGCGTGTTTTGGAATTACAGGAATTAAAAAACCAAGTTTCTCAATCTTTCCGGCCGAGCCACGACGCCCAGATGTTTGAATTTCACTCCCAACCCTTGCATGGGACCTAGAAATTCACCCAAGGATGCATATGTAAATTTTCAAACAACTTTGGTGCACTGGAGCATGTGCTTGTAGTTCAAATTTGAATTATGCACATTAAATGCCCAGAAACTCAATTAATGTACAAAAAGGCAAAACGAGCCCGAAATAATTCCAAAATTTAGCACGATACTTATATTTGGTCTAATCTGGCTGTGTAAAAAATTAGGGCGGGAGAAGGCAGTGTACGTATGTCGTTTCGCACACGGAGGCGACACGTTCCCTCTTGGAACCACGAGCCTTCTTGAGGGAAGCTCCACTTTTTAAGAAGCTTACACCAAAGCATGTCCCAATTCGGCCAAAAAAATTACCGCAGCATGTTCATGCCATGTCATGACTCCATGCCAAGTTCCAGGATTTTCAGGCGTGTTTTGGAATTACAGGAATTAAAAAAACCAAGTTCCTCAATCTTTCTGGTCGAGCCACGACGCCCAGATGTTTGAATTTCTCTCCAATCTCTTGCATGGGACCTCGAAATTCACCCAAGGACACACATGTGATTTTTCAAACAACTTTGGTGCACTGGAGCCTGTGCTTTTAGTTCAAATTTGAATTATGCACATTAAATTCCCAAAACTCAATTAATGTATAAAAAAGGTGAAACGAGCCCGAAATAATTACAAAATTTAGCACTATACTTCTATTTGGTCTAATATGGTTGTGAAAAAATATTAAGGCGGGAGAAGGCAGTGTACATATGTCGTTTCGCACACGGAGGTGACACGTTCCCTCTCGGAACCACGAGCCTTCTTGAGGGAAGCTCCGGTTTGCAAGAAGCTTACACCAAATCTTGTCCCAATTCGGCCAAAAAAATTACCGCAGTATGTTCGTGCATCTCATGAGACCATGCCAAGTTTCATGATTTCAGGCGTGTTCTGGAATTACAGGAATTAAAAAACCAAGTTTTTCAATCTTTTCGGCCGAGCCACGACGCACAAATGTTTGAATTTCACTCCCATCTCTTGCATGGGACCTAGAAATTCACCAAGGACACACATGTGTTTTTTCAAACAACTATGGTGCAGTGGAGCACGTGCTTGTAGTTCAAACTTGAATTATGCACGTTAAATGCCCAGAAACTCAACTAATGTATAAAAAAGGGCAAACGAACGCGAAATAATTCCAAAATTTAGCAGAATACTTCTATTTGGTCTAATCTGCCTATGTAAAAAAATTAAGGCGGGAGAAGGCAGTGTATGTATGTCATTTCGCACACGGAGGTGACACGTTCCCTCTCGGAACCAGGAGCTTTCTTAAGTGAAGCTCCGGTTTGCAAGAATCTTACACCAAAGCTTGTCCCAATTCAGCCAAAATATTTACTGGAGCATGTTGGTGCCATGTCTTCACACCATGCCAAGTTTCATGATTTTCAACCATGTTTTGGATTTACAGGAATTAAAAAACCAAGCTTCTCAATCATTCCGGCTGAGCCACGACACCCAAATGTTTGAATTTTGTTCCCATTTCTTGCGTGGGACCTATAAATTCACCCAAAGACACACATGTGATTTTTCAGCAAACTTTGGTGCATTGGAGCATGTGCTTGTAGTTCAAATTTGAATTATGCACATTAAATGCCTAGAAACTCAATTAATGCATAAAAATGCCAAACGAACCCGGAATAATTCCAAATTTAAACACAACACTCATGTACTAGTTGCATGTTCACTATACGTAAATGTTCTAGCAATTCAAACACCATCCTTTCCCTCCGTAACACCATTTTTTCTTTCAAAACATAATGAAAAAATTAGGTATACCACAAACAGTTTACTAGAAAGAATCATGTGGGATGCAATATAAAATATCCTGGCACACCATCTTGTCTGGCTTACGCAGGAAGCTTCATCGTCTATAGTCCACCGCCCCCGCTTGTACCACACTTGTGTGCCAATTTATCGCGGTACCGAGCGAATTTTTTTGCCACTGCAGAAATATCTATCTCCTCGCCCCCTTCCTCCTACCAAAGCCACATTTCCATTGTTCCTCCTTGCTTTCCAAGTTCAAACCTTCAGTGCTGCTTACTGGCAGCTCAGCCTCCTCGCCGGCGACCCTTCTTCTTGCAGCACGGCCTCCTCGCCGGCTACCCTTCTTCTTGCAGCGCCGCCTCCTCGCCGGTGACCCTTCTTATTGCGGCACCGCCTCCTCACCGGTGACCCTTCTTCTTGCAGCGCCGCCTCCTTGCCGGCTACCCTTCTTCTTGCAGCGCCGCCCCCTCGCCGGCGACCCTTCTTCTTGCAGTGCCGCCTCCTCGCCGGCGACCCTTCTTCTTGTTGTGCAGCCTCCTCGCCGCCGACCCTTCTTCTTGCTGTGCGACCTCATCGATATGGTTAGGTAATCCACACCCACCCACACCATCCTCCTCCTTTTGCGTCCCACATGCCTCGACTAACGGAGTGACACCTTCCACCGAAATCACTGCCCCTCCTCCAATTAAGCACCGCTCACAACCATTTTACACGTAGTATAACATGGAGCTGAGTAGCATGCGGCCGCACGCACGAACGAGGTCGCTATGGCTGACATGCGTGTCGACCGCCAGATGTTGGAGGAGCACCTCGTCTTCAAGGGCACCGTCGACACCCCCGTGTGGTTGTCTACTTTAAAATACAGTTCGTGATGTTTTCTCGAGGCCACCGCCAGTGCCTTCTAGTGATTTGTCCTCTGTAATGTTAATATGCAATCTGATGTTCAGTTAATAGTTTGGTCCTCTGAAAATGTAATGTTCAGTTAACACTTTGGTCCAACAACTACTACATTTGGTAGTACTGTTCTCAAGCATTCTTTGTTTTGTTAACTGCCTTATCTTCTAGTACATGTTTCTATTCTGCAATGTCGTGCTCTTTGGTCTGCTGTCCATTTAACTGTTTGGTTCAGTTCTGCAATTTAATTTTCATTTGCCGTGGGTACAATTTTGTATTGTTTTGCGTGTGACACCAATCGAATTTGGCTGTACTCAATACATATTCTACTGATAGTATTGGAACTCTCAGTTAACCTGAGCAAGATCTTCCTTATGTGTGTTGTAGGGAAGGAATGGGAGACACTGCGGTTTACCATCGAGGTTTGTCAAGCAGGGTCCTTTGGCTAATAGCACATTATTGTGTAGTTATAAGAATCATTCTAATATTTAGGTTTGTTACAATTTGGTCTTGCACATGTAGGTCCTGCTGTCAGAGGCTTAGACCCACTTTTCAACCCATTTTGCATATGGGGAAATGAGATGTCCATGAATATCAGTCAAGTCAAGAAACTCAGAAAGATTGTTAGGATGAAAAAACATGCGACGAATAACAACAAGATCTTTATTTGCACAATGAAGAAGATATCAGTCAACTACAGGATGGTACCAACTCTTTTACCTTGTTTTTACCCCTTGCGCCATTTCAAA
Organism: Triticum dicoccoides; assembly: GCF_002162155.2. Lineage (NCBI taxonomy): Eukaryota > Viridiplantae > Streptophyta > Magnoliopsida > Poales > Poaceae > Triticum > Triticum dicoccoides. The sequence goes on from NC_041392.1 coordinate 289,772,829, forward strand.
ATTTACAACAGCAATTTATGCATAGCTTTGTTTTTAGTACTTTTCAAAGCAGTTCACCGATGATTACCTTTCAAACCACCTACATGGTCAACATGCGAGGAAGGTATTCATTCAACACCCATGGTACAATACTGAAGTCTTGCTTAAGAGGACGAAGGTTGGGCGGGCAATTGTCCATAGGCACTGGCCTAACGTTGCGAGGACATTCATCATCACTGAAGGCTCAATATTTGCCTTCCGCTTCTGCAGTTTCCCAGATTAGATTCATCTATCTATTTACCGTGCATGATGCTACTTTCCAAAGGTTTTTGATGCTGCATGTGAAACTTGGTGTTGTTGTGTAATGGCGTAACTGAGTGCCGAAGCTATCTGATGTAATTTGATTATGAAATCATGGTTGCTTTTATACGGATATGAAATATCTAGCGTGTTTTATAAGAAATAACAGTTTGATTAGTACATGGATTATCAATAATAGGCTAATTACCCTGCTTATTGGGGTTTTCTATTGCAAACAGTTACTCAAACATCACCGTGGGCGATGAACTCAAACAACCCGCACGGTTTCTAGAAAGTAGGCATGTTTGATCAACTAACAATCACACATGGCTTCCGGCCGCGAACTATTTGCGTTAGGCCACCTTGCACACATGTTTCCACACAAAGAACTGTGTGGGATGTACATACCTACGGAAATGATTTTCTGGGTTTCACCGTGTGGGGTATACATACCTACGTAAATGATTTCTAGGATTCACCGTGTGGGATGAACATACCTACGGAAATTATTTCTGGGATTCACCGTGTGGGATGTACATACCTACGGAAATGATATCTAGGATTCACCGTGTGGGATGTACATACCTACGGAAATGATTTCTGGGATTCACCGTGTGGGATTTACATACCTACGGAAATGATTGGGTTTCCATGCCTCGCCCAATCGCACACGGCCCCAGCCTGGGTCCCACGAGGGTCTACCCCCGATGAATTCTGGGTCGTGTGGGAAGGACCCCCTATCGCCCACACTCACTTGGCGACGGTTCAAAATGCCGTCGCGGAAAGGGATTTTAAAACGTGTGTTTAGGACTTCGCTGTACAAGTGCATATTGTGTGTATGACTTTGAAATCCTTGGTATGTGTGGGATCCGACAACATAGTTGTTTATTCTTGGTAGCCTCTATTATTGGGAAATGTCTCCTAGTGCTTCCACTGAGCCATGGTAGCTTGCTACTGCTCCGAAACACTTAGGCTGGCCGGCATGTGTGTCCTTCTTCGTTCATGTGTCTGTCCCTTCAGGGAAATTTCACGTGTTGTTCCTTTAAGTCCTTGTAGCTTGCTACGACTTGGGTTCATACGTTGATGACCGACACATTCGTTGCTGGGTCATGTATGCCTGTCCCTGTAAGTTAGTGCCACTTTGGATTTACGACTAGTCATGTCAGCTCAGGCTCTTTGTCATATGGATGCTAGCGACACTATCATATACGTGAGCCAAAAGGTGCAAGCGGTCCCGGGCCAGGTATGGTGGCACCCATGGGAATACCGTGCGTGAGGCCGCAAAGTGATATGATGTGTTACATGCTAGGTTGGTGTGACTTAGGATCGGGGTCTTGACAGCTTTGATATCAGAGCCTGACTGCCTGTAGGATTGCCAACCCAAACTGGTCGAAGTTGAGTCTAGAAATTCTTTAGTTATGTAAGGGAATTGATTGTGGAAGGGAACGTAAGTCTCTTTTTACTCATTTACCTTACGCCCTTCTGATCTGAGTCAACCTCTTCTTTTCTACGGGGATTAAGAACTAACACTACAAAAAAAATACATATAACATCCCAAACTTTCAATTTGGAATGTTATACAATAGATCATCATTGCATAGCATATTTATTTGCATTTTGGTTGATCCTAGAAATTTCACGCAACTCAAGGACCCTCACAGAGAGTTGGGGATTTCGTTATTTTCATATTTGAGTTTTCTCAAAATTTGAAAATAGGATCATTTGATTTTATTTATTTTATCTTCAATTATTTCTATTATAAAATTTTGAGAGAGGGAATAAAATGACTTTCCCAAAATAAGGAAATATTGAGGATTTAATAAAAAAATCAAATAAGATTTTATTTTGGTTTTATTTGATATTTTATTTGAATTTAGAAAAATTGCACGTTTTCAAAAATTGCATTTAGGGCCAGGAAAATGTTCATCCTGTTCTAAATATTTTATTTATACGGTGAAAATTTGTTTTGGCATTTTTACAATTTTATTTATTTCTCTAGACTTTTTTTAGTTGCAGCGTTATTGTTTTTTTTAAAAGAGACCCCGCGCCTGACTGGGCCAAGGGCCCAGCCGAGCAGGCCGGCCCAGCAGCCGCCGCCGCCTCCCGCCGGGTCGGGACCGGAGTCCCGACCGCCGTTGTTGCCCAGTCCGGGGAGGACACGCCTCCCGAGGCCGCCCCCTTCCCCAAGTTCGCCGCCCCGCCCCCTTTATAATCCCGCCGAGCCCCCCTGAGCCCCACACCTGCCGCCGCCTCCCCAAGCCACACGCGCCGCCGCAGCCGCCGCCCGCACCGCCTGTCGCCGCCGCCGC